>NC_050076.1:38353829-38661453 GCF_009764565.3 Dermochelys coriacea
CTTGTTCAATGAAACCTGTCCTAGAAGACCTTGGAAGCCACCCTGAGGGTACGTCTTCACTACCCACTGGCTCGGCGGGTAGTGATCGATCTATCGGGGATCGATTTATTGTGTCTCGTCTAGACGTGATAAATCGATCCCCAAATCGATGCCTGTACTCCACCTCAGCAGGAGGAGTAAGTGGAGTCGAGGTTGGAGCTGCTGCGGTCGACTCGCCGCCATGAGGATGGCCAGGTAACTCGAACTAAAATACTTCGACTTCAACTACGCAAATAGCATAGTGGAAGTTGCGTATCTTAGTTCGAAACCCCGCTCCACCCAGTGTAGCTCAGGCCACAAACTATAGACAGTCTTCCGACTTGCTGAGGGACTGCAGCCAACCTTGCAAGGTGTGTAGGGATGGATCTGATAAGTCAGCATTGGGCCATGTAAACACTAAGTGGGCCAAGCAGACAGTTACTCTCTCTATTAATTCTGCATCACATGTAGCCATTAACAAACTGTGTATAATATATGTAAACAGATTAATCAAAGCCAAAATGTTCAAACATGGGTGCTCAAGTTAGACATCTATATATGTATTTAGGCATCTAAATGCTTACCATGCATTGCTCACATAGACTTCATACTGATTGGGGAATATCATGCATTAAATGCACCCATTTTAAAAATCAAGATATGAATGTGTGGAAGAAAACAGCTTGATTATGCTTATCATGTTTTTTAACTAATTCTAGAATAATTTCTGTTCATTTAAGATTTAACTTGCTTTATACTACACACTGATATAAGTGCAGTGATAGGCCAAGGCAAAATTGGGAGCTCATTTAACATACAATCTATTTTCTCTGTTTTTGAAATTATAGGGCTAAATCAATGTTATGCAAACACAGAACAGGGAAACTACTTATTCAGCAGATGAAATGTGATGGTATCTGATTGTGTTAGTTCATAGCAAACTCCAAGCATATATGCTAGTTATCCTTGTGTTTGCTCAATAAGTATGTTGTATCTTGTTGATGTAACATGCCATTAAATATAATTTAATCAAGGATTAAAATAATGGCAAAGTGGTCTATTTCACAGCAAAAAATTGTTTATAGTACTGTGCACTACTGTATTTGTATCAAAGCAGATGTAGTAACTGCAAGCCCCATTGCATTATTTATTTGAGAGGATAATGGACATTTCTGGTAGTTATTTCAGGTGGTATAAAAATGGTGCTAGTTGGTACAGTGGGTTAACGAGCTAGGCTTACCTCATAGAGTGACCTGAGTTCAAATCTAAGGCCGTAATCCTACAAACACTTGAGATAGGTTTGGCTACAAGGGCTGAGGAGTCAACAGGAGTCTTGTAGGAGTAAGGTATGCAGGAATTTGGTAATGCAAGTCCTGGGAGTCATTTGCCCATGTCAGAGAATAGGGGTTTGCTTCAGGCTGGGAACGAGTTTTATTTGCAGAACTTTGTTATGGTCAGATCCTGCAGACTCTTCTGCACTTATGTGAGTAGCGTTATTGAATAAGAACTAATCAGATAAGTAAAGGTTTGCAGGGTCAAGCCCATAGGCTGTGGAGCTTTATTAGTCTTTCATCAGCATTCTAATACACACACACACACGGCACAGGCACGCACAGGGAATACCGAAAAATAATAGGCCTTGCCATTTTTATTGTCAGTGGAGTTAGAGCACAGTAATTATTTCTAAACGTAGTATTCTCATTTTACTGGGTATACAACTTCCCTGCCGATATTCTAGCCAGACTGGGGTTGTGGTCCCAAAACTTAATAATATGTCTGGCATACAGGTGCTAGCTGCTATGTGGTTTCTAGAAGAAATGTCTGAACAGTAAGGTGCCGCTATATACTTTTCATTAGATATTATTAACCTAATTCAGACTAATTAGGTTCTTTACATTCCTAGAACATTCACAGATATTCATATCAATTAATCACCAGAAATAATAAATAAATAAATACAAAGTAATTACATTAGGTAGCTCTCTTTCATCTATAACATGCTTTATAATAATAACACAAGTAAATCTAACCTCCCAAAAATTCAGAAGATTTGCTATAGTTTTTATTCTGAGAGTATTTAATTTCTATGGCTAGACTTCAAAATTAATAAACATTATTTCTTAGTAGATTATAGAACAGACTATCAGAGTTTCAAAATTAAAGTGTTAAATTATATGCAAAAATAAGGTTTCAAGTGTGAACAGGGAAAGTCAGGAAATGAAAAAGGGAAGGTTCCAATAGCAGCATTAATTTAGCAACTTTCATATTTGCAATTTCTTTCCAGGGTGCTAAATATATTACATTACATTTAACTTAGCTATATTGCACATCTTGTCATACAATGTTAGTACTAGAACTTCAACTTTGGAATTTTCTGGCATTCTTGTAGTCAAAAAATTTCCCTTCTGAAATGGATACCCTTCTGATTTTCTACTGATTGTCTTTCAATGTGTCCTTCAGTGACATACATATCATTTTTTCCCATTTACAGATAAAATGATTTTTTCCCCTATCAATCAGTACTGCAAACCCAACCTGGAATCTCAAAAGTCAAGCTGTTTTTTTTCCTGACTTGTGCATTACCACTAGTAATAAAGATTCTGCAACTGTTGGTGATGAATAAGACAATAAAATCTTGTGTTCTTTATTGGTTTTAGGATGCTAAAGGCTATAAAATGGTAAGAATGTATTTTAGATACTAATTCTGTTAGTCGTTCATCACATGATTAAGATGTGAGAAGTTCTGTTTGTAGGATCAAGGCCTTTACACACACTTTTTGTAGCACTATAATTATTTTGGTTATGTGTGTAGTTTTTTTTTTTTAACCAAAATAGTTATACTGATGCAACCTCTAGTGTGGATGCAGTTATACCGGTATACTTTGTTCCTTTTTCCATATGAGAATGGCTGTACTGGAATAAAGGACCTTTATACTGATATAATTTCATCCACACTAGGGGCATTGTACCATTTTGACTATACCATAGTAACTATACAACTTTTTAAAATCTAGACACACCTTTAATCTGTAAAGTAAGCAGATATAACCCTGACTATACACAGGCACAGATCTGGTAAATGCCATTTTTACATACTCCTCTTTCTGACCATAACTGCACTGTAATATAAGTTAAAATTTCACACAGGTTTTTTTGCATTTAATTTCCTCGTTTTTTTTAAAAAAGAAAAACAAACTCCAGATGTAGCACTATGGAGAAGTGTAATTTTATTCTGTGGAACTCCATAGGCTTCAAACAGCACCAATTTATAAGTAAGCAAAAAACAACCAACCAAACAAAAAACCCGATGTGTTGCTTAAATATTTTTGAAATGTCGGAATGCCACAGCCAATAAAGAAACCACAAAATCTAGTGCAACAGGCAATAAAGAAATCTCCAAAATCTTATAGAAATGTTGTACTTTTTGGGCTCATCAGCAAATTTGAAATCACCTATAATTTCTATATTGTTTTACAAATGTATCCAGACGTGTGACCTTAAACATTTCCCCCCCTTTTTTTTCCCAGTGGGAAAAATGTTTTTTTTTCTTTCTGTTGCTTAACTCAAAACAGGATGAACAGATTTTCAACAGTCACTCAAAAAAAAAAATTTAAAAAATCACCTATGAGTTGAGACCAAGCGTGGAATGTTTAAGCTGAAAAAGAGACATTTTAAGAAAGCTATAAGAGTGAATGGAAACAAGAAGGTTAGAATGGAAGTTGAGTTGCAGCCCTGTGGAGCTATCATGCAACATTTTGCAAAGGGTGAATGGATTTACTAACTCAATGCCATGTTGTTTTTTAACACATTCAGCTGTATTAACTTATTTTCTGTTGTCAGGATGTTTGTGTTGATTTTATTTGTTTACTCTGGGTTTGTTTGAACTAATCACCACTTAAGTTAAAGTCTTTGCCTTGCCCTCCCTCCTCTTCATGAAGCATTTAGCCATGGTGACCATTCAGGCATAAAAACGTGCTTATCTGCAAATGAATGGCAGCTCTTTGCTTCATTAAAGCCTCTTTCTCTTTTGGCACTCGCATTGTGACCCTTTGATATTAATTCAAAGGGCAATTAAAGAATGCGGCCCATCTTTGAAGTAAAGCATTCAGGGCAAGGAATGGGATGAACCTGGGACTCTGATGGACTGTGGACATTCAACAGGCCTTTTCAAGGCAGTTTGAAGTGATTCAAAGAAAAATGGGCAGGAGAAGGTCAAAGAGAAAAAAGGGGCTAAAGAAACAGTCTGTATTTGTTCGGAGTATTAGCCAAGCAAACTGCAAATAGCAACAAAATGAAACAGTTAATAGAGCAGCCAGACAGAGGCATGTCAATCACTTAACTTGAACAGCATTAGACTAACCAAGGCTTCAGTCCACTGTGTTATCTAATTATCTTGGGAAAGCCAGTAGCTGGAAGTAATAGTATTGTATTTCTTTCTGCTTACTGCTCAGAAAAGGTGATAAATACTCACCGCTTCAGAATTATTCAACATATATACATAAAGGGTAGTTTAATGTACACATAAAGGGTATTTTAAAGTCGTAAAGAAAAACAACAACAACAACAACTACTCCCTCCCCCTCCAATAACCTGAGATTCCAAATATGAGCATTATCATGTTGAAAAATCTTGCAAGTTTCAGGATTGCCGTGGTGTGACCCCCTAAAAGACAAACACATTTACAAATCTAACGTTTCTTCCAAATTCAGTTTTCAACCACATATAATGTGACGGTTCAGACTTTAACCCATAATAAACAGAGATAGAACTAAGGTGCCACAAGTACTCCTTTTCTTTTAGAGATAGAAAGCTGGGACTGGCTCTCTGTCACTACTTAATATACTTAAATTGTAGTACAGATAGGCCAAGCCTCCTGCATTATTTTGCCACAACATGGTAAATTAAGGACATGTTTCAGTCTTCTGACAATTTTACTTGGTATTGTAGATTAAATTAGACCCCTGAGGCATCCATTTGCACATGGCAAAAAAAATACAATTTTATTTGCACAGGCAGATATGCCCATTGTTTTATTAAGTTGTCATTATTATTAAAACAAAGGAACAATAATATGTTTGCAATGTGAGAAAACACCTGACTTATAGATGCTGCTTATAGAGAGTTTTGCATAATCCTGTGCAAATGCATAGACATGTCAGATGACTCTTCAAACACATGGACATTTTAAACATTATGGAGTGGGTTTCAGACTATTTTGTAATGTCTTAGTTAGGTATAATGGATTGGATAGACCAGCAATTACTTCTGAATGGGTGAAATGTGCAAAAATAATTGAATTCGATTTTATGGGCCTGATCCTGGACACACCTATGCATACGGATAACTTTCCTCTCATGAGGAGTTACACACAATAATAACCCTATGCCCAGCTGTGAATGATACAGGATTGAGTCCTATGGTATTAGGGTTATTGGTGCTAAAAGGTAACATTTGTGATGAAAGATCTGTTAAGAGTTTATTGCACATGTGAAATGGACAATATATAAAAGAAAGTACTCCATTAACAGCTGGAAATTTGCATTTGGTGGAAAAAAGTAACTTTTGTGATGATAGGAGCACAAAGCACCCAAAATCATTGAAATAGTAAATTAAAAAATCACTCAGATGCTGAGACCATGCATGCTAAATTTTAATCAGGAGCAACTTTTTTCTTGGCTGAGTTAAATCCCCCCTTTCATATCCCCTTTAAACTAGAGTTTTGTAACAAATACACTAACAGAGCCTGAGCAATGGTGGTGCTAGCAGGCTCTGCCATAATATATAAAGGATAAGAAATGTCAACTACCCTTTCGGAGCATTAGAATTTTTACAAAATATCCTGTATTTGTCAGACACAGCAGAATTTCAAAGCTCAATACACATCAATCTGAAAATGGCAGTTTATGCTACGCTTCACTGTCTAGGAATTCCAGTTGGACTAACGGTACAGAAGCAATGAGCACTTTTTAAATTTTGTATGTATCCATCCAGATCACTCTGAGGGCTGGATCTAAAGATCGTTGAAGTTGATATCCATTGATTTCAGGAGGGATTGGATCAGGCCCTTATAAAGGAACTTTAGTATTAATAAACTTGATAAGGATTTACAAGCCAGCAATTATAAAAACCCACAAATCACCTGAAAACTGAAAAAGATATAGCTGTGCCAGCTAAAGATAGTGAGGATCCCCAGAGAGAGGAAATGTTGATCATATCATGTAATCAATTAATTTTCATGCAACATTTGTATCATAGCGCCAGATAGACTCAGTGTGCTGGGAAAGTACACAGTAAATAATTTGGGCACTTTCTGGCACACTCTTGCATATGAAATCTTGCCACTTGCAATGTGCTAGCTAGTTTTGTCTCATTGTATCCCTGTTTTGTTTGCTCCATCTGCAAATCTCACCTGAAAACGTGTCTTTTGGCATATCTTTTTGGCCTACATTTCTCCAGCTTTGTTATTGTAATGTTGTAACTGTGACTGTTTCCCTACCAAGTGAGAAGATGTGAAAGGCGACTACACATCCTAAGGAGTGTAGGGGATTATTAATTACATTCACTGATAGTATATCAGTCTATTAAAATGTGCTCATCAATGCTCTGAGCACATGTAGAAACTTGATTAAAATAGCCCCAATAGAATTGCTGCATTTCTGTTCTAATATCCAGTGCTATGCAAAGAGTGAAAAATGCCTGGATTAGATTGGCCCACGTAATCCATGGGAATCCCTGTCCCTAACCCCAGCAGATCCTTGCTCAACAACATGGTGAGGCTTTCCCTTAGGTCTTCTCTACATTTCTGTGTGTTGTTTTTTGCACCATTGTATCTGCCCCAGACATGCTGTGCTGGTATAAAATGTGATTGGCTCCAGGGCAGCCTGTCCTGGTTTTAAATTGGGGTATATGTGTCAGGTGTAAATTATATTTTATACCCGTGTAGTACATCTATGCTAGGGGTTCTACTGGTGCAGCTAGTGACGGTAAAAACAAAGTGAAAACAAAGCTTTCATGCTTCTCTCAACAGCTTTCCTCACAAGCCATGGCAGTACAGATGGCTTGTTGCCAGGCTGTGACTAGCTGTCCGGCTGCCAGTCCTTGCACTCTGTGACCCCACCACTGCACCCACTGAGGGTCCAATCAAAATCCCACTGAAGTCAATGGAAAGAATCATATTGATTTGAATGGACTCTGGATCAGGGGTGGAATTTTACATGGATTTTTTGTGGGATGGGCTGAATAGAGAAGTTTTTCTCTGGCTCAGGTGAGAGACTGAGCTGAAATTTTGCAGTTGGGGGAGGGTGGGTTGGGAAGTGACATATCTGTTTCCTCTCTGTGCAGCTCCACCATGGCTGTTTCTGCACACTTGCCTTTTTTCACCGTGTACAGCAACGAGAGTGCAAAGATTTATTGTGTCATTTTTTTAAAGTAGTTGAGGAAACAGTTTGTATGAAAAAAGAAAAGGAGTACTTGTGGCACCTTAAGAGACTAACAAATTTATTTGAGCATAAGCTTTCGTGAGCTACAGCTCACTTCATCGGATGCATTCAAATAAATTTGTTAGTCTCTTAAGGTGCCACAAGTACTCCTTTTCTTTTTGCGGATACAGACTAACACGGCTGCTACTCTGAAACCTGTCAGTTTGTATGAAAGACATTCTAAAAAATAAAGGCATATTGCACAATAAAGTGACACACATTATTCATTGGTGAAATGTGTGCAAAGCAGCACAGTATTTGAAAGTCCTATACAGCCATCTTGTGAAGGTGGGATACCTGAAATGAAGGTCTTTATTTGGGCCTTATTCAGTCCTATTCCCATTGATTTCAATGGGTATTTTATTTAAGTGAATTTCTCAGGATTTGGTTCTAAGTGAGAAGTAAAGAAATGTATCCCAAATATAAAAATATGGCAACTGACAAGAAATTGTACTTAAGGGCTTAATTATCAGCCTGGGATTAGCAAAATTCTTTCTTGCACTCCCAGTGATTTGTGGCCATAATTTAGGTCATTTAGAGATCAAAGTACCTGGCCTGTGGATACAATCAGATGCTTAGATGTCTGAAAGGGCTAAATTGAAATGGGGCTGATCCGTGCCCACAAAATAGCAAGTTCAGAAGCAGAAAGGCTGTTATGGGAGCCTGAGAATGTGGCCTGCGATACATTTTTTTTAACAATGATAGCTGTCATCTGTATTTCAGTAGCCCTTAGATACCCCCGGTGGGATTGAGGCTCCCTTGTACTTGCTGCTGTATGTACATCTAGGACACATCAGCATGACGAGCTGGAGTGTGATTCCCCACAGATACACATACAGATGCTATCTGTCGTCAAGCTTGCGTAGTATAAATAGTGCTGACGCCACAGCAGCTCGGGTTACGGAAGCGGAGGCACTGCATGCATTATCTGTGCCGAGTACAAACCTGCCTGAGACTGGTGGGTACCGATTCAGTGGGTACTTCTGCTGCCACTAGCTGTGATACAGTGGCTACACTGTTATATGTTCACTAGCTTGGAGAGAGCTAGTGTGAGCATGTGTATGTGAGAGTGTAATCACACCTCTCACTGGTTGTGTAGATGTAGCCATAGTAAGAGACAGTCCCTGCCCTGGAGAACTTGCAGGTTAGGTAGATGAGACAGACAAAGGTGGGGGAAGGAAGTAATATTGTCACTCTTTTCATGATGGGGAGCCCAGACACAAAGAGATTAAATGACTTTCCTAATGTCACACAGGGAGTCTATGAAGAACTTTGAACTGACCCCAGGTCTCCTGAATTCCAATGAGTGTCTTAGCCAGGAGATCACCCACTATTTTACTTTGTGAGCAAATGTGTGTGTGTATGTGGGGGAAGGGGGGGTCTTTTAAATAACAGTTGGCTTCAGAAGACTAGTCTGACATTTTGAGAAAGTTTTCCTTAACAAGTAAACCAGGAGTGACTCTAGTAGGGTCATGTACCTAACATCATCTCTTTTGAGGTTGAACTGGGCTTGACCAAAAAAAAGACATGTTAGTAGCTCTGTCTCTCCACAGACTGTCATTTGCCATGTTCCAGTGCTCCTTGTTGGGACTGGAACCCTTTGATGTGATGGCTCTCCTTACCAGCCACTGATTGCTATAATGCTATGCATACTCGGTGTATTTGATATACCATCTAAGCACTGGAAAGTGCTCCTTCTCTTTGTGTGACCTCTCAGTCCTGATGTAAAACAGGCAGAAGCACAGCAATTCCTGCCACCATGTAATATGATTCCAGGAATTAGAAATTTCCATCTCAGAATGTACTAGGAAGTGGGGAACGTGCCCAGAAAAACAATGATGTTCTGTTGGGCGTACTGTATAAGCTGTCTCCTAATATATATATAAGAAGCCAATTTTAGAAGTACTTAATGAGCCTGTTAAGATGTTTCCTTTTACAAGAAGTCTAGGAATCTTAAGTATCAACTGCCAATTGGCACCGAATACCTGATCCAGATTCGGCAGTGGGAGTTTTGTCATTGACTTTAGTGGCTGTAAGATCAGATCCTAAATGTAGTATCAAGATACCAAAATAAGCCTAATCAGTTGCAGAAACTTAAAGCATTAATGGCTCTTTTAAAAATAGGAATGTTATAGAAAGGGGACTCCTTAAAATATATTAATTAGTATAGCTTTTATAAGGACTCTCTGCTTCTGGTAGCATCAATTCTCTTGAGTTACAACTACTGGGAATTTTATATAGCATAGTAAATAAGGCCTAGAGAGCAACTCCTAGATTTGTTTCTTGGGACAAATCTTGTCACCAGGAAAACAAAGAAATGAAATAAACTTCTCTCTTAACAAAATTCAAATCCAACCAGGTTAAAGATCTAGGAGAAATGCTGTAATAAAACCAGGATGAAAATTAATTATAATTAGAAAATAAGTATTTTCCATTTGAAAACAATTGACAAGGCTTAGGAATCAAGTCTGTGGTCAAAGGCTCTTGATGGCCAAGTCAAAGGGCCTTGATGGCCAAGTCAAAGGGCACTAAGAGATGTATATTAATGCATGTCAGCTTCTAGATTCTAGGGTCAAGCTGTAGTTCATAAAAGAAATGAGGCATCTTAAGAAGAAGTGTTATTAGCAAACATTAGGTCAAAGTTTATCTTTGTGTCAGTGTGTACTGGAGGCTCTCCATTCATTGTCTGAACACAGGCTTTATCCTTAAAGCTGCCTCTGTGCAAGGTGTTTAGGAGGAATATATATTCACTGAGAAAACCTGGTAAGATTACAAAGTGTTCTGATGAACAGTGAATCAAACAGGGGTGCTCTTAATACTAAAGAGAAGACTTCAAAGTGGGTGATTAAAAAAAAAAACACACAACTTTGATTTTAATCAAAAGATAAACATAGTTTTGAATGTGAATACAGAGTTCCCTGCTGCACCTTTGCACTATTCCCTTCGCCCGCAGAGCAAAGGCACAGGAAATATAGTTTGTTTCCTGCTAAAAGAACAACTATTGCAAATATCAGGCCTTTCAAGGTGCAGACATTGCCAGTCCTTCCCATTGAATCTTCCTGGAAGCCAGGCCTTTCCTGAGAGGTGAGTTTGCTAGCTCCTCCAATTTACAATGCAGCTTCTGCAGTTCTGCTCTCCTCTCTTCCCACAGCTCTGCGTGTGGGAACCCCCTGAATCCAGGGTAACCACAGTCAGTGGTGCTCAGCGAATCAGACCTGGCGGTGGAATGCTCCTGCTGTGTAGGAGCACACAAAGGCTGCCTGCTTGCTTTGACAAGTCCTTGCTGCAGAAAATCCTGGCAGTCTTTTGTGCTTCCTGGTGTTGACTCATTTTGGTTCCATGCTAAGATGCTCCCCATTGAAACAAAAAAATGTGGAATATGGTTCTTTTAAATAAATTTATTCCAATGGCTTTAGGAGAACCTTCTGCTGACTTTCTAAACAGCTCAGTTTAAATGATGTTCTGTTGGTTATGCCCTTGATTATACTCTATTAATAAGAATTATAAATGTGATTGATCGGTAAAGCTAATTATATTTGCATCAAATGGTGATTAAAATATAACGTGCAAGGGTAAGTGGTTCTTAGAAATATCCAGTTTGACAAGAAATGGCAGAGAAATCCGTATTCATTGGATTTTACTTAAGTATTGTGAATATCATATTCCCTATTGTGCACTTAGTATTCAACATTATGCTACAAAGACCTAAACTCCAGAGACACCAATTAGCATAATGAAAATCCCACAGGGCTGATAAAAATAGTAATGTGGTTTTTTAGTGTGGTTACACCAGAATAGTTCCAACCTCTTTAATAAAGGTGTTTGACTATATTTGCAATACTTTACCACGAAGTTCTGAAGAGAACAAGAGGCAAAAAAGCTCGCTCTGTATTGTGACTATGGTAAGAAAGCAAAATATGCAATGCATTATAAAAATGCCTGAAGACAGTGGGGTAGATCCTCAGTTGGTGTGAATTGTCCCAGTTCCATTGACTTTGCCTTAGAAAGTATTATTTGTGTCTGAACAGATGTTAAGTGCTTCTGCAATGGAGTGTCATATTAAAGAGAGAGGATTTGCAGAGTCAGATTCTTGCTCCCTGAAGTAGTCCCATTGAGTCCAACGTGATTGCTTAAAGGAGCAAGAGTTTGTTTGCATGACTGGCTTTATCATTTTTCATGTGAGACCATTTTGCCATTGTGATCTTAACTCTTTGTATTGTTTTTTTTATAAAACATTTTGGGGCTAGACCCTTGGTCCAAACAGAGCTAAGCTGATTTACCCCAGCTGAAGATCTGACCCCTATTTGTAAATGCATAGACATCAGTTATTATTACACAGTATACAAGGGCTAATACGTTGCTGATCTACAGCCCTTAAAATCCCAAGTACAATCGGTTTATAATGGGTATAAGCCAATGCAAAATTTGGTTCAATATGTTGGTGGACTGGAAGGAGCTTGAGGGGAAAGTGGGGGAGTGAGAATCTTGTTTGTGTCATACCATTAGTCCATTTCAGTCAAATTTATCCCTGGTTTCATTCCACTGAAGTCAGTGGAGTGATAACAGGGATGAATTTTCTCCCCTGACTTCTCTAGGATGAATCACACGACTGAAAAGAGCAAGATATGTCCCTGGGTCTGTACACAGATAATTAATTCAATGAGCCGTATCTTGCTCCTAATGAAGTCAATGGCAACACTCACTGATTTCAGTGAAAGCAAATTCTTGCCCAGTATCTACCTACCAATATAATAAACAAAGACATGAAAAGAAGAAAACAACTGAAAGCTAATTAAGACAGGGGTCTGAGAGACATTTTCTGTTTATTCACAGCATGGAGGAAATTATGGTCAATGCAGTAGTTTCAATGTCTTTGGATTCTACCCTTTAACTTATCAAATCCCACCTTTTTAGTATCTTAATTGCTATTTAACTATGATTTTAAAAAGCACAATTGCCTTTTTTGGACACAGGTACAGCCCTCTGGCTCCTGGAAAGCTATCAACATGGCCTTTAGTTGGGCAAACTTTGGTTTTTCTGGCTTGAAAAGTAATGATCTGGGCTGGAGGAGACTCGGAAGTTTCGGTTTGCTGGGGTTCTTACTGCACTTTTAATGGTTTCAAATTATATGAGTTCAGTTCAATCTCCCTGAAATTCAAATCAGAATTCAGTTTTGAAAGAACCCAAATATTCAAAGGGAAGCTCTATCAGAAGTAAGTTCCACCTGGTTTCACACTGAAGCCAGAGATGGGCAAGACCCCAGATACAAAGGTCCTTCAACTTTGGATGGGTTTTTATCCAGATCTGTGCTGCAGGCTGGCCTCTAACTGAAGCCATGCAAAACCACACATTTTGAGTTGGTTTGATGCAAAACCAGAAATAGTCTTCTGTGTGATCCCCAGAGTCATGTGGAAGGATCCAAACCTTTGACAAACTTTGGCTCTTTCAAGGTTGTAATGAAAATGCAAGTTATGTTGTCATTATTTTGCACAATTCTCTGTAATAGTGTTAACGGGTAGGGGGTGGGGAAGAGATTGTTCGCCTTTTCATGATAGTTATGTGACTACTATGCCTTTTACAGTCTGTGTCTTTGCAGAGCCATGCAGCCATGTTCAGTTCAGTGTAGACTGTCAAAGGAGACACTCGGCACTCTCATGGAGGTGCTACTTCTGTTCTGACCTGTTTTTTGTTGTTCTCTTATTTTAAAGTAAAGGTCAAACTGACCACAATCCTGTTTGTCCTTTATGTATGGATCTTCATATGTGGAACAGCATAAGAAGAATTCTGATTGGCATGGGATTGAAAGACAACATAAAGATGGCCATGGAAACTAAAATTAGACTTTGTTTTGATTAAAGTAATGAAATTGTTTTGTCTGTGTGTGTGCGCTGTGTGTGTGTGTATGTGTGTGTGTGTCTGTGCTTTTAAGAAAAATGGAGTTTTTAATAGAGAATGAAACTTTCAAAGTAATGCCATGAATTTAGCAACGTATTTTCCATTACCTTAACAGGACAGCATAACTTCTACTAACTTTTAATGGCAGATGGGTGGTTGTGCTTTTAAAATCTCAACCTGATCATTTACTATGGGCTAAATGGGATAGTAGTACAAATGCATTTACCTATGAGGGTGCTGGTTGAATTACATGACTATCACCACAGTTTAGTGAAAATGAGAAGTTTGGCTAGAAGTTATTTTTGGTAGCCAAACTTAGACCATGATATGGAAAGGCAAATTAGTCAAGGTGAAAAATGCAGTTGCCATTGAAACATGCCAGAAATATTTCCAAGACCTAGTGGAATTGAGCCATTAACTGAGACATTGACTACACATTAACTTTCTGATAAACAGCTGCTTTAACTAAGTGAATAGAAGTCATCTACGTGGTGACCACAACTTTGGTCATTTCCTGTTGTTGCATTGGAATTGGGGCTAATTTCCCTTCTAGATCTCATGAACTGCTGCAGATGAGCATGAACTTGTTAGACCCAAGCCTTGCCTATGACTTTTCAGTGACATTCAATTTCAGGAAAATTGGCTTAATTGAACTGTGAACTTTGAATGGAGAGACTTATGAACCCACACAAGGTGAATTGCACACTTGTAATCACTAACCACTTGAAAATCAAACTTGGAAGTGTTCACACAAGCTCTAATTGTGACTCAATATTTTCTGGAGTGATGTCCTTTTTCCTTCTCCAAAAAAAGTAGTTCATCTGAAAAAAATAAAACTGACATACAAGGGCTTCCTATCCTGAATGCTGGATATGGAAAACAGAACATTTTTCTTATTAAGTACATCAAATGTCATATTGAGTGTACTTGGATTCAGTTCAGAACATGGAGCCTGTTTCCCTGCAGCAACAGAATCAAAAAGTGGTCTGAATCTGTGCCGCTGGGAATGGAGATGGCGTGGGAGTGTTTGTGTTGGAGTGTTGTCTGAGTAGTGTGGGAAAGGAAAAGATCAGGGAGTCTCTTTGTAGGGGAGACTAATTTAGTGAAAGCAGGAGGAATTAGGATTGGGGGACCCTTAAAGGAAAAGGTGGCCTCAGTGGGAGCTAAGGGAAGCAGTACTTTTTACAGGAATTGCAATTAGTGGGGGATGTTTGAATTTACTGGGGCTGAAGGCTAAGAGGTGAGACCATGAGGGTGAAGGTGGCGTATGGCACCATAGTAAAAACTGAAAAATGTTTTGCAATCATTTTATTAGATTTAACTCATGCTTTAAAATCATCACACAAATTAAAGTTGGCTACTCAAGCCTTCTATGAAGCATGACATCTACATCTTTCTTGGTTTCTTCTTGTAATTTTGTACAGCTCTGTTAATGAACTTCTCAAATGCAGTGAGTTCATCTGTGGTGGCTTCTCATATGTCTGGTACTTCCAGTTCTTCAACTGATATGCTCATTAGTTCATGCACATGATAGGCAGAAGGTGACTTCTTTTCAGAACATAAAAATCTATTCAATGCTAAACAGTAGCTATTGTGACTGGAAATAGCAAGAGGATGAATTCCTACTTCTTTCATCCCAGAAAACATAGCACAGAGCTTGGATTGAGCCACTAAGTAATGATAAAAAATAAGTTGAAGTTAAATTTTCATTCATTCATTGTGTGACATTCCACTCTGTGTTCAAATTCTCTATTCTGTCTTGATCACATGGCAGGCCCATTGCTGGTAGTTCCTCACTCCATTCAACCGTCGGTGTTTTATAAGGCATCTGTAAAAGCTACATAGAGGTTGAGTAGAATCCAGAAGTCGCTGATGTAGATTTGTAAGAATCAAGTTTGTGTACTTTTTCAGCTGTCTTAACCAGCACTTCTTATCCTCTTCACTTAACGATTCAGTATAAGTGCCTTCATTAGTCAACTTCTGGACTGAAGTCTTTGCTTCTTCGAGTATGTTTTCAATGGATATCTCTCTGTTTGATCCAAGTATAGCTTTTGTTGGTGGACAAAGATCTACTACTGTTGTAGCAGATGCCTGGATGGCATTGTTTAATGACCCAAATAGTTTCAACAGTAGACTTACAAGAGAAAGAATGGTGATTGTCTTTTTTGAACTTAGTAGCAAAAGTAGTCCACCAACCCCTCTACTTAGATCTGTCTCATCTTAGTAGATACTTTCCAAAGCCAGTAATAATGGTTGCAGTAATTTTAAGATAACAGCCAAGGATCTCTCATGAGAAAGCCAATGGGTATTCCCAGGTTGGACTAATTTGAACTTCAGTCCCAAAGCATCTTCTATCATTTCAGTCTTTTTGGACTCTTTTTGTAAAAAGAGTATAAAGAAGACACAAAATTTATGGCTATTTAAATGTCTTTTGAACATTCTGCAGCTCATACTAGTGCTAGTTGAGCAGATCTTCGAATAATAGAATTGTAGGATTGGAAGGGACCTTGAGAGGACTTCTAGTCCAGTCCCCTGCACTCAAGACAGGAGTAACAATTATCTAGTCACCCCTGACAGGTGATTGTCTAACCTGCTCTTAAAAACCTCCATTGACAGAGATTCCACAACCTCCCTAGGCAATTTATTCCAGTACTTAACTACTGTGACAGTTATCAAGTTTTTCTTAATGTCCAATCTAAATCTTCCTTGCTGAGATTTAAGACCAATGCTTCTTGTCCTATCCTCAAAGGACAATTCCAAAAACAATTTTTCTCCCTCTTCCTTGAAATAACTTTGTATATACTTGAAAACTGTTATGTCCCCCCTCAGTCTTCTCTTCTCCAGACTAACCAAACCCAATTTTTTCAATCTTTCCTCAGAGGTCATGATTTATAGACCTTTAATTATTTTTGTTGCACTCCTCTGGACATTTTCCAATTTGTCCACATCCTTCCTGAAATGTGGCTCCCAGAACTGGACACAATACTCCAATTGAGGCTGTATCATTGCTGTGTAGAGCAGAAGAATTACTTCTCATGTTTTCCTTACAACACTCCTGCTAATACATCCCAGAATGGTATTTGCTTTTTTTGCAACAGTGTTACACTGTTGACTCATATTTGGCTTGTGATCCGCTGTGACCCCCAAATCCCTTTCTGCAGTACTCCTTCCTAGGCAGTCATTTCCCATTTTGTATATGTGCAACTGATTGTTCCTTCCTAAGTGGAGTCCTTATTGAATTTCATCCTATTTTCTTCAGATCATTGCTCCAGTTTGTACAGATCATTTTGAATTTTAATTCTGTCCTCCAAAGCACTTGCAACCCCTTGATATCATCTACAGACTTTATAAATGTACTCTCTATGCCATTATCTAAATCATTGATGAAGATATTCAACAGAACTGGACCCAGGACCAATCCCTGTGGGACCTTACTCGATATGCCCTTCCCGCTTGACTGTGAATGACTGATATCTCTGGAAATGGTTTCCAACCAGTTATGCACCCACATTATAGCAGCTCCATCTAGGCCGGGGCGGGAAAACTTTTCGGCCCGAGGGCCACATTGGATTTCTGAAATTGTATGGAGGGCCAGTTAGGGGAGACTGTGCCTCCCCAAACAGCCAGGAGTGGCCTGGCCCCTGCTCCCTATCCAACCACCCCTGCTTCTTGCCCTCTGACGGCCCCCTGGGACCGCTGCCCCATCCACCCCTCCCTGTTCCCTGACCGCCCCTGGACCCTCCGCCCCTGACTGCCCCCTGCCACCCCATCCAACCCCTCCTCTCATTCCTGACTGGCCCCCCCCAGGACCTCTGCCCATCCAACCACTCCTTCTCCCTGTCCCCTGACCACCCCCAGAAGCCCTGCCCCTGACTGCCCCCTGCTGCCTCATCCAACCCCCCCCCTTCCTGACTGTCCCCCTGGCATCCTTGCCCTCATTCAACCCCCCTGTTCCCTACCCTCTGACCGCCCTGACCCCTATCCACACCCCCGCCCCCTGACCACCACCTTGAACTCCCCTGCCCTCAATCCAAACCCCTTGCTCCCTGCCCCCTTACCGCGCTGCCTGGAGCATTGGTGGCTGGCGGCGCTACAGCCGCACCACCGAGAGCACCAGGACAGGCAGCCCGTGCCGCCCGGCTGGAGCCAGCCATGCCACTGCGCAGCACAAAGCACTGGGTCAGGCCGCAGCTCTGGAGCTGCACGGCCCAGCAAGAGCCTGCAGCCCCATCGCCCAGAGCATTGCGCCAACAGCACAGTGAGCTGAGGCTGCGGGCCAGGAGCTCAGGGGCCAGATAGGAGGCTCTCACAGGCTACTGTAGTTTGCCCACCTCAGATCTAGGCTCTATTTCCCTAGTTTGTTTATGAGGTCATGCAAGGCACTATCAAAAGCCTTACCAAAGTCAATATATATCACATCTACCACTTCCCCCATCCACAAGGCTTGTTACCCTGTCAAAGAAAGCTCTTAGATTGTTTTGACACAATTTGTTTTTGACAAATCCATGCTAAGTGTTACTTATCACCTTATTATCTTCTAGGTGTTTGCAAATTGATTGTTTAATTATTTGCTCCATTATTTTTCTGGATACTTGAAGTTAAGGTGGCCTCTGCAGCCTGTATAAGATAGATTGGGGTTACACTTTTCTCCAAGCAAAGCTTGTACTCCACCATGTCTTCCAGTGAAGTTTACAACTACATCAAATGTGCAAGCAGCCATCTCTTTGGGATCCAATTTACAAGCATATAACTCTAAGATGTGGGTTATCACGGATGCAGCCAATGAGTGTTTTATAACCTCAACATCTAGAAATGCATCTACTGGCCTACCACTTGTATCAAAATAACATTTGCAATGACTTAATGCTAGTCACGCATTTGCAATGGTACATTCACATGCAAATTTTTTGAATGGGGTGAGAAAGTTCTTCACTTTTTCAACTGCTAAATCTTTCACTGTTGCACTGCATGATTCTAACCAGTCGCTTGAGTTTCTTGCAGAAAGATAGTGAGCATTTCCCCATCTTGTTCAGAACCAGTGCCCAAATTCAGGGTTAGCAAGTGATGATGCACATACCAAACGCTACAGATTGTAGGCCAATGTTATCTCTAGTTTTAAATAGAAAGTATGATGCAACAGCCATGTTCACATAAACTGTTTTGTGTCTCCAGCATTCTTAACAGCCTCATTAAGTAGTTCTAAAATTGGCTTCAACAGTGACTGACTTATATGGCTTTCTGCATGTTGATGCAGTCCAGAGGCTTGGTGTTTTTGCACCCTTTTCACATAGTTTGTTAGCATCGGCTTTCCTGATTGGTCTGACAAACCAAGCTCCTCCATTTTTACCAATTTTAGCAGTAGGAAGCTTACTTTCTTAAGCTTTTTTTTTGCAAGTAGTGCACCTCTAGCCATCTTTTATAACTTCAAGAAATGGGAAGAGTTTGGCCAACAAACATCAGGAACAGCCCTTAGGTTGTGGAGATACTGTTTCTTCAGTAGGTAGCTGTATTTGTGCTTCGGGCTATTCAAATGTAGATACGTCACTTGAATCTTCAGATGACAGGCTTGTATATTCTTGGTTCTTGGTATGTTCTTCATCTTGGTTGGTTTGACCACTGGGGGAGGGGGAGTGATGGGGAAATTTAGGAGAGGGTGTAGAGAAATCCCTGAAGGGAAGGATCATCCAGCTTTACAAGTGGAGGGCTGGGGTCACTGAAAGTGGAGAGGGACTGAAGAGTGTTGTAGATGAAGGGATGGCATCAGGGTCAGCAGAGAGAATAGGAAAAGACTGAGGGGTCTGCCAGTGGAAAAGATAACCTCAGTGGGAGCAGGGAGGGACTAGAGGAAGAACAGAGACTCTTAGGTGTGGAAAGATTTCAGTGGGAATAGGGAAAGGTCAGAGGAGGACTGGTTATCTCTTGGAGGTAGGGATCAGAGTGGACCAGGGCAGCAGCATGCGTTAGTTGGATGGCTGGCCTCTGTTTGTGCAGAGATGGTGTGCTTATTGGGTTTCAAGGACAGGAGGGAGGAATGTATTGTGGTTTTCAAAGGGAAGGACTCACCAGAGCAATTTTAAAGTGAGCAGAAATCATCGTGCTATCTCACATCTAGCTTATTTGAGTACAATATTCATATTGGCCAATTCTATAATCTTACTTAATTGAGGTTCCTTTTACATTAACTATGAGGAAGCAATATGGCCATTGGTATAGGGTCAGCATTTGGCCTGATAATAATCAGTAACCATATACATTTATTTGGATAGTTTATCATTTTAAATGCAAGTAGAGTATGCAAAGATTAGTCCATCCAATTCCTCTGTTATCTGCAACTTTGTATTTTGCAATAGATCTTCTCATCTACATAACTTATATACATTTTATTCCAAAGAATTTAAGGAAGATTCCCAAAGGGAACCTAAAGAGGCCCAATGGTTAACTTCTTTCCACCTACAGAAAGCTGCTGGATTCACAGCTTTCATGGTTTTTGAGTCAGTTTTGTACCCATCAAGCTATTTTAGCATCATAGCAGTAGTCAGTAGTTTACAATGGGTCTGGCTTCTGCTGCAGTTGAAGTCACTGGGAGTTTTGCTGTTGATTTTAATGGGAACAAGATTGGTGCCTAAATCATGCAAAATTATTATGAATTCTCCCTGCATATAGCTGCAGCTGATATCAGCCTAACAAATGCTAGTTCTACAAATGCTTGGTATAGTCAGGCCCACTATTTTAAATGATAAATAATTTGTGAATATTATTGGAGCAATTGCTTACAATTATTAAAGCCTTAAGAAACATGTGGCTGCATGTCACAGGATATGTTTGGTGACCAACAATTACATGTTGTCCATCCATTGTGTGCTCTGTTATAGCAGTAAGAGGTAGAGACAGTGGTGAGCTGGAGGTTCGCTAGAACCGGTTGTTAAATTTAGAAGCCCTTTTAGAACCGGTTTTTCCGCGAGGGACAACCGGTTCTAAAAGGGCTTCTAAATTTAACCGGCCAAAAGTGGCGCCTTAGGCAGAGCACTCACCCGGCAACTCCCCTCCCCGGCCCGGCCCCGGCCCTGGCCCTGGCCCCAGCCCCAGCTCACCTCTGCTCTGCCTCCACCTCCTCCCCTGAACACACCGCCCCGCTCTGCTTCTCTGCCCCCCACCCCAGGCTTCCCGCGAATCAGCCGTTCGCGCAGGAAGCTGGGGCAGGCTGAGAAGCAGGCCGCGGCTTCCTGCTCAGGCCCAGGGAGGTGGAGGTGAGCTTGGGCAGCGGAGGGCGCGAGGAGGGCCGCCCGCACCACAGCAGGTAACCTGGGGGGGGGGCGCGCACGCAGGGGAATCGCTCCCCGCCCCAGCTCACCTCCACCTCCCTGGGCCTGAGCGGGAAGCCGCCACTTGCTTCTCAGCCCTCCCCGGCTTCCCGCCGAACAGCTGATTTGCGGGAAGCCGGGGGGAGGAGAAGCAGAGCAGGGCGGTGCATTCAGGGAAGGAGGCGGAGGTGAGGTGAGCTGGGGCCGGGCGCGGGGCGGGGAGCTGCCAGTGGGTGCTCTGCACCCACCAAATTCTCCCCGTTGGTGCTCCAGCCCCAGAGCACCCAGGGAGTCAGCACCTAAGGTGCTACTTTTGATGTGATCAGTGGGGGAGCGGCCACTCCCCCTGCTCCCCCCCAGCTATGCTCCCCTGCCCCTAGGAGCCAGAGGGACCTGCTGGATGCTTCCTGGGAGTTGCCCCAGGTAAGCACCTCCGGGACTCCCCACCTCGCCCCCCCAGCAGGTGCCTCTTACTCTTAGGGATGCGGTGGGCACCCACTACGGTGGCCCATGAGACCCTCCTGCCCAGTTCTGAAAGCAGTCAGGGGACAAGGGTGAATGGGGCTGGGGGGGCGTCAAGGAAACTGGGGGGTTGATGTAGCAGGAGTCCTGGGGGACAGGGGTGGGCAACAACCCCCTCATGGGGTGAAGAGGGAACCCGTTGGTAAGATTTTGGCAGCTCATCACTGAGTAGAGACACATTGCTAGGGATGAGGATGTGCTGCACTGCAAAAGCTTCTGTAAAGTGGATGCATAATGCAAAAGTGGGAGCAGGAATAAGGCACCAAGAGTAAGGCCCTTACTAAACCTGCAGAGTACCTTTATGTGCAACGTTTGTTCCCCCTGTGCATTCCTGCAGCCTCTTGTCATTGAGCATGGCAAGGCCCCTGCTCCTCTTAGAATAGTAAGATGGAAGCCACCTGGAAAGCCTTTTCAAGTGCCATACTATGAATAGCTGGTATCTGAGCTGATCTACTCTGTTTCTTTTTGCAAACTTATGGGGTATACAGGGATGGGAGCTGTGTGCATATTGATTTTTTTAAATGATAATTATTCTGTTTTCTCTTCTATTATGCATTCTGGCTTCTGATTTGAAATATACTCTCTACATTCACCAGCAAGTACATTCAGTCCCTGCTTCAGGTTAATTTTAGCCAAATTATATTCCTGAGTGAAGATCAAATGTTGGCCTCGTATTTTTCATGTTCTTCCTTGATGGGACTCTTGGTACACTTTGTATCAAATTCTGCCTGGAGTTATACTTTGTGCAACCCTCAGAGTGTAAATCAGGGCAGAACTTGGCTAATTTTACTTGCATTGTTTTAAGCTGGGATATTCAAAGGAGCTGAAGGGAGTTAAGTATGTAACTACTATTGAAATTCAGAGGGACCTGAACACGTAACTCTCTTGGGCTCCTTTGGGTATTGTGTTTATATAGGGAGATTTCTATGTGGTTGTTCGCATTTATTTTTCTGATGGCCATCATGCGGTGTTTCTATTTCAACATATAGGGCCAAGTACTGCTGTCCTTTACTCAGTCAAAATTTACATGGATACCACTGGGAGTTTTGACTGAATAAGAACTGCAGGATTGGATCCATTGTGGATGCTAGGAAGATCGGTTACAGTTTGACTCATATGTTACCCTGCGTTTATCCAAATGCAACAAGACTGGAATGTTTTTTTTTATTTTATGGGAAGCTTGTTAAAATGGATGCTGTTTATTTCCCCATATTAGTGTAAGTAGGACCCCATCATTAACATTCTATTTCATTCCTTTTTCCACTTATACAATTATAATTATGCTTATTTTAATCAAGGGAAGGAATCTGCATCTTTGGCATCTTGTGCAGCTGCCGGCTTACTATTGAGAATTCTCTGTTTTTTCCACATAGGTGTATGGCTTTCTTGCTCATGTCATCTAAGTAATGAAGGTATTTTGTCCATAGAGACCACCAAAATACAGACTAACACGGCTGCTACTCTGAAACCTGTCACCAGACCAGTGTTTCAGTTCTCTCAGGAAGTTAAAGGATGGCTGTGTTTCAGACCCAGTTTGATTTCCAGTGTCTTGACTTTGAAAGCATAAGAAGTCTGATACATTTTTTTCTGTTTCCATTTGTTTAGAGACATTGGACCAAATTTGTCACCCTGGTGGTTTTGGCCTGTTAAGTCCTCCTCACATGTCTATTTTAGCTGCTTCTCAGCTGTGTCAATTCAACTTTTCTGCCATGGTAGTTCTCACAGATAAAGCATATTTTTTTCCCCTCAGTAATAGAAGGGTGACCATATTTCTCAAAGAGAAAATGGGACCCCACAGCTGCTCGCCTGAGGACCACCCCATGCTGTTGCTGGTTGCTGGAAACTCCCTTCCCCCATGCCTGGCTGTTGGCCGGTTGCTGGAACCCTGCAGGGGCCCCACATGCTGGAAGCTGCTTCTCTCCCACCCCACCAGCCCTGCCTTCCTCTGGGGGGGGGGGGGGAGCTGGCATCTCCACTCCACCCCCTCCACGCTGCACCCCACTTTTTTGACAAAATTAGGCATTTGTCCTGTTTGCTCTTGCCAACTGATCAAGTCAGCAAGAGCAAACTGGACAAATGCCTCCTTTTTGGAAAAAAAGTCAGGACAGCCAGGACAGGGCTTAAAAAAGGGACTGTCCCGGTCCAAATGGGACTTATGGTCACCCTAAGTAATAGAGAGAGTGAATTGTACCTTGTCTGCTTTCTGATGCAGAGCTTCTAACAGGGCGTGGAGGAAGCAAATTTTAGCTTTCTATGACTCTGTGCCTGGAGGACTCTGCTCATTCACAAGGGGGTGGTGGGTGGGTGCCAAGCAGCTTGGGGCTGGGAAGAGTCCACTTTAAAGAAGCCTATTGTCTGGTTTTGCACATGGTAAAGCCTCCGTGTGGTTCCCTGAGTTCTCAGGTTACATGTAGAAATGATTATAGCTATTCTGACATTTATCTTTCCCCTAAGAGGAGTTACTTATTAACATTTCTTACCATCCAGCTGTTAAGAGCTGTTAAGACCCACTCCCCTACGTGCTGCTGGGCATGCAGCATCTCATATATAAGGCTGCACAAGCTTCAGAATTCTCGGCTCAGACAAGAGTAGAACAAATATGCATTCAATTCAATGGTACAAGATCATTTTAAGATCGGGGGATGAAGCAGCATGCAGAATTCTCAGCTTCACAGTGAGCATCCTTCATTCAACCTCAGCTTTTCATTCAAAGAAATGCCTTGTGAAGCTCCTGTTAAACAAAGAGAGCCTTAAAGCTGATGATGATTATTAATTCTACAACCTAATGGCAACAATCCATATATTATGTGAAAGCAGCTATGTTAATAATTTTGGGCCCAATCCTGCGCTGAAATCACTGCCTTTTTTTTGCAAGGATGAGACATCATTGAAGTAATAACAAACATGAGTATAAGGATAAGCATTAAGAATTATCATAATGAAATCAGCAAGCAGTTATGAATTCAGTCATTTGTATGACCTTCATAGACTGTCTTACAGTTTTGTCTACCATAAAACATTCTAATTCTTTTCACAACCATTTTCACTGTTTTTCATCTGGGCTATTGTCCCTCTTGTCCAGCTATGGTAATCAACAATAAAATCCCTATCGATTTTAATGTGAGTGTGATTGAGCCAATAACAAATTATTCTTCCTGGTTTCAGAAAATGCAGGCTATCTCATCCGCTTTCTCAATTTTTTATTCATCTCTGAAAACAGAGTACCAAATTAAGGATTATGTACATTGTGCCTACTATACATGTCTATGGAAAGCTTATTGATATCTGTGCATGACTGTGGGCCATATGCACCTCTAAAAGCTTGATCTAAAGTCCTTCGGTGAAAATACTCCCATTTAGAAGTCTGCATTTCCTTATTCTATATCTTCAGTCCCTAATTCTGTTCCACTGTCATCAGTCAATTTGCTCTTTTACATTATGTGTAAGGGGATGTTGCTCCCTTACTAACATTCAGTGGGGGTGTTTTAGTTTCTAGCTCCCAGTACTAAAAAGGGGGAAGGGTCGATGGGAATCAGGACCCTGAGACTGACAGCCCCCAGGAAAAATGGGGAGAGGCCAATGCTCTAGGTCAGCCTGAATGACAGGGTGGGCAAGCTAATCAGGGAATCAGGAGGCCAGGGAGGTCCTGTCCTCTGTGTGAGCTGGATTTGCCTGGGTCAGATAGAGTGGGGCTGAGCTAAGGAGAAAGCAGGGGCCCAAGCTGAGCTGGGAGCAGAGCTGTGCCAGATCCAGAGGGACCAGAAAAGCAGCCCAGAGAGCGCAGACCCTGTCTTGGGAGCGGAGCTGCAGCCCCAAGCCAGAGGCACAATCCAGAGAGAGCAGACTTGCCCTGGGAGCAGAGCTGCAGCAACCAGAGCCAGAGAAGCAACCCAGGAAGCAGGTCAGTGCTGGGAGCGGAGTCACAGAAGCAACCTGCAGAGCAGACCAGTCCTGGGAGCAGAGCTGTAGCAACCAGAGGCAGAGGGGCCAAAGAAGCAGCCCAGGGAGCTAGAGGCAGAACAGCAGTGCTGAGACAGAGTGGTGGAGCTGGGTGCGGTGAGCAGCTGGAGAGAGCGAGGGGGACCCTGGGCAGCGGGCCCAGCACAGAGGCTCAGCCAAGAGGCTCTGCAGGCCAGGCTTGGATTGTAACCCCGACAGGGTGGGGGCGACACTGGGAAGAAGGGTCCTACCACTTAGAGCCTGAGAGCGTGATGCCACCACCAGAGTAAGTGTCCAAGCCACGGCATCCCTGCAGCACAGTCAGGGCCTGAGAAGAAGGTCTGGGACTTACAAGGAACAGACTGTGAACTGCCCTGACATTCCAGAGACACTGCTTGTGATGTTCCCTGCCACAGAGCGGGTTGATGTTTCCTTTAACCTTTCCCATTTTCCCTTATTCTTTTTAAAACTAATTGTTGATTAAATAACTTGCATTTGCTTTAACTTGTATGTAATGGTCAGTGGGTCAGAGAAGTGCCCAGTGCAGAGAGAGTACCTCGGAGCGGGGACACCCTAACCCCTGTCCTAGGTGACCACAGCAGGGATGGGGGTCGAGCCCCCCAGGAATCCTGGGCCCAGCCTTGTTGGGGTTACGAGGACTCTGCCAGACAGGAGAGTGAAAGGGGAGTCCTCAAGGGCAGGGAGGCCACTGGGTAAAGGAAGTGGGAGTGAGGACTCGGATCCTTTCGCTAGCCCACTTCACCAGGGTAGTGCAGAAGCCAGGAAAGTTCCCCACAACAGCGGGATTATTCCCCCGCTTACACATGCAAATATAGGAATATGTTTCTGTCTGGAAGGGCTATCTCAGGGATGCTTTGCGTCTAACTAAAAGGCTT
The DNA here is from genome assembly GCF_009764565.3 of Dermochelys coriacea. NCBI lineage: Eukaryota > Metazoa > Chordata > Testudines > Dermochelyidae > Dermochelys > Dermochelys coriacea. Next base: position 38,379,879 of record NC_050076.1, read on the forward strand.
TGAATAGAAAGACATACTGAAACTACAGGTTCACATCCCAGTAGTTTCTCTTCAGCTTTGCATTGATACATGGTACTTCAAAAGGTGAAATGTATGAGAATCATTGAGTTCATTTTGTCTGCCCTGCTGGGATGCTCATTGCATGGCAATTTCTGTAACAATATAGCTTTGCACTCAGTTTTTTAATCAATATCACTCCTCCTCTCAGTCTTGTGCAGGATGGCATATGCTAATTGATTGCCACCATCAGCCCCTGAAGCAGTTGCATTTCAGGAGTGTTGGCTTATGTGTATATACCAGGGGTGGGCAAACTACGGCTCACGGGCCGGATCCGGCCCCTCAAGGCTTTGGATCCAGCCAGTGGGATTGCCACCCCTGTGGCACCGTGGACCCCATGCCGCTCCTGGAAGGAGCCGGCACCACTTCCCTGCCGCCCCTGAGCTGGGGGGAGGGGGGCAGAGGGCTCCACGCACTGCCCTTGCCTGTGGGTTCCACACCCGAAGCTTCTGTTGGGCGTGGTTCCCTGTGCAACCCACAGGCAAGGGCAGTGCACCAGGGGCCGCAGGGAGGTGGTGCCGGCTGCTTTCAGGAGTGGTGCGGCACAGGGCCAGGACGGGCAAGGAGCCTGCCTTAGCAGCACGGTGGCACTGCCACCCTGGAGCCGCTCCAGATAAGTGGCGCCGAGCCGAAGCCTGCACCCTGAACCCCTCCTGCAACCCACACCCCAACCCCCTGCCCTGAGCCCCCTGCTGCACCCCGCACCCTTCCTGCACCCCAGCCCGCTGTCCTGAGCCCCCTCCTGCACCCTGAACCCCTGCCCTGAGCCCCCTGCTGCACCCCACACCCCTCCTATACCCCCAACCCCCTGCCCTGAGCCCCTCGTACACCCTGCACCCCTCCTCTGCCCCAACCTCTTTCCATGAGCCCCTTCCTGTGCACTGCACTCCCCCCCACACTTCCTCCCGCACCCCAACCCCCTGCCCCAGCTCTACATTCATGGCCCTGCATGCAATTTCCCCACCCAGATATGGCCTTCGGGCCAAAAAGTTTGCCCATCCCTGATATATACCATAGTTGGCACAGCACTTTGGCATGCAAGGTAGTATATAAATGTAAAGTATTATTATATCATGTATTTGGTTTGTTGGAAATATTCTCTGTATTGGCACAAAGGCTACAATTTGCCTAAGTGGCACATAAATGTAAAAAACCTTCTGTGTGCCGAACTGAAACAACAGAAATACAAACCTTTCCACATTTGACAGAGAAAAAGTACATTCCCGTTTGCTAACTAATTCCATTACGTTTGTTTAGTGTGCTTCAAGATGCAATACTGAGGTGCTCTAGGACTCTTCAGAAGATGGAGAGAAACTGGGAATCCTGTACATCTACTAGTGTACATACTATTAAAGCTGAAAAGTTCTAATTGCAGATAAGACCAAGAGGAAGAGGGCACGAAAATAAATGGGTTGGCCAGGAGGCATCGCCATTTATTTAATCACACGAGTGCATATATTCACCAGAAGCGGATAGCTTCTGCCTATTTTTCTGTCTAGGTACTTGTAATATGGCCCATCTGAGTACCTCACAATCATTAATAGATTTTATCCTCACAAACTGCTGTGTGATATTAGCCCCATGATATAGATGGAGAACTGAGATACAGGATAGATTTAATGACTTGGCCAAGGTCATAACCAGGCCTTGTGGCTGAGCTGAAAACTGAATATAGGTCTTTTGAATTCCTTTGTTCAGTAGCTTTCATCTTACCTTCTCCCATTCTCATGAGCCCTTGGCAGCCCTCTGCCTAACATTAGTGGCTTACAGTTCCTCCATCCTGGCTGCCACAAGGCATTATGGGGTGTCAAATAGTTCTAGAGCACCTCAGTATTGCATCTTGAAGCACACTAAACAAATGTGATGGAATTAGTTAGCAAACAGGAATGTACTTTTTCTCTGTCATGTTGTAAGATTTATATTTCTGCGGTCGCACTTCATAGAAGTGAAAGTGATCTTATTTGTTATGATTAGGTTTCATTTTCCTGCTCATAACAATTTAGAGGGATACATTTTATGGTGAAATTATTTTGAATTTTTTTTTTAAGATCTCTTTTGTATTAAATGGTTACAGACAACCACAAAACTCCCAGCCAACTATGATAAAATGCATAAAGCAAAGTAACAAAAAGTAAGTAACAAATGCTTAAATCAGCATGAGCCTAATTCTCATTTACATTCCATAAATGTACTTTATGCGCACTTTAAGGCACATTTACAATGTCAGAGAAGCATAAAGGGACTTAATGTAAATGTAAATGTAAACTTGGCTCCTTATCTGCGTTTGATCTATAAACAAGTACTTATTCAAGGTAAATAACACTTTGCAAGAGACGACATGTACATATTCTATCTCATAGTACCAGTAAATCCCCAAAGTCTGTAAAATATGCTAGTATAAATCTCACCAGTCTTATACGTTTTAATCATATATATAAACATATGAGACTGGTAAGATTTATACTTGAAGTATACTGTGTCTGTGTGTGTGTGTGTGTGTATATTTATTTTGATGGAAATATAGGGAAAGAGTTGGTGTATTTATTTATCTTACTGTAGACCATACAACCAAAGTGTTACTTTTTCAACTCTTCTGGAGGAGCTAATAATTCAGAGTAGTGATAACAAAAACTATCATTGATATCTGCAAGGAATTAAAAGTAGATTTGGATGGGGAGAGTGTTCATAAATAAAATATTTTAGTTTCAGCCTAATTGTGTTCATCTGCTATTAATTTTCTTGCTGATTACAACGGTCATTGTTTGAACAAAGGACAAGAACAGCTGTCAGCATCTGTTTACAAAATGCAAAGAAGGGCAAACATAGCAGGCGCATTATGTCAATGATCAAAGGAGAGACTGCTCAGTGTGCCCTGACTTCATGCATTTTTTTAGAGTAGCTTGACATGGTGCTGCTATCATATAGGTATGCAATTGGGCATCCCAAATCCGTTCAGTAGATTTTTTTAAATTGCCCTTCTGAATACAGTTCTGTTTTTTTGTGTGCATTGAACTACAGAGAACTGTGTACTTTTAAATGTATTCCTTTAAAATGAAGCTCAATGTGTTTCTTGTTAACATGTACTAAGTTGTATAAATGCTTCTGTTTTTGTGTGTATATATATATATATATATATATAATGTCTCAAACTTTCTCTCTTTACTAGACTGTTTATTATTAAAAGACTATGGCCAAAAATTCCCTGTAGCTTTTTGGCTAAGTATGGCTGAAGCAGTCTTCTTACATAATCTATTCTTCAGATTTTTGGTGTTGCATTTGTAATAAAATATTAGAATTGGTCTTGCTTTAGCTGCCCTCTCCTCCCACTTAGTGCATGTAATACTGACATTTGTAATATTAGATGACGTATTTGAATTCTAATAGCTTTTATGAGACTTGTCTGCCCTCAAGCTTAACCAGCCCTGGGTTTGTATAGGAGTCCCACCTCAAACACTCAGATGACAGCTATTGGGGAGATGAGAGCAATTAAAGGATTTCAGGAACTAGTGGATACACAAACTTAACAGCATGAAGAACAGAATCTGGAAATGTTTGATGGAGAAACAGACCCATGTTAATTACCATAACAGTGTAAATGGGACCATAATAAATGGAACCACATCATGTATCCAAGGAAAACTGTATCCTAAGGAATCCTGCTTCCCACATGCTGTTTCCTGAGGAAACAACTTTGGCCTGAAATGCTGCAAGGTGGTGAGAGCCTCCTGAGAGCTGACGAGCACCCTTGCCTTCCATGGAGGCTGTAGCCAGGATCAAGGCTCCATTGAGCTAGGTACTGTACTAACACAAAGGTGGAAATTGTCTCTGGCGTGGAGGGAGTGGAGGGCTCAGCATCTTCCAGGATGAGGCAATTTGGTAGAAGCAGATAGATTTTAAGGAAGTGATAACATCCCCCATCTTGCCTGACTTCAATGGGATTAAATTTAGGTTTGAGTAGAGCTGGTTGGAAAACCGGGTTTTAAAAACTTTGATGAAAACAAGAATGTTTTCATTTTTGACAAAATTTTCAGTGAAAAACATTGACTTTTTTAATTTAAAAAAATAAAATAAATAAAGCTGAAACCCGAGAACTTTTCGGCAACTGAAAACCAGTTTGGTTTTGGTTTAGTTTTGTGTTTTGGCTGAAAAATGCCAAAAATCTAAACTTTTTTTTAAATTTTGGCCAGAAATTATTGGTTTTCAGTTTCCTGATTGAAAAAAATCCAATTTGTGAGGCAACCTGTCTTTCTGTAAAATTTTTAATTTTGTCAAAAATCTGATTTTCTGTCAAGTTAACATTTTGACAGGAAATTGTCAACCTCCCCTAGTTTTGAAGGTAATAAATACATTTGGGCAAATTTCTTGCAGCAAACAGTTTATTCAGTGCATTTAGCCTAATGGCAGGTATAACGGTCAGCATGCAGGCTTCTGCGCAGTTTGTACAAACCTGCTTGCAACCTTGGGTATGGATTTGTATTGCTAGGCTGCGCTGAAGCCCACCCCACCATGCCTTCACTCCTGTTTTTAGTGAGACAGCTCCGCCCCAGCACTGTCCCCGCAGCTCCCATTGGGGAGCTGCAGGGGTGACGCGCACGGGCAGTGCATGGAGACACACTATTCCCCTCCCGCCAGGGGCGCACAGAGCTATGCCAACAACCGGCCACTTCCGGGAGCGGTGTGGGCCTATGGCAGGCAGGCAGCCAGCCTGAGCCCTGCTGTGCTGCCGGCCAGGAGCCACCTGTGGTAAGCGCCTCCCAGCCAGAGCCTGCATCTCGCACCCCAACCCCCTGCCCCAGGTCAGAATCCGCTCCTGCACCCGAACTCCTTCCCAGAGCCCTCACCCTCTCCTGCACCCCAGGCTGGAGCCCCCCCTACACTCAGACTCCCTCCCAGAAAGGAACTAATATAACAACTGTTGTAAGGTAAGAAGTAGGCTATTTTGAATTTATTTAACTATATTCTACATATTTTAAGACTGAAATGTAACCACAGAATGGCTTTATGTTAATTAAAAGGCCAGTTTAGTATAGCATTAATCGCCTCTATGCCATAATTGATCTTTTTGTTTTAAATTAGGAAAAAGACTTCTGTACAGGGACCCCACAAAATCTAATAGCCCCGGGCCCACAGGAGAGTTAATGTGGCCCTGATTACAATGGAATAAAACTATCAAGAGGCCTTGTCTATATGGGAAAGTTGCACCAATATCACCTAACTTAGTTGTTTAAACCAGAGAAAATCACATTTTGGTTTAAAAATGGCTTATTCCAGTTTAGCTTAAACCTGTTCTCAATCAAGTTGAGGGTGTGTGTCTGTGGGGGAGAATCACACTTAAACCATAATAAGAATGTCCACACAGGGGTTTGTGCCAGTTCAATGAAATCAGTTTAAATTCATGCTTGTGGTTAAACTATTGCAACTTTCTCAAATAGATGAGACCCAAGAGGAGAATTGGGTCCAATGGAACTGTTTGTCTGGATAAGGAGAGTAGGACCCGACCTGGTGTTAAGAGCCTGTTTCTGTCGCCACTTGCACTAGTTTCTTGGGATTTGAACTTGCAAACACTCATGCACGTGAGTAACTTTTTGCACATGAGTAGTTCCGTTGAGTTCAATGGGACTATTCACAAATATGAAGTTACTCCCGGGGTGAATATTTGCACAATCGAGGTTTTAGATTGTAAGCTTTTCAAGGCAGGGATCATGTACAGCACTCAGCTGTACAATGAGCCCTCAGTCCTGACTGCAGCCTCCTGGTGCTACTGCAGTATAAATAATAATAATTAATAATAATAATGCACAATACTGATTTACACCAGCAAAAGTGAGAACAGGATCAAGCCCTAAATCATGTTTCACCCGATGGTTTCATGTTACTTGTTCCAACAAAGCAAGTCTAGTTTTTGGAATGGGAGGAGAAGTTGTTCAGTTATTGCATTTGTTGTATCCCCTTCCTTTCCCTTTTAAAATTATTCATCCTTTCAGTGCACAGTGGAGAATTAGCCATTTGATTCTCAGCACTGGCAATGCTGTCTTTGATTATATTTAAAGTGGAATGTGTTCCCTTTTGATGCTCTGTGGTTTTGAATGAAGTACATGCAAGCAGTTTAATGGTGCAGAACACTTAGACAGTGGCCTTGTTTGCCTTTGCATATTATTTCATCATTTAAAAAATATTATAGAAATTATTTTTAAAAAGAAGAGAATATGAATTGTCTATTGTTTGCTTATTGAAATTGTTTTCACAGTGTTGTCATTCTCTTCTGTTGAATAGCTATGAGATGTCACATTTTTTGTAAGTTATAACTGCATCAAGCTGTGCGGACAAAATGTCCTGGCATAACTGTTAATATGCATTGTCATTTTAAGCATGAAACAGTTTAGCTAATGATTTATCTCTTATAATGCAGCACTTGGGGCAGCTGTATGATTTGTCTCTTTAGCAAGTCAAGTAATTTCTTTAACAAAATGTTAAGCACAGATGGGCTATAAGCTGTCAGTTAACCATTATTGTGCATGCATCTGCTTGCCTTCAATGCACTGTTTTATGTATTCAGCCACTTACTTAGCCCCAGCTCTCTGAAAAGCGGAACCTACTCTGATTGGCAAATAAAATGTTCATTTGTCTCTTCTTCCTATTGTTTTGTTTTGGTAACACATGTCAGCAGCTCAATTACCCAGTTCATTAACAGCTCCCAATGGACATGATGGCCAACCCATGATAAGGAGGGTGATTGTGGCACATATGGTCAATAATAGCCTGTCTCTTGGCAATTGTAAATAAAAGTCACTGTTGGCCCTTTCCCTTTACTACAGCTACTGTTTTCCTTTTCACCTTGGTCTACGGAGCTCATTGATCGTGTGATTCTGTCCAAAGAAAATAAAAACTTATCATCTATTGATGATAAGAAAAGAACTTTGAGCTATATTGGCTGGTCTTTCCATCCCACTGACATTTTCAGACCATAGCTTAGAATTCTTAGTAGATAGGCATATTTTTTTGGATTCTGTTAACTGATTAATTACTTTATTAATCAGTTTACTTAAATAGTAATAAGTTTTCTTGCCTCTCCTCGCTTTCCATCACTGAAGACTTTTGTTGAGGTGCCTGTGGAGTTTTAAAGAGCCATTTTAAATGTTTTTCTAAGTATGCCCTTTGCGAATTGCAGCATTTTTCAAAGGGGTAGTTGGAGTGTGACTTAATCCTTGTAGATGAGACATATTCATGTCTAGAACAGACGGTAGTTCTTTTTTTTTTTTTTTTTAAATTTAGTCGCCTAAGTGCCCTATAAAAAGGGTTAAAAGGGATCTTGCTAATTTTTTTCATATTTCAAACTGTTCCAAACCATTTAATGGCTTTTCTAACTTAAAAATTATCGTTGTTTGTAAAATGGTTTCTGATTCTGAAGTATCATCCTTTGCACTGTAGTAAGAAAATCTAGCAGCATGAATGCATTTTTATCATGACTTCACTGGGAAATATCTTGTTTTAATTTTTTGATGCAAGTTTCATTTTTTTGTTAGATTAAAGAAGCCCAGTTGTTCACAGTTGGGTGGATTTATATTTCACAATGCAACCTAACAGAAGGAAGTGCCCATTTAAAAACACAAATGGTAAAGAAAGGGGAAAAAAATCATAAAGTTTCAGCACAGAAAGAAAACAATAGCACGGATTAAATGACAACACTGAGACCTGGTAAACCAGCCAAAACCACGCATTTCCAAGAGTATTATAACAGAAGCAGTGCAATTCAGAAATGTTGGGTCAGTTGCTGAGCTGTGGAACACGTTCCATAGCCCTTATCTTAAATAAACATACAATAGTACTGTTGTGAGTCTTAAACAACTCACAGGTGGCTGCATAGTGACTTTAGACCTTCTGAACTTTTCCCCTGCTGCCTGCCATATTCATAACTAATCTGTACTCTCCATCCAGGGTTGTGGGCACTTGGGGAGTTGTTGAGTGTCAGAGTTTATTTGTACTATTTTGATTAGCACAGACCTGGCAGGGGCTTATTTTCTTTTTAATGACCCCTTGCTGTGAAACTGAGGTTTCAGAAGGAGGAACTGGGGGGAGAGGAGAGGCCTAGCATTACATTTCTGTAGTGGGGGGAAAACACAACTCGGAGAGCTGCTGGGCTGGGAGCAGAGTAGTCAGTTGACTCTAGAGTCTTATTTATATTTCATATGCAAATACAGATATTTCCTCAAATGGAAACACTGAGGGGAAAAAAATGTTAGAAGGAAATTAAGATGCCAGTTAGTTTTTCTGAGGACTTTCTTTTTTGTGACGAAAAGGACTCCTGACTTTTTCTGATCTATCAATTGTTAAAATGCCAGCTGCTGAAAGCTTAGCCTAACACAAACAATGATCTAAAAAGGCATGTATTGCCTTGCCACCTACCACTGCTAGGAGTTTTTATAGCAAATAAACCCTGGAGATTTATTTGGAGAGTGCCTAGGGAGTGTCTTATGGCTCAAACCCTATGACAGATTCTCTCTTACTTTCTCTCTCTTTTCTTTTTTAGTACATATGTAATATTTTTAAATTTACATTTGAACTCCGTTACCTCTCCCATCGAAAATAAATGTTGACAGGGAGTCTCCAGGTGCCGAGGTCTCTGGATTGGATTGGTTTGGATTAACCCCTACTGTGCATCCAGTTTAACCTCACCACCCGCCCCTACTGTCCCCAAAAAAACAACCTCCCCCTTCTCATCCACTTCAGCTTTCTTTGTGTCTCCTGCATCCTGCCAGGCAGGTGTCAGAGCCCTGAATGCGGGCAAAGGCCCTGTTGATGGATACCACAGATGGAGCGTGGAAATTGGTAGAATAGGCTTCAGCCACAGGCCATTTCTTAGGATCCAACAAAAGCCTCCAAATAAGTCAACAAAAATCCCAAAGATCACAAAGGAAAAGTGTCATTTGTCATTTATTCTGGGTTTGTGTGGGGGTATCAGCCTTGCTGCACTTCTCCTGGCTTGCACCCGAGTAAACATGATAGAGGTCATTCACATCTTCTTGAGTGTAAAAGGCTACTTCAGATCAGAAAACAGTTAGCTGCCCCATTGTGTCCTCTGTATTGAATGCTAAAGTATACAAGTATAGAACATTCTGTAATTAGCCAAATAGGTGCATCAGACATTGAGTTGCCCTGTTCAAAGACTTAAGTAATAGAGAAGGGGGGAGGGAGTCCTGTTTAAATTAATATTACAAAAAATAAATAACAAGAGGTGGCAAATGGAAATGTAAAGCTCAATCTCAGCCCAACGGGATGTTTAAGACAGGTCTTTGTCTTGTCTTATTTTAACAAAATCCACAGCTATATATAGTGCTTCTAGCACAGACTATTGATGATTATTAGCATGGAAGGAAGTCAGTATGATTTTTGTGATGGTTAATTTTATAACAGTTGAATGTTTGCCAATAAATTTCTGCCTTCAAAGCTCTGCAGAAGGATATCCCTCCTTTCAGTCATTTCTAAAGTGTATTGTGTTGCATCTGTAATACATAAATATATGGCTTTTAAATGGTTGTCATGTTTTTGTTATTTAATTATTCAAATGAAATGTTGTGCTGAGAAAAACAAACAATGCACAGAATGAGCACTTATGAATTATTTTGTTCTGTTTTCGTATGGGCATGTCTATTTGTGATGTGCTTTGGGAAACCAATAATTACAGAATTCCATGTGACCAAATCCCTATGAAATTGAGCAAAGGTTTTGTGCATAATAGTGTTAACTAGGATGAAGTATTTCCTGAGGCCACCAAACAGGTCACAAGGGGTTAACGGACAAAGAATTGCTCTCTAATTCTGTAATTCCTTCTTTAATTAAACTTCATGGCTAGTCCACTGGTGGCACTTATGGTTTCTCCTCCCACTTTGATTTGCTTCTTAAGGGAGGAATTTGTAATCCTGTGGGGTGATTGTTGTCCTGTACATGATCTTTCTGGAAACTGACAATTCTCCTCCGTCCTCCAGCTATTGCAAAACGGGGTTTGAGTACTAACCTCTCTGGGCTAATTATAAAGGTTAGCGCCTATTTTCTGTCTCTCTATGCCCTACTTCCCTTGTTTATATATAAATCGCTCTCACATTCACATCATTATACACTCAATACCTTTCTAAAATAGAAATATATGAGACTGCTCACAGGTACCATAAATAGGGGTATCTTAGTCAGAATGTACATCACAAAACCGTTCTAATTTCTTGGGTATATATGTCTATTTCTGGGCTTGGTCAATATCCTGGTAGGCCTTTTGCCTGGTTAAAAGTGTATTAAGAGTTGTTTTTTCAGTCAAAAGCCCATCACCTCTGAACAGACTTCAATAAAGAAAAATATGATGCACTCTGTTGTACAGACAGCCTGCTGTCATTTGAGATTACATTTGCCCGATTCTAATAAGATGAGACAAATGAACTTGATATTTTTCAATAACAATAGTCCGGGGTTTGAAGTAGAATGGTACTGATAAACTCATCTGAATATGAAAGCCATTTAATCTGAAGTTAATTTTTCTCCTTCATTTTGTGATTCCAGCTCAGGATTTGTGAATTGTATTAGATATAGTAACCTAGATTTTTAGCTACTTTGCTGAGAAAAATATTCAGGTTAGCCGTCCTGTTTTACCTTCATGCCTTTTCTTTACTGTAAATGACAACATTTGAATGTGGAATGGAAATAGAATTAAGCATATATTTCTGTGCTAAATACATCATCCTGTCATGGACACAAGATGCCAGCATCTTCAGCAAACAAGAAAACAACAGAAATAGTTCACTGTTTATAAAATTGTTTAAACTGCCTTTTTACAATTTACCTAGTGCCCCCCCTGCCCAGGTAATGAAGGTATTCAGGTGAGGATACTGAGATTAATTCAATTTTCACATTACTATGCATTTCAGCTTTAACTTTCCTAGTATGAAGTGCATATTTCCCTTGCATAGCCTGAGTAAGTCTGATAGTTATGTAGAGGTTGGGGTAAATGGAACCCTCCCACACAGAGAGGAAGGATGGTTAAATGGTTAGGGCATGCCTCTGTGACTTGAGACAGGGTTCAACTCTCTGCTCTGCCACATAGTTCCTATGTGATCTTGGGAAAGTCACTTAGGACAAAATTTTCAGAAGCACTTATGTCACTTAGGAGCCTTAGGCTCTTAGGCACTTTTCAAAATTTTACACTTAGTGTGTTTGTGGCTCACTTCCCCAACTGCAAAACGGGATAATAGAAGTTCACTATCTCCTGGGGTGTTGTAAAGATAAATACATTAAAGACTGTGAAACATTAAGATACTACTGTGATGCGGGGGGCATCTAAGTACCTTAGGCCTTGTCTACATTTAGGGCAGCATGTAGAGTACAGGCACTATACATGTAGCTACGTGCCTCAGCTGTGTCCATACATGAGAGGCAGCTGTGTCCATACATGTCTCTGTGGTGTGTAGCTACAGGTGTCTGGCAGTGGGCAAGTAGTGAGGAAAGGCTACCTCAGTGTGGAGGCGATGGGGAAAGGCTCCAGCAGCCAGGAGCTGCCAGAAACTTTGTCTACCTCCCCAGGCCTTAGCCTTTCCCTACTGCTGGAACCTTTCACTCTGTTGGAAAAAGGCTCTGGCAAGGGGGTGGCAGTGGAACACTATGCTGCTAACAATAGCAGGGTGGATGTGGGAGGCACTGCTTGGGCATGTAGAAAGCTGTGTAGGTAATATACTGTAGGTTTCAGGTGTGTAGGGCACTCTACTTTCCTCTCTTAAGCAGAAGTGCCAGAACAGGGGGGGACAGGGGACCATGGCCCCATCACTTCTTACCGGCTATAAGACAAACAATGGGTGGGAGGGGGCAGAGAGGAGCGAGTGGGGGTGGGTTTTTGGGGGGAGAGGCGGTGCAGGGGTGGGGCCTCAAGGGGAATGGGTGGCATGAGAGTGGGAGCTTGGGGAGAAGGGGTGGTGTGGTGGTGGGGCCCCAGTTTGGGTGCTGGCAGCCTTCCCCCCACACTTTTAGAGAGCTTCCGTCGCTCCTGCTCCTAAGCCATTCCTCATTGACTACACTAGCTGGGCATGCTCTGTGTGTACTCTATACCCCATTGTAGCTTTAGATAGATAGGGCAGCCAGCATCAGCCTAGCTCCTGAGGGATGGTGGGAGAAAAGTACTGAAAGAGGCCCTGATATCGACAGGGTTTGGAGCTTCCTTTCCCCATGGATTCCTTCCTGGCCTTCATAGGTTTTAAGGCCAGACTCAATTGTTCTTCATAAACTTATAAATCCCTCCCAATCAAAGGGAGCGTTTGGCAGAGAAAGTGTCTCAAAAGTGGACCTCACAGGGGTCCTGTTTCAGGTTTTACCACAAGCAGGTACAGAGAACCATTAATACTTCTGTTGTGCTCTTCTAACAGAAGCACCAACTTCTCCTAGTCTAGCTAATTAGCCACATAGCTATTCCAGTTGAGTTGTTATAGCAACAGAGAATAATTATGTCTGGAGCCACTGTGGGGAAGATACCTAGAGAAAGTTGTGTTTCTGTTTTTATGCTTCTGGGATGGTTTAATGCTGGTGTTTGTAACTCTGAAAGCTTTGAAGACGGTAAAAGACCTGAAATGATTTGGTCAAATATATTGGGCACTAAGACAAATTCAAAGAACAAGGAGTTATATTTATTTAATGATACGCTAGAATTTTTACTTGATAATGAACCACAGAATTAAACTGTTTGAAATTGGCAGATCATGCTATCTGTTCTCAAGGATTTTATTTGAAAAATAGGGTGGGTGCTCTAATTTTAGGCTCCAAATCCTTCAAGTCTTGCTCAGACAAGGCTCTCATTGAGGTGAGAGACTGGGAGTTGTATGTACTTCTCAATGCATTACAATTATGAACTAAAATGGGAGTTTTGGCCAAGAATGCCTGCAGAATTGGTCCCAAAACATTTATCGTGGCTGGATGACTGAAATAGTTTACAGATGAGATTAAAGTTAATCTAATTGCTGTATCCTAGCAATCTATGAAGTCATTTAGACATCTGACGGGTTAGTGTGTTGTTGAGAGTCTCTGTACTAGCAATAGCTATTCCTCTGTGTGTCCAGAAATTCATAAACTCTTCAGCTGAGTTGCCTGTAAAAGGACCTTGTCTTTCCTACACGCAAGACTGGGTAAATAGATTAAGTGTACTTATTGGTTCAAACAGCTTGAGTGAAATTGAATATGTAAAATAGTTGGAACTGAACAAGTCAGTCTCTTTAGCTAGAGTTAAAATGAGATTTCTGTTCTGGCTTTGTGTTTTTAGTTATGCTTGAATGAGTCATGTTCAGGAGATTATTTTATATCAAGGTCTGTACCAATAATCTATTTCATTCTATTTAAGGTAGAAGTGGTACTAGTATTTCAATAAAATGATGAATTGTAATATCAGTGGGGAGTCCCCTTCCCGTTGCTGGATGAGTTCCCTTGCAGAGTTTAATGGATGGGGGAATTTTTGCTTGCTGGGATAGTCTCCACTCACATGGGCTACTGCCCTTATATCACCCCTCACCCCACCCTTTTCTATTACAGTTACCTGATGGAGGAGGAGAGAGGGTGTTGCCAGGGTTCTGGAAGAGACTTTTGAAATGAAGTCAGTATAAGATAGAAGTAGAGTCTATATAAACCCCTCCCCCATCCTTATCAGAACAAGGAAGAAAACGTACTGTATGTCTATGCAGTGTGGTTGTAACCATGTCAGTCCCAGGATATTAGAGAGACAAGGTGGGTGAGGTAACATTATTTTTTTATTGGACCAGCTTCTGTGGCTTGAAAGCTGGTCTCTCTCACCAACAGAAGATGGTCCAATAAAAGATATTACCTCACCCAAATTGTCTCTCTGTTCTGTGTGTAGACATTTTGAGTCTGCACAGTATACACTTCATAGGCCTTATAGATATGGGGATACAGAGCAACTGCACAGAATCATATGTCTGAGCTTTCCCTGCATCCATGTTACTATCTTCTCCCTATAGAGACTAGGAAACTAGGAGAAGTGAGCTTGAGCTGCAAAATCACTTGTAGATCTGAGCTTCCTCATAGTTTGGGGAAGGTTGGATCTGGGGGCTTTGTTGTTTAGCCCATAATAAAAATAAAGTACAGTTGCAAAGTTTGGATCTGATCTGAATCCAACCGAAGTTTGGGAATGTTTAAAGAAGCATTTTGGGTCAGGCTCATTTCTAGAAACAAAACAATGAGAAACAGAACAACAGAGCCATTCTGTTAGCCACTAAACTATATTCTTTTCCAGATGTGGTTAATCTACTGCATAGAAATTACAAGGACGAGTTCTTGAAATACATTTGAGGTATTTTGATCAGTATAAGAATCTGATAAGAATTTAAATCGCGATTTCTCTGTAATCCTCTCATTATTTTCTTTAATCTTTCCCTGTGCTGATGACCTAAAATGTTTGTAAATGTCACAGTGTAGTCCAGGCTCTTCCCCATTTGTAAGGGAATGTCAGCTGAGGTAGGGGAGCACTGACATGCAATCTGTCAGTACACCTTGTTCCAAAGGGGCATCTTGCATTGGCTGTGCAGCCCAGAAGGTTAGCAGAGCCAGCATGGGCAGATTTAGGGAACTATGGGATGCACTCATTGAGCACATCTCCCAGGCTGCCTCTGTCAGTGTGGGAAACTTATGGTGTCCCAGCTGGAACATGAATGTAGTCTCCTATGGTGGAATCCCAGGAAGAGACTGAGGGGGTGTGGGTGTGGAGGTTTGAGGGATATAATATTCCCATGGGATGATCCTTATTTTGTTTAGGGCAGAGTTTTATGGTTAGACACATATTCTGGTGTCAGAAAAGCACCTTTTACTGCTTTGACCTAATTCATCCCTGATGCAGGTTAATTTAATCAATAGTTATACCAGACATGAACCTGGCCTTTCACGTTTATTTTTATTTTTGCCAAAAGCAATTGTGCTTTTTGTGCTAGCAACTGATATGCCTCTAATAAAAACAATGGTTCGACTTCTGCCATCCTTAACTGAGCAAAATTCCATTGAAGAATTTGGCCCTTATCAATGAGCTGAGTAATAATTGATACTAGAGTGGAGAATAGGGTCAGACACAAACTACAACTCTTAGTATATGCTCAGTGCTCATATTCTCATATAAGCTCCCTACACAATACCAGATGAGATCTTATATGAGCATTAACGCTTGTCCTAACCTGCCTAGCAGAATCTCAGGAAGGCAAAAGATACATAAATAAGTGACAAATGATTATGAAAATATAATCCTGTTGAATTATACTTGTATGGATGTGGAAGTACCATGCAGATTTGCAGAACTGGACAAATAATGCAAAAGATGTTATGCAAATATTTAATCACATTTAAAAATGAATTTGCTTCAGATATGCTCTTGTCCTTTTTGTATTCAATTTCCATAATAATTTGAGCAATCAGGTGTTACTGACACATCTATGAAAAAATAATTTCAAAAGTCACACTCACGGGTTTTCATTGGGGCAGAATTTTAAATTAGCTGCAAGTGCTTATTTGTATACTCAATCAGGAGAAAGGATCAAGACCATATGGCTTATCTGACCAATGAAAATGAAGCAGTACAGATCAAATTTCAAATACCTGCAATAATCTGATAGAGTAAAAAATTCATTAAATATGTTTGAATAACAAATGCATTCAAGGAAATCATAATCTGCTCCCAGATATCCCAGGGCCAGGAAAAGAGGATAAATTCATTGAACAAACAGTTGAGAATTATTCATTCATCTCAGCAAATGTACCAGTAATACACTGTAATGTAGCATTTACCTCTGCTCTCAGATTAGAGTGTTTCCATTCTAGAATCAAGTTTACCAAATGAATCAAAATTTATATTTGAATTTGAATTTATATTATATTTATTCCCCAGTGGAAAAAAAAAATCATGGATTACTTTTTCTTTTGGTTTTGTCAGCTAGAACCTTATTGCTCCCTGATTTTTCTTCCAGCATCAGCACCCCAATCTGATGAAGGCTCTGACATAGATTCTGAACCAGATTTACCTTTAAAAAGAAAGCAACGTCGTAGTCGAACAACCTTTACTGCAGAACAACTAGAAGAACTGGAAAGAGCTTTTGAGAGGACCCACTACCCTGATATTTACACTCGGGAAGAACTTGCACAAAGAGCCAAACTTACTGAGGCTCGGGTTCAGGTACATGTTTAAAAAGCCGTCTAAAGAAAGCGGTTTCCTTTTCCATCATTGCATAGGTTTATTAGAAAGCTTAGAGATCATTTTGTTTATGTTCTTGCATAACTATAATATGGCATAAAAGGAAAAATGAGAAGCCAGGTTATTTATAAGCTCAGTTGTTGGGGCTTTTTTGTTTTTTTTACACCTACCAATGGACAATGGTTTTCCAACTTTCATAACGGTGGATCACTTTGAAGGAGAGATTTTTTGTTGTTTAAAGATCATGTAATGGAAAGAGATTAGAGGAAAAAATTATCTGTTTTCCCAGTTTGTTTAATTTGCACATTTGACTACACTCTCTATATAGTCCTTTTCACTGTTTCCCCCATTTATAATTAATTAGCTAGTTTCTCCTGGTTTGTATTGGACAGCAACATGGAAGAGAAAAACAACAAACAAAAAAAAAACCAGGAAAATTTGACTGTAAACCACAAAAGCTGACAGGGTGACTCAGGTGTGTACTACCTGAAACTACTTGCACTTTAACTTTTGAAGTTGATGAGATTTCAAGTTTATGGTGTCTCCTTTCATCCCCATTGTCACTGCAATTAAGAAATCTTTGGACATATACATTTTCAAAATAATATGGATCTGAGTAGACGTAAACAAATTAAAATTCTGATGGAGAAAATAGTGGGATTATATAAATAGGCATAAAGTGGGTTTCCAAACCCCCCAGTTGGCCAATTCAGGAATGGACTGTCCCAACGAGTTTAGGTTCAGAGTGCATCAGACACTTTCTGCTTCATGGTTGCCAAAGAGAACTACTTTCTACGAAACCCAAAATCATAAAAAACTTGCCTGGTTTGACGTTCCATTACTAACTGAAAACTAAGATCAGATTTGCTAACAATTGTGATTCATTTCAAAGGATTTGTTCCCCATTTTGAGCTAGTCTTGAGTGGTCTTGGGTAAGCTTAACTTTGGGTGTTGAACTCAGGCAAAATGTGTGTCTGCACATATTTCAGGAAGAAAAACAAATGAAATTTGGTTGCTTTGGCTGAATTTTGCTTTAATGTTTTGAGTTCTTTGGAAGTTGAACCTGGGGTGGGAGGTCCAAATCCCTGTAAATTGAAATAAACAACCAAAAATATTGTGCTAACCCTTGCAAAATAAGAGTGCCAATTGCAACACAGCTCTATTGCTGTGTATACGTCCTCACAGATCCAGCCGTTTTGAATTTTGCCCATTTTTGACTTTCTTACTGAAGTATTCACACAGCTCTTGTCACTGTCCTGTTACGATTGGGAAAGCAAGTCTACTGCATGGATGAACTGTAGTTCTTTAAGAAGATAAACTCAATCAGGCATAGTTCCATTATTAATTGAACACCTTTACTGAGAGTGAAAATCCAACAAAACAGATGACAGCATCTTAAATGGAATTGTACTGCACTAGACTAAACTGGGCAGTGACAATATAATAACTATGATCTTCTACACTAGGTCTATTAGGAGTAGGAATAGCTTCTAGGGTATGGAGTTCCAGTCTACATTAACGTCAAATATGAAAAACAATAAAAAAGTTATTAATATTTTTCTAAATTAGTGACCCACAGTTAGAAGAAAAGCAGAACTCTCATTAACATAACAGCTGTTTTAATGTGGCTTTAACCCGGTGACTTCTTACATTCCTTATGCCCTCCTCTGTTCCCTTGAGATTCTCACCAGTGCTATGATCTACAGCCTCACACATTCCCTAGTACATCTAACATATGGATCTTTGACTTAACCCAGCATGGAAGGAAAGATCCCAGTCAATCAATGATTAAAATACCAGAACTAAACCTTTTCTGGATTAAAGAGGAGCTTCATCTGAAATAGCCAGTCTGTGGGTACTTGTTTAGTCTTCTCCATCTGCCTGGAACACTAGAAGTCTGACAAAGCAGTTCAGCACTAGCTGAAGACTGTACACAATATTGCATAAAACACATGTATGAAGGACATGATCTAAAAGAAGAATCATGAAAGAAGAATTGCAAAGAGATTTAAGAATGAGGAAGTGGATGGCTATAATGACATGGCATTCGTAGTTTTGCTTAATCATCTTTCATTGATATATATATTTGGTAAGCAACAATCATAGACTCATAAGACTGGAAGGGACCTTGAGAGGCCATCTAGTCCAGTCATCTGCACTGAGGCAGGATGACCCCTTGGAGATTTTTAAGAGCAGGTTAGACAATGATTGAGATTCCACAGCCTCCCTAAGCAATTTATTCCAGTACCCAACTACCCTGACAGGTATGAATTTTTTTCTAATGTCCAACCTAAACTGCCCTTGCTGGAATTTAAGCCCATTGCTTCTTGTCCTATCCTCAGAGGTTAAAGAGAACAATACAATAGGAGCCTATAAAAATGCTCATTATCAATAACTGTGTCATTTTCCCCCCTTGCTACTGTAACAGCAGATACTGCTTTTACATGCTGGAAGCCACTGTTGTATGTCAGTTATGCGTCTTTATACACTATGAAATATCTGCCAAAACCAATTCTCCCTCCAGCCTCTTAAGGCCTCACTGCGGGAGCTCCATTCCGACACATCTACTCTGTTGGAATGAGGCTGCACACTGGGGAACCACAAAAGGTTTGGCAGACTGAGAAGCCACCTCCATAGTGGAGCTGCTAATTCTGCTCCTTAATGGTATGTCTACATGGCAATTAAAAACCATGTCAGCAGATTTGGGCTAGCGGAGCTTAGGTTAAGGGGCTGTTTATTTGAGGTGTAGATATTTGGGCTTAGGCTGAAGCCCAGGTTCAAGGACTCTGCAAGGGGGGAGGGTCCCAGAGCTCCAAATCTAGCCTGAACCCAAAGTTCTACATCACAGTTAAACAGTCTCTTAGCTCGAGCCCCGTGAACCTGAGTCAGCTGGTGCAGGCCAGCTCTGGGTGTCTAGTTGCAGTGTAGACATACCTTTAGACATTTTTGACTCTAAAATCCCTCCATCACTGCCTCCCCCTTACAATCTTCTAGACTCTATTATCAGCTGAGGGAGGGGGACAAGGGTGGAAGAAACTTGCAGCCAAAATTGCATGAAAATTATAACAGAGAGCTCAGCTACGGATGCAGCTTCTCCCTCTACTCATTCATCTGCAACTCCCAATGTGGAAACTTAAGACATAAATGGTATGATATGGGGGAAGCACAGAGATGGAGAGGGAGGGTGAAGTGTGTGATGGAGATGTGGCATATCCAGTTCTTCAAGTCACACTCAGTCTGAATCTGAACTCTGTTCTCAATTAAATTAAGGTTTATTCCCATAGACATGTGTACAGTGGTAAAGTTTGTTTATGTGTGTGATAATGGGGAAATGGACATATGTTAGGATAGAGAGGAAGTGGGATTGTTGTGCAGGTAGGGAGCTTGTGAGTGTGATGTTTGTTTGTGTAGTGAGACATGAGAGATGAAGTTGTACACATTTAATGTTGCTTTCGCTGGTGATGTCTTTGATTTTGTATTTTTTTTTTTTTGGTCAAGCGATGCTCTTGAGTTACTTTAATTCTATGCTAATGATGGGGTCTTGTGTGTGTAGAAGATTATGATTATGGAGCTGTTTGGGAACAATCATTTCCATTCTGCAGGATGGAATTTCAACCATTTTATTTTATTTTATTTTATATTGTTCTGAATTGGAATGAAAAGCCAGAATTTCTTGGGAAATGAAATTTTAAAAAAGGGAAATGTTTCATTTTGATTTTGACTTTTTAAAATTATACTCTTAATGATATAAAATAAATGTTTAAACCAAGGTTTCTCAAACTGCATTGCACCACAACCCCCTTCTGACAACCAAAATTACTACATGACCCTGGGCAGGGGGACCGAAGCCCAAGCCCCACAACCCCGGGCAGGGGGGCCAAAGCCCAACCCCGGCCCTACTGCCCTGTGGGAGAGCCAAAGCTTGAGGGCTTCAGCACTGGGCAGTGGGGCTCAAACTTAGGCTTCAGCCCAGAGCCCCAGCAAGTCTAACACCAGCCCTGGTGATCCCATTAAAAAGGTGTTGTGACCCACTTTGGGGTCCCGACCCCCCAGTTTGAGAACCGCTGGTCAAAACAAAAAATCATTTTGAAATGAAAAATCAAAATGATGTTATTGAAAATACTATTTCAGCAAAATCAACGCATTCCTGGGTAAAGTTTCAGGTTTCATGAAATGGCATTTTCCTACCGAAAAATCTACCATTAAAAAATTTTCAACCAGCTCTAGTTATGCTGAGGTAGTCACCCACTTTCCCTGGGTCAACAAGTCTGACTGACATGTCTGGGATTTTCTAGTCAAACAAACTACTAGCCATAGTTAAAGGAATACAAAAGGGTACCAAAATGTTCTTCAATTTCAATCTGGTTTCTAACCAAATAGCATGAAAAAGGAGGGATTTTGTGCCAAGAGTTTTATCCCAGTACAAGTTGTCTGCTAATACCAACATCTTAGAGCACAGGCCTCTTACGCTGTTTTGGAGAGTTACTTAATTGACCACAAATGGCCCAGGGGCAGCGATTGGGGGAGGGGCAGCGTGTGGAATCCCCTGGCTTCCCCTATGCGTAGGAGCTGGAGGGGGGACATGCTGCTGCTTCTGGGAGCCATGCGGAGTAGGGCAAGCCCCCGACTCTGCTCCCTGGAGGGAGCTTGAGGGCCAGATTAAAACATCTGGAGGGCCAGATGTGGCCCCAGGCCGTAGTTTGTCCACCCCGATCTAGCCTTAACAGAACATAATAACTGAATCCAAAATCATAGATGCTAGAAAACTTGGAAATGCAAAGTTAAGGCTGTCTTTAAAAGCCTCCCCTCTGCATTAGAAAATAGAATACATAGTCACCCAGAGACTCATAACTTTGGTCTCTTTCCAACCTATGCACTCATCCTGGCACATTATTTGTAAGACACTTGGGCCCACCTACACTGGGGACGTTTTCTGGTAGGTTTCAAAAACTGGTCTGCTAAACTGATTTAAAAACTGGTTAGAAATGTAGTGTAGATCCAGTTTGAGGTGTCCTGACCCATTTTTACTGAATCAGTTTGAAGACCACCTCCAGGTTAGAAAATGTCTCCAGTGTAGACAAGCCCTTTGATTAAGGACTTTTAAATGTGGGGCTTGATTTTTTCTCAGTGTCCAAGGTCTGCTTGGTGCAGGGAAGAGGAAGGGGATCAGTTTTTTCTCCTTGATTCTGTGCTGGCGTGGCCAGGATATCAGAGAGGTCAAAGGGTTGCTCTAACTTTGTCACCATTGCTAGGTCCTCAAGGACTTTACACAAATGGAAGATTGGGGTAATAGACAGATGTTCCACTTCTCTGACCCCTGCATGCCTCCTTTCTCCACTAGCACACTCTCTACAGTGAGACATGCAAAAGGGCCAGATCATAACCATGAATCAGATCCAATATCTTGAATAGGCTTCAGCCTAAGACTTTCACAGCCTGTTGCAGACAACTTAAATCACTCCAGCCAAGCTATAGATTGTCTGTATACTTGAGGAACTCTGAAGATCATGGCTTTTGAGTTGTACATAAATAATCCCCTGCAATCCTGTGCCCTAGGAATGTAATCTATCTAATTTCTTTGCTAGCCTTTACAAAGTTTATAGCATCATAAGATATGACAGCTTTGTATCTTTTTGAACACTTTTGCAGAATGACTTTACTTTACATTTGAAAAGCCATATATTTGCAGAGTGGGGGATTATCCCTAATGTGATAAATTTTGGTGAAGGGATGTGAATCCTGTCCTTTCCAAGTGATTGTGTATGGCCTTGAAGATGGCCCAAGGAAGAATAGACCAATGAGACTAACCTTCGTACCCGGAAAGATACTCAAATCAATTAAACAATCAATATGTGAGCACCTAGAGGATAATAGAGTTATTAGATTATTATTAGATATTAGCCTAATTTCCCCCCCCTCTTTTTTTGGACAGGGTTGCTGGCCTAGTGGTTAGGGGGAAAGCAGTAGATGTGATATACCTTAATTGTAGTAAGGCTTTTATCAGTCCCAGATGACAGTTTCATTAGCAAACTAGGGAAATATGGCCTAGATGAAATTACTGTAGGGTTGGTAAACAACTGGTTGAAAGACCGTACTCAAAGAGTAGTTACGAGTGGTTTGCTGTCAAACTGGGAGGCCATATCTAGTAGGAGCCCACAAGGGTCAGTCCTGGATCTGTTACTATTCAATTTTTCATTAATGACGTGGATAATGGAGTGGAGAGTATGCTTATAAAATGTGTGGATGACACCAAGATGGGAAAGGTTGGAGGACAGGATTAGAATTCAAAAAGACCTTGACAAATTGGAGAACTCACCTGAATTCAGTAAGATGAAATTCAATAAAGATAAGTACAAAGTGTGTACTAAAGAAGCAAAAATGAAATGAATAACTACAAAATGGGAAATAAGGGACTAGGTGGTAACATTGCTGAAAAGCAGTTGGAGATTATAGGGGATTGCAAATTGAATATGAGTCAATGTGATGCAGTTGCAAAAAGGCTAATATCATTCTGGAGTGTATTTACAGAGGTGTTGTATGTCGCCAACAGTGAGACCTCAGCTGGAGGACTCTGTCCAGTTCTGGCTTTGAGAAAGATGTGGGTAAAATGGAGAGAGTCCAGAAGAGAATAATAAAATTGATAAAAATTGCCTCTGCCCCTCCCAGTTTAGAAAATCTGACTGATGAGCAAAAGCTAAAATAACTGGACATTAGTCTTGAGAAAAGAAGGCTGAGGGATGAGCTGGTAAGTCTTCCAATATGTTAAGGACTGTTATAAAGAGGATTGCGATCAATTGTTCTCCATGTCCACAGAAGGTAGGACAGGAAGTAATGGGCTTAACCTGCAGCAAGGAAGATTTAAGTTAGATATTAGGATAAACTTTCTTTCTATAAGCTCTGGAATAGGCTTCTAAGAGAGGTTATGGAATCCCCATCACTGGAAGTTTTTAAGAATAGGTTGGACAAACACGTGTCAGGGATGGTCTAGCTTTACTTGGTCCTGTCGAAGCATAGTGGGCTGGACTTGATGACCATCCAGCTCTACATTTCTGTGACTCTGTATGGCAAAAGTTTGTTGTAGCCACAGGCGCCAGCTTTCTCATTTCCCCAGGGGTACTTGACCCTGGCTCTGCCCAGGCCCCGCCCCCACCCCACCCCTTCCCCCAGCCCCACCCTCCCCGTCTCTTCCTGCCCCCTCCCCACCCTGCCCTGCCTCTTCCCACCCTGTTCCACTCCCACCCCTGAGCATGCCCCGCCCTTGCTCCACCCCATCCCCCCAGTGCCTCCTGCACACTGCTGAACAGCTGATTGCAGCAGCAGGCAGGAGGCCCCGTGGGAGGGAGGAACTGATCGGTTGAGCCCGCTGATGGGTGCTGAGCACTCACTATTTTTTTTCTGGAGTTGGTGCTGATAGCTGTAACCATGTAAGGGGGGGCACTTTGTATGCATGCCTCAGTAATGTACAATCAGCCCATCAACAAGAATAGGGAAATCCAGTTAGGTCATCTCTCCATTTTGAAGTCAGTGATGTAATGCAGATGTGTGTTCTTTGAGGATGGGAATTTCTCAGCTTTCATTCATTCAGTGGGTGCTAATATAGTGGAGTTGTTACAACTGAACAGCACTTCCTATGATATTATTTCTTAAGTAATTGATGTGATATGAGAAGTATTATTTCCACCTCAACCAAGTTTTTAGCCTGGGAATTTCCCTAGGTTTTTTTGTTTTGTTTTGTTTTTAAGTATTTAAGAGTTGCTCTGTAAGAGGAGTGTCTCACAAACAGTTGGCAGAGCTTGCAGGGGTAGAACCTGCTCTTCCTTAGTTTATCCTCTATCTCCATGTGGCTTTTTCCTCCACAGACTGCCCTATGGACCCCCATGTGCCTCTGCCCCTCCCAGTTGCCCCCAAGCAGGCCATCTGCTGTGTGTGTATGCCTCTGAATTAGCACCACATTCTGCCACCTATACTCATATTAACTAGTACCTTACTGTCTGACTAATCCTTTTGAAAATGATAGAACTATTCATAAAGTATTACTAAGCATGAATAATGATGGCAAATTCTGGTTCATAACAAGTAAATATTTTCCATTTACAATTTCCCTGTAATTAAACACAGGCAACAGATTACATCAGATATGGAATTTCTAGAGTAACTCCTCAATTTTAGTTATGATATGCTAAAGAAAAAATAAATAAGAAAAAATTTCACAAAGTGAAAACATCTATTTTTATTTTTGTCTCTTCTCTCCCAAACCCTTGTTTGCTTTGTTTCAAACTTTCCAGGAAAAAAAAAATCATGTGTGTGAAAATTCAGATTGATTCTTTAAAAAAAAAAGTTTGTGTGGGGATGGCATATTTCAAAATCAGACTTACAATGGTAAGCTTGCTACTGCCTTATTTATGGAGCAATGCTATGTAACAGAATAATCAGCTCAGCTGCAAGTGTAAAAGCTCTTCTAAGCCTAGAAGTCTTAAGTAACTTTTTTTTAAAAAATGGATATCCTTTTCATAGGTATTTAGTTACATGTTATGTTTTCTTTCTTTTGTGCTTTTCTGTAGGGATGGGATGCGGAGAGGGAAGGAAGGCAAGAGAGAGTGACAAAGAATTTGCCATCACTTTCATTAGGTTTTAGTGAGCTTTTAAAATCGAAATTTTAAAATCCAAGCCAGTGGATTTAAGTGTCTCTTTTTTTTTTAAGTAACAAACTGAACTCATGTGCTAGGCAGTCACTGAAAAATGATATGAAAGGATGAGCTGTGTCAAGAGTGAAGACTTTACTGAAGCTGCATTCCCCTAAAGTAGATTGAGTGAGTAGTCCAAACTACTCAGCCTACCACTGTGGGATAGAAGATGGGTAGTGTAAGGTATAGATTCAGGGACACTGACCGCCTTTTGGCACATCTCTGTTGTTAATCCTGCTTTGCTATAAGGAACAGAATCTGTTTTGAGGCACATCCATTTTACATCATGTAGAAAAGAAAAGAAAGAAAATACTTTGTACAATTTGATAGAAAATATTCACATAATTACAGACATTTTTCTGGGGAGAGGCAGGAATTTATCTTGGTAAATTATCTAACTATAGATCTATACTGGGCAAAAATGGTTCAGTCTTTTAGTATGGTGGTGAAGCAAGGAAGTAATTCTGTGATCCTGTTTTCCAGTTCTCTGCTGGCAAGGGCTCGAATTTGGGGCGTTTTAATTTTATATATATGTATGTTAAATATATGTTAAAAACAAGTAAATTGAAATATTTTCTGAGACTACTCAACTACAGTATTTTAGAAGTGATTAAATGAAAAGACTAAGTCTGGGATTTTTGAAGAAACTTACGGGTGTTAGGTGCCTTGAATTTCAGTGGAAGTTGGGCACACAATACCTCTTTGGATATCCCAGCTTAATTCTTTTGTGGAATGTCTCTGATGTTGTCAGTCCAGTGGGAAAACTGCCCGTATCACAAAACCCACCATCATAACGGGGACACCTCTTGGCAGAATCAACAGAAAGGCCATGGTCTGAATGGGCATGGAACCTGAATTGCCGTTTGAAGTTCAGAGGAGCTGGAACAGGATGGGGGCAGATTGGTGGGGCATTGTGAGGAAGCTGACCTATCTATGCTGTATCTGTTCCAGGGATACACAGGGCCTGATTCTCAACTTCTTGCTCAGAGTAAGCTCTCAGGGTCTCATTCAAAGTCCACTGACACAATGGAAAGAGTGATTTCTATGGGCTTTGGATAAGGCCCTTGTTTTCTTTGAGGCAGTTTGCTTGAGGGAGGAATGCAGTACTAGACTCTTAGAGAACTCCTGACTCCAGAGCTGTCATTGT
Source organism: Dermochelys coriacea (assembly GCF_009764565.3). Taxonomy (NCBI): domain Eukaryota; kingdom Metazoa; phylum Chordata; order Testudines; family Dermochelyidae; genus Dermochelys; species Dermochelys coriacea. Next base: position 38,405,971 of record NC_050076.1, read on the forward strand.
CAGTGCTGCAAAAGGCACTGCGTTAACTTAACACAAACATTTTTAAGGAAAAAAATCCCTAATGTAAAATAAAGAAAAACACTCTGAGGCAAAGGCAACAAATTCTTTGGCTTAAGTTAGAAATGTCATTAACAATACATCAGTCTTTTGACTTTGATATATCTTTGTATGTCTTTGGCACTCATGCTTGCAATGGCCAGATTGCATTTAGTGCAAAATATCCACTAGTCTCTTGCAAAATTCACTTTTCAAATGTTTTGCCCATTTGGTTGGGAGATCTTTCTGCCTTAAAAGCACATAGAAAACTTTCTGTTTATGATAAGACTGTTGAAATGTCAAGGCTAATTACATTAGTGTGATCCCAAGTGAATAACTGCATCTTTTAAGGAATACTCCGTCAAAATCTAGGAAATATAACATTGGCTTGATCAGTTACAAACCGCTTAAACAAAATATGATAACAAAAGGCAAGACATAAATATTAGAAATTAGAGAGAGAAAAGGCCTATTAGGTAATCTAGTCTATTCTCTGCCAGTGCAGAATTGTTCCCTTCAGCATATACCCGAGTGATTTCTCCAGTCTACTTTTAAAAGTATCTCCAGTGAAAGAGTCTCCAATATTTCCCTTAGGAGACTATTCCTCATTCTGTTATAATGACTGATTATCAGCTTAAATGGCATCCTCTGTACCTTGGAAGACTTAAAGAAATCCTCTCCCTCTGTGGTTTGTTTTTTTTTTTTAACACCCTTCAAATACATTCAATTGTAAGTTCTTCTGGCAGAGAGTGTAGAGACTTTTAAAAAGTACCTGAGTGCCATGTTCAAAAATGAACAATTAGGAGCCCAAGTCTCATTGGAAGTCAATAGAAATTAAGCCTCTAAAGCCCAGATCCTCAGAAGCTGCCTAACTCTCATTGAAACTAATGGAAGTTAGGTATCCAAATAACATTTAGGATTTGAGTTTTAAGTACCTAAGTTCCTTTGCTCCCAAGTCACTTAGGTACTTTTGAAAAGTTTACCCTGTGTCTTCATATGTGTTTGCATGGCATCTAGCACAATGATGCACTGGTTTGGGTGTGTGTGTGCTACTATAATATAAATAATAGATCATATTTCCTATTAGGGCTCAATACTGCATAGGGATATTAACATCTTCTCTGGATGTATGTTATGTGGCAGCCTGATTGTGCATTACTTTTGCTTGCACAAGCAATTTACTGTGGTAGTGACTATTCTACATGTCATACTACAATGCTCAGTGCTTAGGGCCTCCTCTCTGATTGATCAGCTCCTGCATTGATCCTTTGCCTGCTATTACTTGTGAGGGCTAATTACACTGTATAATCAAAATGTAAAATTGCTGAGTCACTGGTGTTTTGGTTCTATCGGGCGTTATGGTGCAAAATGGACAATGTTAACATTTGGTGATAATTATCGTGCTCATAGCAGAGGGGTAAGGAAAGAATGCAAAGGCATTATAGACTCTCCTATATCGGAGGAAGTAATTCATTATATGGGGGCTTTTGCATAAGTTAAGTCAAAAGAATGGGAAACATAGTACTTTTCTGATGTGATGTATTGATGCTGTTTGAATTGCACTGGGAATGAAAAAGAAAAAGTTTCCAATGTGTTTGCTTGTGATGGTGTGATTTTTGTTAAGCCTTGGGGATGATTTACCGCTGTGTTACTCCCATTTTCCATCATCTAACTCCACTGATTTCAGTGGAGTTACACAGTGGAAAACTGGAGTAACACTGTTGTAAATCAGGTCTCCAGTGATAACATATTTAGTAAGGATCTATCTAATATTTGTGATCATGTTTATTTTGTCTTGAATTTTTCTGAAGTCAGCTGACATTATAGGAAAATCTAAGACCTATAGCCTAATAGTAAAAGCTGTCATGCTACACTATCCAAGGTTATGGGTTCAAAACAGCAGTGTGCTAATTTTTAAAAATGAGCACAAAGGACAATTAGGCCTGGTCGAGACTAGAAAATTAGATGAAAGAATTCTTCCATTGACCTAGTTACCACCTCTTGGGGAGGTGAATTACCTATGCAGAAGGGAAAACACCTTACGTTGGCATAGATAGTGTCTACACTGAGGGCATGGCTACACTTGCAAACGTAGAGCGCTTTGAGTTAAACCAGCCTTTGTAGACTGCAGTAGGGAAAGCGCTGCAGTCTGTCCACACTGACAGCTGCAAGCACACTAGCGTGTCCACATTTGCACCACTTGGAGCGGCATTGGGAGCAGTGCATTGTGGGCAGCTATCCCACAGAGTACCTCTTCCTATTCTGGTGCTGTGGCTTGTGGGAAGTGTGTGGGGGGTGAGGGGCATTCTGGGTCCTGTCCCAACACCCCATGATGCATTGGTTCACATCCCAGCAATCCCTCTGCTTCCATTCACAATTGGCACCATCTTTCAACTTTTTTGTACTGCACGCTCTGTCTTCCTTTTCGGTCTGCGGGAATGGAGCCCAAACTGCTGAAGAATATGCTGACGAGTCTCGCCAGCACATCACATTTGGCAGTCAAGTTACTCCTTAAGATCCAAAGTGACACTGAGGACTCCGACAATGATATCGACTTGTGTAATGCATCTGACACGAGATTGCTTGTGGCATTCACTGACATGCTCACCACCATGGAATGCCGCTTTTGGGCTTGGGAAACAAGCACTGAGTGGTGGAATCACATCGTCATGCAAGTCTGGGATGACAAGCAGTGGCTGCAGAACTTTCGGATGAGAAAAGCCACTTTCATGGGTCTGTGTGAGGACTTCGCCCCCACCCTGAGGCGCAAGGACATGAGATTGAGAGCTGCCCTGCCAGTGGAGAAGTGGGTGGCTATTGCAATCTGGCAACTCCAGACAGCTACTGATCAGTCGCTAACCAGTTTGGAGTTGGAAGTTGGCTGTTGGAATCGTGTTGATGCAAGTTTGCAGGGCCATTAATTGCATCCTGCTCAGAAGAACCGTGACTCTCAATAATGTGCATGATGTTATGGCTGGCTTTGCACAAATCGGTTTCCCTAACTGTGAAGGGGCAATAGATGGGATGCATATTCCAATTCTGGCACCAGCCCACCTAGCCTCTGAGTTCGTTAATCAGAAGGGGTATTTCTCTATGGTTCTCCAGGCGCTTGTGGATCACCGTGGGCATTTCACTGACATTAACGCAGGCTGGCCCTGAAAGGTGCATGACGCACGCATCTTTTGGAACACTGGCCTATTCAGGAAGCTGCAAGCCGGGACTTTTTCCCCGGACCAGAAGATCACTGTAGGGGAAGTCGAAATACCCATTGTGATCCTTGGAGACCCCACTTACCGTTTAATGCCATGGCTCATGAAACCCTACACAGGGAGCCTTGACAGCAGCAAGGAGCAGTTCAACAACAGGCTGAGCTGGTGCAGAATGACTGTGGAGTGTGCTTTTGGCTGTTTGTTTAAAGGGCCACTGGTGCTCTCTGTATGGGAAGCTAGACCTGGTCGATAACAGCATCGCCACAGTTATATCCGCGTGTTGTACCCTCCATAACATTTGTGAAGGGAAGGGTGAACAATTCATTCAGGCATGGAACTCAGAGGTTCAACACCTGGAGGCTGAATTTGAACAGCCAGAGAGCAGGGCTATTAGAGGGGCCCAATGCAGGGCTTCAAGGATTAGGGATGCCTTGCAGGAGCAATTTGAGGCTGAAAGCCACCAGTAATGTCTGATGCCCTGCACGGGAGTGAAGTACAGTGGTTCCAATGTTAGTAGGAATCTGTGTTTGCTACGTATGATACACTGACTTGCACTACCTGTTGCTTTCCTGGACTAAGGTATCTTTTATGTTATGCAATAATAAAGAATGTTTTCAAAGCAAAAAAAGCATTTTCTTTTTAAGAAACAAAACTGCTTGAGAAACACAAAGGGCAAGGGGATAGGGTGGGGAACGGTACAGTCACAGGTTTGCGTATGTCCTGTTATCATACTCAGCCTTCCTGTCTGGAGTGCTGTGCAATGAGTGCTGCACTTCAGGACGGCTATACTGTATGGTGATGGGGGTTGAATGCAGTGGGTAAGGGTCATAGTTTTCAGAGCTGGGTGGTGAAGCTACAGGTGTTGAAGGCAGCTGTTGGCGATAAGAACCCAGATGTGGGGGAAAGTGGGTTGGAGGTGACATGGGGGCACAAGGGAAAGAGTTTTGGGACAAGGGCTGTGGGGGGAGGGGCACGGACACGGTAGTGCTCCACCTGCATGGCTACGAGAGCCTGGATCAAGTCCGCTTGGCACTCCATGGTGCTTATCAGCTGCTCTGTGCTTTCGTGCCAGTGATCCGCTTTCCCACGAAACCTGCGCAAGCGCATTGCCCAAGTTCTGGATGAGACCTTTGAAGAGATCACTGAGGCCGATTACCGCGATGTGGGAGAGCACATCAACGCCCTATTCTGCATCTAGGCATGCATGCAGCCCTAATCCTCCTTGCCCCAAGACCATGCACCGAATAACTTTCTTCCCAAAATAAAAGCCGCTTACCGGGAACCTCCTCTGGTGTTTGTCCTTCCACAAGCACCGGCCACCATGACTGGCTACCTTCCTCCTGGTTTGAGATCAACTCCTGGCTGCATGCATCTAGGGATGCCAGGGTGTTTTCTTCCTCAGCACCCTCGCTCCCACTTTGCTCCTCCTCCTGCCTTGTTGAACTGGGCTCTGAAGTGTCCATAGTGGGGGAGACTCCACCTCCACTCCAAGTACCAAGTATCACGTCCAGCTCTTTGTAAAAATGGCAGGTCGCAGGGGCAGCACTGGAGCAGCTGTTTGCCTCGCGGGCTTTGTGGTAGGCATTCCGCAGCTCCTTCGCTTTAACCCTGCACTTCAGTGCATACCGGTCATGGCCCGTTTCCATCATGTCCCTTGATATCTGCCTGAAGGTATCGTAATTCCTATGGCTGGAGCCCAGCTGGGACTGGACAGCTTCCTCCCCCCAAACACTGATGAGGTCCAGCCATTGCTCCATACTGGGAATCGCCTGGTGCGTGGAAGCATGGTCACCTGGAAAGATTCACTGAGAGCACTCCATGCCTGGATGAGCAAAAGGAAGGGGATTTTCAAAATTCCCAGAGAATTTAAAGGGTGGGTCTGATGGTTGATCACCTGAGGGCAAGGCAGTAGAGTTCAAAGTGATGACCAGAGTGGCTAGAACAGGCATTGTGGGACACTTCTGGACGCCGATCAGAGCGCACTAACAGACCAGAGCATCCACACTGGCGCCGCGGCGCTCCAGCAGGGGCGCATCAAATGTTATTCCACTTGCCAAGGTGGAGTACCAGAAGCGCTCTAGCCGTGGAGTCAGAGTGCTCTACATGCCTTGCCAGTGTGGACGCGTCATGAGTTAGGGCACCTGGGGCTCCTTTAATGCACTCTATCTTGCAAATGTAGCCATGCCCTGAAGCGCTGTGCTGCTATAGTGTTTTAAGTGTAGACAAGCCCTTAGAGACATCACCTTGAATAGTGATTACTTTTGTTTAACTTCTTATGGAATTTAGAGCTGGTCCAAAGTCGCTTGAAATCAAGTCCCATTGATGTTGGTGGGCTTTGGATCAGATGCCTATCTCTAACGTACAGAAACATTACTACATATGCATTTTCTTTTATTTTATATTTTAATGTATAATACCAATGAACCTCTCACTCTCAGTAATGAGGCGGGAGAGAGAGAGAGGAAGTATGTAGTTGCTGTAGAAAAAAATAGCACTAATGCCATATTGACGCTTGTGAAATCAAGCATTCAAAAGTCATGCAATAAAGAGTTATGGCTGAGAACACAGTCTTCCCTTTGTCACCTTGAGCTTTTTAATGCCTTAACCTCATTCTCCTCTCTCGCTAATTTTGCATTGTTGTAACTCCATTTATTTCATTGTGGTTACTCCTGATTTATACCAGTATGAGTGCAAAGAGAATCAGGACAGCAGTTTCTATATCATTCTAAAATGGTTAATAGTTAGTACATTACATATAATAATGCACCATAATAAAACTGGCCCTTCATATGCAACCTTATAAACACCATGCTCTAGTCTAGTCCATACAGTCTTGTGGCTTGATGTAAAAGTCACAATGAGATTTGCAAAGCAAGTCAAACTTGAAAATATTTGTTTGGTAATTTTAAACTGTTTGATTTGTAAATTCATTGAGCTGAAATTTATGAACTAAAACTCCACATCTATTTAACATCTGACTAAATACTAGATGGTTTTAGTTAAATTCCTCTTCACTAAGTGGAAGTTCTAACAATACTGCTCACTAGATTATGCAAAATCATTTTTCATAGATATTACCCAATAAAACAGCTGCCACACTGTAGCATATCCCAATTAAGTAGGATTACAGTAGTAATATTTTAGGTCCTGACTGTTCAACAGGATCTATCCAGATTGTCTCCTGCACCTATGTAGAGCCCTACAGGAGTCAGTGGAGTGGCATATGGGTACATCCATGGGAATATCCATTTGCAGGATCAGGACCTTACACTGTACGTTTGTAAAAGCATTGAAAGCAGTCAAACAGGCTACAGTATGTTAGGTTCTATTTGGAAAGGGGTAGAAAATAAGACAGAAAATATCATAATGCCACTTCAGAAATCCATGGTGTGCCCACACCTTGACTATTGCATGTAGTTCTGGTTGCCCCATCTCATAAAAAATATAATGGAACTGGAAGTGGTTTAGAGAAGGGCAACAAGATGATTAAGGATACAGAACAGCTTCCATATGAAGATAGACAAAAAGATTAGGGCTGTTCTGATTAGAAAAGGGTTGACTAAGGGGGGATATTATAGATCTATAAAATCATGATGTGGACAAAGTGAACAGAGATATGTTGTTTACTCTTTCACACAATCCGAAATCCTGAGGTCACCTGATTAAATTAATGAGCAGCAGGTTTAACACAAACAAGAGGAAGTGCTTTTTCACACAATGCATAATTAACCTTTGGGACTCATTGCCGTGGGAGGTTGTGATGGCCAAAATATAACTGGGTTCAAAAAAGAACTAGATAAGTTCATAGAGGATAAGTCCATCAATGGCTATTAGCCAAGATGGTCAGGGACACAACCCTTTGCTTGGGGGGGACCCTAAACCTCTGACTGCCAGAAGCCAGGTGTGGAAGTCTGGGTTGAGTCACTCCATAATTACCCTGTTCTATACACCCCCCTGAAGCTCTGGTAAGGGTTGCTGTTGGAGACAGGATTCTGGGCAAAATAGACCATAATCTGGCCCAGTATGGCTGTTCTTTTGTTATGCTCTTTGGAACAATGACTGTGTCCTTTTTAGTTTCTATAAAAGCTTCATGCAAATCTGCATTTATTTTATTATATATATACAAACAAGCCAGGTTTGAGTAAAATCTATGGTATGTATATATGTAACATACAAAAACAAGTATTAACATAAAATCATGTAACATTTTTGAGTCAAGTTCAAGGTCTCAAGCCTTATGATTAAAATGTTCAGTGGTCTTTGCCCAGCATATCTAAAAGATCACCTAAAGCTCTGGGATAAAGACCATGGCTGACCTCAGGCACAATGGAACTCTCTACAACAGGATAAAGCTTGTCTGATGGAGAGAAAGAGCTTTCTCTGGGGTCAGTCCAGAACTGGAACAAACTCCCACAACTCTCACCAAACCTTCAGTTCCAAGTGGAAGGCACCTTTCTTCGACCTGAATTCTCTAATAGAAAACAGAGTAGTGTGTATATTTAATACAGAAACAGAAAAAGAGCAAAACCTAAACTGCACACACAATCCCCCTCAACCCCAGGAGGAGGAGAGGATGAGGGGGAAAACAAACCACAAGAGAGACATTTGTCACATTGCTTAACATAATACTGGAAGAAGGTCAGACGCTACGGAGTTGAGAGCAATAGAAGAACCTACATGGAATAGAACAAAACTATTTTAGGATCTTTCTTCTTCCCTTTCCTCTGTAAAATGGAGTGGATACCCACCTCACAGTGGTGTTGTGGAGCTCAATTAATGTTTATAAAACATGTTAAGATCTTCAGATAACTTGGTGACCTGAGGAAGGGAGAGAGTTGTTTACAAGGCACTGGTTAGTGGATGATTGAGGGGAGGGTGTCAGTCATAGCATGTGTATAGGCGATGCTGCTGCCCACTGCCGTCTCAGCCCCATTTCTCTTTTCCAGTCACCATTTGGTTCCTCTATCTTTCCCTTCCATGCTTCCTCCATGGCTCCTCTTCAGAGCTACCTCACTCCATCTTCTCCCTCTTGGATCCATTTCTCCTCCACAAGGTGCCACATCCGCTTTATGCAGCTATAGGGGCAACAAAAAGTAAATGTTTTATTGTGGGACTGATGAGGTAATTAAAGGGGTTCAGAAGAGGGTGAATAAATATGTGACTCTGGAGGAAGAGAAGGTTGGGGGAAAGAAATTGGTCAGGGCTTAGGCAGTCTGGAGGATAGGAAGAAGAGTCCAAAACTGGTGGATCTGGGTCTTCCCCAACTATTATTCACCAAATAATCCTCTTTATCCATTGACTCCTTGCCTGTTCAAGGAGGCCCCAGCAATAACACTGTGGCCTTTGGGTTGTTCAAGAAGGGAAAGTGCCATGTGCAGCAGAAATAAGGAGGGGTGCCTGTAGAGGAAGTGGAAAAGAGGTTCCATCAGTCCTGCTAGCCAAAATATCAGTCCAGCTCTGTGTGACACTGCGAAACTGGGAAAGATACACCAAAGCACTCAACTCCAGCAAAAGAAGGATCTAGATGGGGCGAAGTCTCATTATACAGTGGTACAGCCACACAATTTTGAAGTCAAATGGCTCAGTGTATTCTCAGAGTGATGCCTGTGGAGCAGTATATGTGGACAGACAGAGGGCATGATGACCCAAACCTACCCAAATGCTATTCTGTACCTTAGAATGCAGGACACTTGAGAGGTGCAACACAGTGTAGTGTCTTTTAGACATGGTACAGCATTATGTTTTCTGGCCACAGATAATGTCACTCCTAGAAAGCTGATCTGTATTATTTAGATAGATGGTTCCCAAACTGGTCTGTAGAGCACTTGCTGGCGGTCAATGATGAGCTGGCTGGTCACAGGGTCTAATTCTGCTCCTTGTTACCACCAGCTAAATTATATTTAAAAATAGCTAAACATAAATTAGACATTGTCCTAATATTAATTTTCCATGGAGTAATTGGTGCAGTTGCTGCAGGACTAGTATGTGATTGTGAGTGAGAAGGCATGCAGTCTGCATAATTGTAAATGGAAGGGTAAACAGCTGTGAGATAATCCTCTTAAGATGTGGTCCACACTTAAAGTTTGAGGGTCTCTGATCCAGAAGTTGGGCCAGAGTCTCACCTGGTATAAATCATCATAGCTTCATGGAAGTCACACCAGCCCTGGTCCGTTACATTTAAGATTATTTTTTTTAACCATAAAAGAGAACTGTGTTTGTCATAACTCATAACATACAATATATTTCTGACTAAGTAACAAGATCCTGCTTTTTATTTCTCGCTGGTATTCCACTGTAAGTAGGTCATGGAGAACTTGGAATGTGAACTGAAGATGGTTTGTCTGGAATTACTGTGTTTATTGAAGAAAAGTAGATTTCTAGATAAGATATGCATAGCTAATCCTAAATAATAGCTGGCTTGTGTCTCACATTGGAAACAAATTTCAAGAATGGTTCTATGTGAAATTACGATCCAGAGCTATGGAGTCTTAGGATGAGGTGCTACATGCATACGAGAGTGCATTAAAAGGTGCTAGGAAGGACTGATTTAATTTGTGTACAAAGGCCTGTGGTGTTCACATTACATGTTTAAAGTTCTATTCTATATAGATTATTGTACTGCCTTCATCACTATAGCATCTGAGTACCTTCCAAGAGTGCATTAAATGGTATGACTAACATCTGTCATGTTAGGCACTTAAATCCATATGTAAGCATCTAAATAAGGGGGAATTGTAGGTGCTCATGAGACTTATTTAGTTGTAACCATATCGATATAGGTACCTAACTTTAATCACCCAAGTTTTAAAATAGTAGGTTAAAAGACTTGGCAGAGGAGGAAGTGCCTGAGATGGAGTTGCAGTGTAGGAGTTCTTGATTCTCAGTCCTGTATTCAGGCCACTAGATCAAGTAATGTTCTGCCGTGGACTTACTTCATTGCCATGAAGATTGACTTGTGTGGTAGATATGGAGCTTTTAGCTTCTTTTCAAATGCAAAATATATTAAAAAGTACCATTATTTCTAATGTGCCTATGTTAAATGTACGAAATCAAATGTACCTAATTAAAACATTTGTAGGTCTGGTTTAGTAACCGTCGTGCTAGATGGAGGAAACAGGCAGGGGCCAATCAACTGATGGCTTTCAACCACCTGATCCCAGGAGGATTCCCACCCACTGCCATGCCAACCCTGCCAACATACCAACTATCTGAGCCCTCCTATCAACCCACCTCCATACCACAAGGTACAGTATGGGACAGATGTTTCGTTTAAACAGTGTTATTAGTGGTTTTCCATGTAAACTCACTTTAGAAACATTCTGTTCTTCAAATTTTTAAAATGTTTTGGATGAATGTAGGCCTCAAGCCAGCAAAGCTCTGACATTGAACATGTGACTATTCCCATTGGCTTCTCTAGCTTGTGGCCTGATTGCCTATGAATGGTGCCAGTGCCAGACTGACAGCCTTAGCTTGGAGACTGAAGTCCCCTATCCCTGGGAGAGATACAACATTGGCAGGAGTTGTGCAAATGTCCCCATCCTCTCCTACCATTATTCTCAACTCTGCCATATCCCAGTGCATGGTGGAGGATAGGTCGTCAATCACTATGTTCATTCAATCTTCACTATGTTCATTCAATCTGTTGCTAGTGACAACTGGAAATTTTTGTGCCTGACATGTGTCCAGTAGGAATTGGACTGAAATAACCAACCACTTCACACATGTACTGAATAGCCATCAGATGATAATAAGTTCCAGTTGCTACTAGAGAGGGAGTCTCAAACTTATCGATGGTTTGGGAAAAATGGAACTTAGATACAGGCTACTCCTGATTTTGATCTTTCAAAGGAAAAATCTAGTTGATGGGATATTATAAAACCAGTTCCCTGCCTCCCACAGCTTTGTCTATTATAGAAGTGGGAAAAATCTGCAACTTTTTATCTAAGCCTCCTACCTACTAAACTTCAGTGATTTGGGTAAAATGAGATCTGGATCCAAACCAGTGGTGGATAGTTTTGCCAAACCAAAATCTGACTAGGGAAATTTTGCAAACCCCTCAACTTGTCTGATCACTGGTCACTACTAACCTGCGCTGAATTTCTACTGATGAACTGCAGAGGAAAGAATATACCCTGTCCATTAGAAGAGCATATGCCCATTATGCATCATGTGAGAATCACATTGGCATGTAACTTTCACAATGTGTCATGTAGGTCTGACAAAGGCTTATGTCATGTTTTGTTTCATGTGGTTTTTTTCCTCCTGGCCAGTTAAATATTGAGTAATGTTAAATATTCACCTTTGGTTTAGCTAATATTTACCTGCAAGTCCTGATCAGTTCTTCTCAGTGTTGAACTTTACACAATGAATTTGTTATGTCAGAAACCTATGAGGAAAATGTATAAATGTGTTCCTTTCCCTTCCAGCTGTGTCTGATCCAAGCAGTACAGTCCATAGACCTCAGCCGCTTCCTCCAAGCACTGTACACCAAAGCAGCCTCCCTTCAAATCCAGAGAGTAGCTCGGCGTATTGCCTACCCAGCACCAGGCATGGATTTTCCAGCTATACAGACAGCTTTGTGCCTCCATCCGGGCCCTCAAATCCCATGAACCCTGCCATTGGCAATGGCCTTTCACCTCAGGTCAGTCCTGTGTTTTCAGACAGAGGATTTGCTGTATACCAGAACCAAAGAGTCTATTCCCCGAGGCCATACTATAATGAATTGCCAAATTTAAACCATAATGTATTCTTTATACAAGCCACATGATTTCAGTTTGCTAGCTTCCTTTTTTTCCTTTCTCACTGCATCAAAACTCATAGCTTATATTTAATTTCATGTGATTTATAAAGTAATCGTGCACATTTCATGTTTACATTCAGTTGTCAAGCATTTGTAATGTGCCACTATTTTCCTTAAGATTCATTCCTGGGCAAAGAAAGTTCATCAAGGTGATCTTGTCTTGTCTAATCAGCTTTTTATGAATACACTGCCTTTTTAAGAGACTCTAGGGGTTTCACAAAATGGCCCTAGAAGTATCAGAGAAGTTATAGTGGGAGAGGTGCAGCTGATGAGCAGTACACATTGGGATGAACTATAATCAAGTTATAAATACATAAATTAGGAGACTTACCATTCTTGGGAAATATATAAATGCTCAAATACCATAATTGTTTTTCTAATTTGCATGAGCTTTTCTTAGGAGATCATGTTAATAAATTGCCTTGATAATTGAGTGTCAAAAGGTTGGTTAAATTTCCTACAAGTGGCATCTGTCTGCAGTTGACATTAGCAATTGCTTAAATATACAGTAGTTTAGTTTATTAGTGTGAGCTTTGCCCAGGTGTTTGGAAGGGCTGTCCACTAAATTCTGAGAAATGTCACAAAGGGGATGCAATCTATAATTACAATCAGGAATCTCTTCAGGGCTGAGAGTGAGAGTTTTAACAGCTTTATCGGCTTTCTACCCTTTTTTCCTCTCAGTGGTTAGAAAAACAGAGAGAAGCTCAGAATGACACAAATGAAAAGTGAAAAGACAATTATACTCAATTACACACTAATCACTGACTATCACCACTGCCTAAGCAGTAAGAGGGCATTCTAATAGGCAGAAAATGAGATTTTAATGGCACAAAGGGTGGCCAAAATAACGACTCATATATCTTTGCCTCCTTCGTTTTTTCAACTTGTGGTTTGCATCTCGGGAATACAGTTCCTGGTTCCTGCATAACGGTGATAACTCTGTGCAGCTGAAAAGTTCAAAGGCATCGGAGTTGAAAAGAATGAATAGCAAAGGCAATGAAATAAACATTTTTGCCTAAAGGCAAAAGTTCATAAACCCTTTTTTTGTAACAGTAAATGTAATTAAGTTTCATAGATTCCTATAGCACATAGTGGAATACAAAACTTTATGGCTTTAAACCTCAGTAGAAAAATACCAACATAAAAACAAACGGATGTACTTCCAACAAGACTTTAATGAATTTTGTTTTGAAGAATTCTAATTTCTAAATGCAATCTCCAACAAAAGGCATGACATTATATTAGTGGTTTCATTCTTTTAAATGACCAGATTCATAGTATGCAAGGCTTCCATAATTTAGACATAAAAATCTTTCCAGGGTTCAGAGTTAATCCATAAGAGGCCGTTTTCAATGTTATTTTCAGTGTAAGTCAGTTCTAGCTATCGAGAAGTGTTATTTTTTTCTTTCAAAAAGCTTTTATTCACTGTGATTCACTGTAAAGCGAGATCATTACCAAAAGGAATTGGTGGGACAAGTTTTCACACCCAACATCTTATTGTGACCATGTATAATCAAAAGGAGATCTTAAAACTGATAAGACAGACACAAATAGTTACTGTGATCTCCAATTCTTGGAACCCAGCCCTGATTCAGCAGTCAGAATTGTCTTCATATTATGAAAGTTGGTCTGTGCTCCTTAGCATTCCCCTACCTTCCCCTATCACAGTGCTTAGAATTTCTGCTTTGCACCTTTACCATGGGCCATAGAGGGAAGTTGGTCAATAGAAAAGAGTGCTGATGTAATTTGTTCATCACTTAAACATACTCAGTCACATCCATTCAAATGGAGAGAGCTTTTGGAAGTTTATTGGCCTCAGTATGAAAATGTTTCAAGTTAAACAAATGCTGAAGAAGACCCGCAGACAGCATGGCAAAAATGTTTAGATAGAGCTGGCCTTTGGGCTGTGTTAAACTCATGGCTCTGGGACCCCCAGATTTAGGACCCTAAAGATGTAAGGAGAAGCTGAGCCCTCATATTTTCATAAGTAAATCTCTATCCCTTTTTCTGGCCAGAATAACTTTGAAGATATAAATTGTCCTAAACCAATTGATAGGGTTGAAATGAACAAACAGCTGGGTTCCACTTCGGCAGCAGGAGGCCCAAGGGGATGCCAGACACACACTTTTAATGTATAAATGTCAGTTAAATTGGAAGGGGGTGTCCCAAATAATTATTTTGCCAATCCTCCCCCAAAACCTTGGTTCAGCCCTCCACAGAGTTCTATGCTCCTGGTGGACAGGAAATAGTCATGTCTAGAGTGAGATGGCCATAAAAATTGTTTCTCAGGCCTGTCCAAAAATTCTAAATCCAATTCTGCATTTAAGATTTTATCAAAGAAAAGGTAATGGGAATTTTTCCAGGGAGACACAAGCCCTAAGTCGGTAGAGCTGGGCGTGGGAAAAGATTTTTAGTGAGAAATCAAGAGCTTCATTCCTTGCTGGGGGATTTTGACCCTACTGAATCTGTGTAGTATGTATGAGTGTGAGCCAGTAAATGACGGTCTCCCTCTAGCAAGCACCATAGAAAAACTATTTACAAAACACAAGCTGAATTTATGGTGAATTATTCAAGGAAGAAGAAAAAAATTACACTACCCTCTGGAGATCCTTTGTGGTAAATAGAGCCCAGTGATGGATACAGCAAAAACTGATATTAAGATTCACAGGACCTGATTCTCAGATGATGTAAAACACCATAGCTCCATTGACTTCAGTTTATACCAGGCGAGACTCTGGTCCACAGTTCTCTGAAAGCATTTTATTTTGATGCAGGGTATTCCATTTCTATTTTTGCTCCTTAGCCTACTGACAATTAAGTTTCTGGTTTAAGACAAATATTGTAGTCAAATTGAGATCAAAGGGGGAAACATTACAAGAGGTGCTACGGTGCTATAGTTTTGTTATTGTTTGTTAATTTTCTCACTGTAGTAACAAACTTTAATCAGAAGCTTGTATGTGTCAGCATATTTTTGGAGGGAAGGCGAAAGGATGGAATGTCAGCATCCAATACACCTGGCTTCCTGTGCTAGTGATTCTCTGGAAAATATGATAAAGGTTTGTGTGTGCAAGTTTAAAACAAAGAGAGGAGTGGGAAGTCCTAACTGTCTTCCTAACATTCAGCACTTTCAGAACAAAGAGATGGTCTGCAGATCTCATCAGGGTGATTGAGTATTGGTCTGCTAAGTCTGTTTTACCCATTATTACCTGGCTGTGGTGAGAAATCCTCTGTGTTATAGACTTACAAAGGGTTGATCTTTATAGAAACAAGACAGTGATTAATAGCTCAGGGAACTGGTGTTAACTGTTGTCCTTGTTTGCATTTTAGAAAAAAATCCATCTCTGCCAGTGAACTGGAGCTTTTTAAGTATAATGTCAGAATTGAGATTATTAGTGTGTAATGTATGTAAATTGCATATTTTGTGTTGGCTATGCCTATTATCAGCTTCTTGGTTTTCATGCATATATTTATTGGAATATTGTAGTTCCCTTTCAAATTAAATTTAAATTGCTCAGTGCATTTTCTTTTGACAAACATTTGTTAATCCTGAAATTTATTAGGGAGTAGCATCTAAGTGTTAATGCATGTGTACAGAACTCAAGACTTTTTCTGATTTGGCATGTCATTTTCAGATCATGGCATTAACAATTACCTCAGATTCTTCAGATGTAAGGCAATGACTCTTTGTCAAAACATGTTTCTTTCAATTGAAGGTGTATGGTCTTACTACAGATCTGATTATTACAAAGATAGGATTTCATCATTTTAAATTTTTTTATACAAGTTGAGGAGAAAAATCTCTTTCAGTGTGGCATGGGAATCCCTTGACCTTTTCTTGTTCTCTTTATAAATGTAAAGGCAGTAAAGTTTACCCAGATCCATGTAGTTCAGGCCGTTCCTGTTTCTAAAGAGCGCTATTTCAGAATCTATTTGGGCTCAGATCCAGACACAAGAATATTTTTATTGTTGTTCATCAGGCCACTCCTTTTCTACATTTACAAATCCGCATAGGTTACAAAGCCTTAAATACCCACTGTTAAAAGCTTTTACCACTAAGAACCTGAAGAGCAGGTGGTTGTAATCTGTTTCCTGATGGATATATTTTTTCACCCCATCCACCCTAGAAAATCACTAAACCCTCACTTCCCAAAAGTGGGTCACACTAATAGAATTGGAGACTGTATGCGGTGTCCTTTTATGGTGGTAAATGCATTGGCTGTGTTAGTTGCACAGTTGCATTAGAAGGCACAGCACCCTCCAGCATACTTATCAGTTTTCACACTTTAACAGGCACTCAGCAATATTCTGAAGTAAAACTACAACCTTTCCCTTGAACAGCATTGAACATTAGAGCTATTTCACAGCTTCTTCTTGGAATGTCCAAACATTTTATTGTCTGAACCAGATAATTATTCTGTAGCCCTTTCACTGAGGCAGGTTCATGGTGCTCTCTTGGATGACTGTGTTTTGTATGAGTGCACTTGGTTTTTAACAGCTCAAGACATGTCAGCTATTGAATTATGGCCTTTCAGTGACAAGAAAGACGCACTCATGATGCTTTATTTAAATTCTGTTTTTTATAGGAAAACTTAAGAGCAAATAGTTGAAAACTTGCATTGCCTCATTAAAAATGAAATAAATAAAAACAGTGGGTTCCTTTACTATGCATAATTGCTGTAATAATATTGTTCTACATCTGGTTGCCCACAGAAATACATTTTTTGTGTTGGATCAGTCTAGGAGAGCCTACACCAATCAAAAGCTCATGATGTGCGTCAAAAGTGGTTTTAGCTTTGAGCATTGTTCAACTGGCATGAACCAGAAGTCCTGGATTTCTTAACTAGGGAGGCAGTTTGTTCACATTGTGTAACTTGTCTGAGCATGAGTTTCCTGAGAAAAAACATAGATGTAACTAATGATGTTAAGCACATGGGATTTTGTGTTGATTTCATTGTTCCATTTTCTTAGTTTGGTGGAAACAACTGGAATTTTGTGGTCTCATAATTATTATCAGACAAGCATAACATTGGCTTAAATTTTCAAAAGTGCTTACTGATTT
The DNA here is from genome assembly GCF_009764565.3 of Dermochelys coriacea. Lineage (NCBI taxonomy): Eukaryota > Metazoa > Chordata > Testudines > Dermochelyidae > Dermochelys > Dermochelys coriacea. The sequence goes on from NC_050076.1 coordinate 38,423,075, forward strand.
TGGATGCTTCCATTTGTGGATGCCTAATTTAAGATACATTTAAGAGAACCTGATTGTTAGAGGGCAAGTGCTCATCACTTCTGAAAATTAGGTCTCCTGAAAGTGTTATAAGCTGACCACCTGTAAACTGAAGTCCCCAAAATCACTGGTCACATCCCAAAATTTAAGCCAGCATTATTCTTGTATCTCAGTAACCATGAGATAATCAAATTGTAGAAAAGGAAATACAACAAAATATACTGACACTGAAATGTAGAAGTAAGATGTGACAATTTTCATCATGTGACAGGCCCTCAAACAGTATTATATAAGATTCATTTTTGGTTGTGAACATTCCTACAACTCATCACCGACTTTATTTGGGCCATATAGTAAGAGATTATTCACCTCAGAGGCTTTTGATGCTCTTAATCTCTACAATTTAAAACACTCATGATTTTCTGTATGCTAAACATATCTATGCCACACAGTGGGCCGAAATTTTTGCACAAAATGTTTTTCAGATGAAAAATAGATTACTCACCACAAAACAGGACTTTTCACCAAAAAATAGCATCTTCAAACTTTTCTGATGCTCAGTAACTATTGTGGAATAATTTAATCAAATTATATCAAAATCATTTCTGAACATTTTTATTTACCAAGAACATGGTTTTCTGTAAATGAAATGTTTGATGATTTTAAACAATTTCAATAAAAAATTCTATTAAAAACTGATAAAAATGTCATGAAAACTTTTGCAACTCCTTCCTCCACCCAAAAACCCCCCAACAACCAGAAAATAGGTCTGTTTTGAATTCTGTGAAAAAGAAACAATTATTTCCCACAAAACTTATTCCCCTCCCTTGTCCTCCCATGATATTTAGGATTTAGCCATTTAGGATAGACTCTGTCTCATATATGTGTCTGGCTGAAAGTGAGTATGATCAATCAAAACAAATTTGATCCAAATTTTACATCTGGATTTTTTAAATGTTAGCTTAGTTCTTTGATGCATTAAAAATCTCACTCTTTAAAATGTGCTCTTTTTTGGTGTGATATTTTGATTCTCAGAGATTTTCTGCAGTGAAGGGTTAACAGCAGGTAATGTCATTCATCTTAGAAGCAGTTTGAAATTTTCTGTGTTAGTGATGAATGAGGGTATCTGACCCACATCTGTTTTACATTAGAATGGAACATTGCCCTGACATCGTTAGGAGCATTTGTCAAGATTCCCTGGACAGAGCTTCTGTAAATTACATGCTGCAAATGTGTCAGGGTCAGATAAGAGGATATCATTAACTCCACTAAAGTTTACTCATGATTCTGTCAGCTCAACTTAATATGTTAACTGCCAACAATTTTCCTTGAGCTGTTTCATTAAATCTTTCGTTTAGAGAAGGGTGAAAAAAATGTATCTCTGTACCCAAAAATATTACTCATGTTCTTTTCTCATAAATCATATTAATTGCAGTTATGGTCACAAAGCATATTAAATGCAGGCATGCGTAAATGAATTAAAACACATGAGAATTTTATTATGCCTACGGTGAGTCCAACCTACTAAAATACCAACCACATTAACTGGCATAATGTTTCATTTAAATGGAATAAGCTTTATCTCAGTTTAATGGGCTTTATTTTGTTGATAATAGATGCATTTTATATAATAGCTGATAATGGACCCAGTGTTGCCTACATACTTTTAAGGCTTTTATCAGCCACTTCTGCTTATACATACTGGGGCATGACCTCAACTGGTGTGAATCTTTGTTGACTTCAGTGCAACTACACTCATTCCCACCAGCAGAGATTTTGTTGTAAAAAAGTGGAGGGTTTTTTTTTGTTTTTTGTTTTTGTTTTAAGGAAGGGTGGTGGAAATTGCTCAATAAAATGTTTCTGTCTGTTGTCCTTGTTGCAGTTCACTGTATTTATTAGAAGGCAATTTTGTCTGGAAACAAGATTGAATTTAGAGATACATAGTCTTACAATATTCATAGTCTGTAGACATTTAAATTCTATTATATTAACTGAAAGGATATTTATCAGTTCAAGGGTACTCCCTGTATTCCTTATCAAGCCAAACTTGAAATCACATGCCACATAGAAAACACTTGTTTTTTATTGTTCTACTTTAATCATGAACAAAATGTAGCATGTGGCCAAAACCTTAAGACTTGATTTTTGACCTCATTAAAATTCAGCATGAATAAGAACTGCAGCATTTGGCTCTAAAGACATAGGGCCTAAGCCAACACTCATTTAAGTCAATGAGAATCTTTGTATTGACTTTAATGGGAGCTGAATCATGCCTATAATGAATATGTATATAATTTTGGTTTTACACATTCAGAGCCAGACCCACTGTTGGAGTAAATCTGTGTAGCTCCATTTACCTTTGGGAGGGGGGAGAGTGGGGGATTCTGCTGGTTTATATCAGTGGAGGTTCTCACCTTCAGCACCCTGACCTGGAAGTAATAGAGTGCCTCCTGTGAGGTGCTGAGCACCATCTACTTCATGGAGGGCAGTAGAAGTCACAGCTTGCAGGATTGGACCTTTAATGACTTTCCAATTGATTAGGTGAAAGTCATTCATGCCCTTCCTGTAACTCCTCGCATGGGTGATAAGGTCATGACACATACCATAAGAGAGACTTCTGCCTTTAGGCTACTTCCCTTATAGCTTTCAAACAGACATGACCAAAAATCTAATTATTTAGATGCTAATCAACTGCAGTATGATTCCTAAGGCTTCTGAAGAAGACATTTCTGAGAAGACAATTACTGTTCAAAATCAAAATTTTCAGCCTTGAAAATATAGTGCTGTCACTCTTGTCAAGATGGTTAAAGGCATCTGATTTATTAAGTGCATCTGCTCTTGATTAGAGATGACTGACAACTTGAGTTAATCTATGGTAAATTTTGAGTGAGATCCCATCTAATACCAGTACATTTCAACTTTCAGTGGCTACATGGCTGGCAAAAGGGTAAATCTTCTAAAGGTGGGCCTGAACTAAAACACCAGATAGAAAGCACACCTGAAGTTTAGAATCTAATCCAGATCCCCATTTAAAGCTTGCTCCCAAGCACTATAATGGGTCACACCAAAACCCTGGATCAAAACACTCCCCAACTTTGGGTTGTTCATAAATTGCATCTACATCCAAATGTATCTTGGGCCCCTTTCTATTGAGAACAGAAGTAGAAAAAGTCAGAATTATTTTAAGAAGTAGTTTAAGGTGATGGGCATAAACATGTTCACCCAAACAGCTCTAAGGGTCCTTGCTCAGGCAGCCAGTACATCCCTCGGCCCATTCCGCTTCCCGCAGCCCCCATTGGCCTGGAACGGTGATCCGGGGCCAGTGGGAGCTGTGATCGGCCAAACTTGCATACACTGCAGGTAACCAAACCATCCTGGCCCGTCAGTGGATTTCCCTGATGGGCCATGTGCCAAAGGTTGCCGATCCCTGGTCTACACTACAGTTGCTATTGCAGCACAGCTTTGGTGGTAGTTAGGTTGATAGAAGAATTTTTCCATCCACGTTGCTGCATCTATACTGCAGGTTAAGTCATCCTAATCCCATCATGCAGGGCATGAATTTTTCACAGCCCCGAGCAGCATAGCTAGGTTGGTCTAATTTTTAAGTGTAGATCAGGCCTAAATGTGCTAGCAGAAGGGAGTAGTTCTCAGAGCTGTGCTTGTCTTTACCATATGCTGTGAAAATACAGAAGTCCTTTGAAAAGAAACATACATCAAGCTATAGTACAAGGAAGAGATGTGCAGAAATAAGGGGTTTAGCAGCACAAGTATAATTAATTTGTGCTTCTAAATCACTTAGGTGCTCTTGACCTTCTATAGGAAAGTCCAGCAAGAGGACTGAATTTTTAGAGGCAAGCAAGTACATGTTTTCAAGCAATCTAAAGTCTTTTCTTTTCTTTTCTTTTCTTTTCTTTTCTTTTCTTTTCTTTTTACTGATTTTGACTTTCTGGTTAATTTCTTAACTACATTTATCTATAAGAAGTTACAAGAGTCATTGGAGGCTTGAAGCCAAGCTAGATAGAGAGCACTACTGTTGTTCTTTAGAGAGGAGTGAATTGGCTAGGGAGTTTGTGGCATGACTCTAACAGCAAGCACTGTAACCTTTTTTTTTCTATCAGAGCGGATGCCATGTCAGTCTGTATCCACAAAAACAACTAGGTGTCCTGTGGCACCTTAAAGACTAACAGATTTATTTGGGCATAAGCTTTTGTGGTAAAAAACCCACTTCTTCTAGTATTCTTTACAGACAAGCACATGCTTCATACCAGCGGCACATGAGTTATGGGCGCTCTGCCTCTAGCCAGTAGACAAACGTGTTTTTTGGATGCTAGGATCTTTCTCTGGCTCTGCATTTGGCAGGGCTGCCTATAGTATGTAGTGAACACATTGAACTGAAGTTCGTTTTTGAAGCTGAACAAATGTCAATTAAAAGTTTTTGGGGGGCAGGGATCATTTGGTTGCTGTGTGTATGTACAGCACCTAAACAGTGGGGTCCTGGTCCATGCCTGGGGCTTTGAGGCAAATCTAAATAATAATAAACTATTTTGCCCCATTGTTAGGTCAACCCTAGAGTTTAGTTCCTGTTGGGAACTTTTCATCAATATAATTATGGATTATTTCCCCCCACTCTTCTAAATCTAAAATACATATTTGATGAAAACAAGTTTACAATGACAACATGGGGGGAAAAAGAAGAAAAAATAATTTATATAAAGATAGGATATCTAGGAAAAAACAGTCCCATTAGAAAAGTGGAGCTGTTTATATGGTCAAGTTGAGTAGAACAGTCAGTGGGCTCTATTTCATGTAGTACTCCATTTCAAAGCTCTATGTTATAGTTTAAGAGCCTCAACATCAGAACCTAAGATATCCGTAATTAATTATGCATTTTTAAATTGGCCATATAAATACCTCACTCTTTTCTAATGTGGCTACTTTGATCATTATTTCTGTTCTGGCTGCACTGTTCTTTATCAAGAATACACAATGGCTTGGGTTGGAGAATAAAGTATGATGAAGATTTTGTGTTTGGGGAACAGCATCAAAAGAAAACTTGGACTGAGACTGATGATCTATTTTCTCTTTTTCTTTTTTATCATCATTGAGTCCCCAGTGAATAAACATCCATAGGAATTCTAGCTGTGACATGTGATCAGACATTTTAAGAGCATAAAAGGTGTTCTTTTGTTTTGGTTTTGTCCCACCTATATGCCTGTACATTATTTTTTCTGGAATGCCAGCCATAAGTTACTATTTACATGCATGATGTAACCCTTTTTCCTCTTTGAATTAGGAACCCGAAGTGCAGTTAAATACCAAGTAATAGATATCATGGGAAATTAAATAACAGACACTAGTTGTTCTTGCAGCTCTATATGAAATACAGTTCTTCATGCATTTTAACCTTTATTTGTTACTATATGTTTTATTTTAGGTAATGGGCCTCCTGACTAACCATGGTGGTGTACCTCACCAGCCCCAAACTGATTATGCCCTCTCACCTTTAACTGGGGGCCTAGAACCAACCACTACTGTATCAGCCAGCTGCAGTCAGAGACTAGATCATATGAAAAGTTTAGATAGCCTGCCTACATCACAGTCCTACTGCCCACCAACTTACAGCACCACAGGTTACAGTATGGACCCTGTCACAGGATACCAGTATGGACAATATGGACAAAGTGAGTACTAGGTGGATATTTATGTTGTGTAATGACTGGGTCATATCATTAGTAAGGTAACTATCTAGCTACAGTATAGTTTTCTTTTTATAACAAAGGAAATGGGGAGGATTGATTCTAACCTATGAGTTTTTTTTCTTCTCTTCATAATAGAACTATGTTTGCTGCTAAGATAACTGATTGTTCAAGCAAGATTTCTGCTGCATAATTATTTTCTTAAGTGATGTCAACAACATCTTGATGTTATTAATTGCTGAGACATGAAACCTGATTGCCATTAGGTAAAACATAAGGGTTGTCCAAAATGAAATAACCACTGGCATTCCAGTATTAGAAACACATGTTTTTAATGAGGTCAGCTCAAGAATCATTATAGTATATACTCCCAGATACATAGAGTTTTGTCAAACTTGTCCTAGGAATAAAAATATTAGTCCCTTTCCTTTGATATATTTGTATTAAATATGACAATGTCAACCTGTAGTTGACATTGCCCCTTGCTGTGAGGTTGTCACAGCATGACTTAAAAAGCTTCTTTTGCTTTCTTACAGGTGCCTTTCATTATCTGAAGCCAGATATTGCATAAATGAACTGTCCACTTCAAGTTAAAGCTTGTCTTGTTTCTGGTCTCACTCCAGTGCTTGGATGGGAGGGATCTTCCCACCAAAAGGCAACTCAAGCTGGGGCAATCACAATAGAGATACAGGATCATTATGTTCTTTTCTCCAGTCATTGCTTTCAATAGACATTTGGACTTGTTGGACATAGCAGTTCAGAAGACAAAGACCAAGAGCAATAAAAAATAAACAAATAAATAAATACAACACAGTTCAGCGTGGGCAGGTATAAAAAATGCTGAAGTATTTAAAATCACTGACTGACAAAACATTCCATTTTTATGTTGCTGAAAAAGCATGCATTGATTTGGACAAAAAATATTCTAAAACTTAATAGTTGAGCTCTGCAAACTCAGACTCTTGACATCTGATGCTGACTTTATTCTAACTTTAAAACTGCTCAGTTTCTGAAGCATGAGCAGGAGAACATTTTGATTTTACACACTGGAAATTGACATCAAGAAGAAATGTCATGGTCTGTGGGAAGCTAGAATAGATGTAAAAGACTTCCAGAACAAGTTAATGGTTATCTTATCATTCTTTTGTAATCATGTTGTCAAGAAATGTCACATACAAGTTTTGCTTTACAATGAATGAGATATTGTGTAACAAAGAAAATTTTTTGCAATTTGTGTGTGTGAAGTTTTCCTAATCCATGTTACATTATGCAACAAACAAGGAAAAGGAAACAACAACAACAACAACAACAAAACAAAGTGACTTTGATTTCCATAACTGCCTAACAATGTGCAATACTATGTACCTCACACAAGCTTTGGGACCATCCAAAGTGATATAGATAGAACTATATTTTTGCAGGTACTTTTATTTTTGCAGTACATATTTCATTATGATAAAATGCAGAAGTGGTGCAGTCCGCAGTATAACAGAATCTGGCTCACGAGACACGACCATTTTCAGGAAACAATACATTTGAAATGATTACGTTTACATTCTCTTTTAGTGATGTACAGGACATGAACAGAGATGTCGCTGTATCTGACATGTACTTTTAAATTATACAGTGATAGCTAATATAGAAAAAATAATAATAGGAACCGAGGTTTACATAAGTTGTGTTGTGACATTTTAGAATGTCAATAAATTTGTGTTTTGAAATGTTAAGAGGAACAGGAAGATGGAGGGCAGTGTTATTTATTTCTCTTTATTCTTGGAACAATGAATGAGGTAGGACACATACATTCCTTTTAGCATTAAGGACTATGAAGTAGTGAGATAGTGAGACTAGGTGTAGTACAGAGATTAGTTCACGCATTGGTCTTAAAAGGTGATGGAACAAAAGAAATATTATCTTTGTGTTGCAGCCTCTACCAACAACACGTGTTGTAAAAAAAAAAAAGTCTTTCATGTAAAAAGTGCAGTAAATATTTACTATTTATAATGAATAAACAGTTATGAAGACTTGCAAAGCACTGATTAATTTGTCCTAAACTGTGGTATTGTGCTAAATATATTGGTACAATTTAACCTGGATATCAGGGGGTCGGGGGGGGGAACATGTTATCTTCAATTCAAACTGTTTTTATTATATAAACACTGCACACATTTAAGACAGGGCTGGCCATAGGCAGCCTATGAGCCCTGCAGGCTGTTTGTATGACAGACTCATTATTACACTATGCATTTTCATGTGGCTTTCTGCAAAGTATGTATCCCATACTGCATTAGGAAAGCATTGTGCTTTTGCCAGACCTGCATAAGGAAAGACAAGGAGGTGAACCTGTGCCTGGGGGCTAGGGATGTAGGGTGAGGGTTTGGGTTCAGGGTGGGTGCAAAGGGTGGGGTGGGGGTTCAGGGGAGCAGCTCTCTTGGGATGCATCCGACGAAGAAAGCTGTAGTTCACAAAAGCTTATGCTCAAATAAATTTGTTAGTCTCTAAGGTGCCACAAGTACTCCTTCTCTTGGGATGGTTTCACAAAATGCAGAGTCTCAATTTGTAATAGTTTTGTGGTCTACATGCTAAAATGTATGTTCCCCTAGAGAAGAATCAATCATTCTAATTCAGTATTACACACAAGTAGAATCACAGAATATCAGGGTTAGAAGGGACTGCAGGAGATCATCTAGTCCAACCCCCTGCTCAAAGCAGGACCAATCCCCAATTTTTGCCCCAGATCCCTAAATGGCCCACTCAAGGATTAAACTCAGAACCCTGGGTTTAGCAGGCCAATGCTCAAACCACTGAGCTATCCCTCCCTCCGAAGTTGATAGTAAATGCAGATTTTTTAATTGAAATTTCAAATGTATGATTTTCTTATTTATTTATCAAAAGGGTTGATGAAAAAATAGAATTGCATTTTGGAAAAAGGAATTTTTTACATTTCATTCAAAATTTTTCAAATTATTTAATGAATTTTTTTTAACGAAATGTAACATTATTTTTAAAATAGTATAGTCAGGGAAGTTCTTCCATGTTTTCAAACTTTTTTTTTCTTTTACTTTTATTTCACTGGAAGCGGGTGGATTTTAAAATAAATTGAGAAAACGCTGGTTATTCTATATGCACGTGGAAAACAGTGGCTGTAATTACAGTGTTGCCCCTTCATATATGCTACCGTTGCAGATCATAGAATCATACAACTGGAAGGGACCTCAAGTGGTCTAGTTCAGTCACCTGCACTCAAGGCAGGACTAATTATTATCTAGACCAGTGGTTCTCAAAGTCGGTCCACCACTTGTTCAGGGAAGGCCCCTGGCGAGATGGACCGGTTTGTTTACCTGCCGTGTCCGCAGGTTCAGCCGATTGCGGCGCCCCCTGGCCATGGTTCGCCGCTCCAGGCCAATGGAGGCTGCAGGAAGGGCAGCCAGCATGTCCCTCGGCCCACGCCGCTTCCCGCAGCCCCCATTGGCCTGGAGCAGTGAACCGTGGCCAGTGGGAGCTGCGATCGGCTGAACCTGTGGCAGGTAAACAAACTGGACCGGCCCGGCAGGGGCTTTCCCTGAACAAGTGGCAGACCGGCTTTGAGAACCACTGATCTAGACCATCCCTGACAGGTATTTGTCTAACTTGCTCTTAAAAATCTCCAATGACGGAGATTCTACAGCCTTTCTAGGCAATTTATTCCAGTGCTTCACCACCCTGACAGTTAGAAATTTTTTCCAAATGTCCAACCTAAACTGTCCTTGCTGTAATTTAAGCCCATTGCTTCTTGTCCTATCCTCAGAGGTTAAAGAGAACAATTTTTCTCCCTTTTCCTTGTAACAACCTTTTATTACTTGAAAACTGTTCTCATGTCCCCCTCAGTCTTCTCTTCTCCAGACCAAACAACCCCAGTTTTTTCAACCTTCCGTCATAGGTCATATTTTCTAGACCTTTATTCATTTTTGTTGCTCTTCTCTGGACTTTCTCCAATTTGTCCATATCCTTCCTGAAATATGGCACCCAGAACTGGACACAATACTCCTGTTGAGGCCTTATCAGCACAGAGTAGAGTGGAAGAATTGCTTCTTGTATCTTGCTTACAACACTCCTGCTTAAACATCCCAGAATGATGTTTGCTGCTTTTTTTTTTTTTTTTTGCAACAATGTTACACTGTTGACTCATATTTAGCTTGTGATCTACTATGACCCCCAGATCCTTTTCCACAGTACTCCTTCCTAGGAAGTCATTTCCCAGTTTGTATGTGTGCAACTAATTGTTCCTTCCTAACTGGAGTACTTTGCATTTGTCCTAGTTGAATTTCATCCTATTTACATCAGACCATTTCTCCAGGTTGTCCAGAGCATTCTGAATTTTAATCCTATCCTCCAAAGCACTTGCAACTCCTCCCAGCTTGATAGCATCTGCACACTTTATAAGTGTACTCTCTATGCCATTATCTAAATCACTGATGAAGATATTGAACAGAACGTGACCCAGAACTGATCCTTACGGGACCCCACTTGATATGCCCCTCCAGCTTAACTGTGAGCCGCTGGTAAATATTATCTGGGAATGGTTTTTCAACCAATTATGCATCCACGTTATAGTAGCTCCATCTAGGTTGTATTTCCCTAGTTTGTTTATGAAAAGCTTATGCAAGACAGTATCAAAAGCCGTACTGAAATCAAGCTATGCCACATCTACCACTTCCCCACTATCCACAAGGCTTATTATCCTGTCAAAGAAAGCTGTTAGTTTGGTTTGACATGATTTGTTCTTGACAAATCCATGCTGACTGTAACTTATCACCTTATTATCTTCTAGATGTTTGCAAATTGCTTAATTATTTGCTCCATCATCTTTTCAGGTACAGAAGTTAAGCTGATTTGTCTGTAATTCCCCAAGTTGTCCTTATTCCCCTTTTTATAGATGGACACTATATTTGCCATTTTCCAGTCCTCTGAAATCTCTCCCATCTTCCATGACTTTACAAAGATAATTGCTAATGGCTCAGATATCTCCTCCGTCAGTTCCTTGAGTATTCTAGGATGCATTTCATCAGGCCTTGGTGACTCGAAGACATCTAACTTTTCTAAGTAATTTTAACTTGTTCTTTCCCTATTTTAGCCTCTGATCCAACCTCATTTTCACTGGCATTCACTATGTTAGATGTCCAATCACTACTAAACTTTTTGGTGAAAACTGAAACAAAAAAGTCATTTAGCACCTCTGCCATTTCCACATTTTCTGTTATTGTTTTTCCCCTTCATTGAGTAATGGGTCTACCCTCTCCTTGATCTTCCTCTTGCTTCTAATATATTTGTAGAATGTTTTCTTGTTCCCTTTATGGCTCTAGCTAGTTTAATCTTGTTTTGTGCCTTGACCTTTCTCATTTTGTCCCCACATATTTGTGTTTTGTTTATAATCATCCTTTGTAATTTGACCTAGTTTCCACTTTTTGTAGGACTCTTCTTTTGAGTTTCAGATCATTAAAGATCTCCTGAATAAGTCAGGGTGGTCTCTTGCCATGCGGTTTTCCAAAGTGATGTTAGCCATTAAGATGAAGCACCATGAGCTCTCTTCTGTTATCCTTATATTTCAGCACCATCCTCTTCCTGGAGTTTCTCCTCCTCAGTTACTGTAGCTCTGGGGGAACTGTCTGTGATTTCTTCCTTTCCTCCATCAGTGAAGTGCTGGTGACAGAGTGCTTTCCTGACCTGAAGCTAAAAGGCAGGCATTTGAGCTGACTCCATCTTCATTTGCTCTGTTACTTGTCTTTTTTGTTCTCTGCCCCCAAGCACTTCATAATATGATAGAGTTATGCAGAGCTGGAGAGCAAGAGACAACATGGCTGAGGAGAAAGTCAACCAGCTCACTCACATATCATCTTTGGAAACAGGGAATTGGGATGAAAATTCCTTAAGGAAGGGAGGAGCAGGGGACGTAGAGGCTAAAACCAGGAATCTCCTCCCCAAATTAGGAGATTTAAGATATGCCTCCTGAAATGCTTGCCAGAAGTGCTCACAATTATGTGGATCCTTTGTATAGCTCCATGGGTCATGGGTTATACTAGTTTCTTGTTTTTGTTATCAAGTTCAAAGTAGAAATGGTTCTGGAGGACCATAAATGCAGCCAAAATATGAACCCTAACCACTAGGAAAGTAAAACTGATACCAACTATGAATGCTGCTTCAGTTTGCTTTTGGAGATAGCAAGTATGAGCTAATGATTTTTTGTCCATATAAATAAACGGGCTACATATTGTGTAATATGGAGTCCATTCCTGGATTCCTATGTGCAGTGTTTGACCAATCAATTATTTAATAGATATCAGAACTCAGAAGCACTTCCAATCTAAAGATCAATCAAGAGTATAGCCATGACATTTAAGAAACTACCTTTATGCTCTATGGCATCATCCAAACTTTTCATATATTTTCTTTCTTTCTTTCTTTCTTATTTGTATGTTGAGTCACCACCAAAAAAATCCTTGCAGCTTGGTACATTTTTGATTTGGTGTCTATGTTAATGCCTCTTTAATTATTTTTGTTGTTATTTTTGAATAAGCTGCACTAGTTATATGTTTTTAAATGGTGTCAATTTTCCATTTTTTTTTTCTGGGCAGTAATACAGTGGTCACCATTCAAATAATCTACATTTTCCAACAGTTTTTGCACAGTGGTCTCTGGAAGCCAGAGTTTTCCACTGGAAACAAATGCAGTATTTGAGATACCATAGTGTGGCAAGTGCTGGTAAATGTTAGCACTGTTGCAGAGAGGTTTTCAAAGATATGAATGGCCATTAGCAGCTCCTTTAAACTCAGTGAGGGTCAGGTACCCACCCACAATTTATGTGTCTGAAAATCTATGTGTGTGACAGAGAGTGAGAATGATTAGGGCCAGTTTTTCAAAGGTATGGCACCTAAAGATACAAATAAATGCTTCATGGGATTTTCAAAACCATGCAGGCTCAGATTTGTAAAAGTATTTCGGCGTTGCTGCACTCATCTTTGCAATGCTAATCTAATTTAGAAGCCTAAATCTCATTTTCAAAAGTGATTTAGGCACTTATGAGCCTAAATCCATTGACAGTTAATGGAATTAAGGGCCAAAATCACTTTAGAAAATGAGTTTTAGGCTGCTAAATTAGCTAAGCATTGCAATGCTGAGTGCAGCAATGCCTAAGTACCTTTACAAATCTGGGCCTTAAGCTGATTTCAACGGGCATTAGGTATGTAGGTGTTTTGAAAATCCCACTGGTGTCTACTTGCATCTTCAGGCATCTACATGCCGCTACAAATTTGGCCCTTAGTCTGTAACCTAGATCTTCATCATTCCTTTATAGAACAATCAATACAATTTTATCCAGTTAAAAAAAAAAGCGAATGTTACTAACCTTTATGTAACCAAGATATATATTAATTTTTCAAAGGAGTGCAGCTGAGTGTAGTCAGTAAAACATGCTAATCACTGCAATGATATATATGAAAGTTACTTCTTTTTCCCAGAATGCTGTTGATTGTTGCTGACGTGTAACAGGTACGTTTTTCATGTGTCAGCAACTATGAAAGCCCTTTGATGTGTTCTGTATGTAATGTGGTTCCTTTTGGCCTTAAACTCCATAAAACATAATTCCTAATAAGGAAATATATAAAGTGACCACAATATCGGTTCAAGCCATCGACTGTCAATGAAACCGCCAAAACAATATCTCCCACCCCTGAACTTCTACCGATTCATTACAATATTGTATTAGCTCTTATTGCTTCACATACCAGGTGCATGAAAAGCTGCCTTCTGAGGAGAAGCTCCCACTTTCAGTCTGGTTTGGATCTTCAAATGGCAAACAAACATTGGCTGTGCATTTTCAGTTGACTGCTAAATGCTTTTCATGTAATGTAGGGTACATATTTTGCTGCCCTGTGTTTATATAACAGCCCATGTTCGTAAAGCAGAGCCCATAATAGATCTGCATGGCTGTGAGTATATTCTGTATATAGTTTTAAATATTGTATGTATGTATATATATCTAGTGCACACACATATAGAGACTCAGAATTATCATCTGAAAATAGCTATGTCAGTTAGAATTATGCTGTTAAAAACTTGTACCAATAACTGAAATACAAAAATAGGGAGCCTGCTACTACTCCCACTGAAGTCAACAGGAGTTTTGCACTGCTGACTGTCCACCACCCACTCCCTCTGGCTATGTGTGGAAAACATGTGGAAGGTAGCGAAGTCATGCTGTGGGCCAAGCTGAAAAGTAGTGCTCTGGCCAGTCCCCAGCCAGTGGAGTGGTCATTATGTGACAGGTCTTAATCCTACAAACCATGTCTCATAGGAGTAGTCCTTGAACTCAACTCACATATGTAGGATTGGATCAGACCAATCAGAAAATGCTTTGTTGATTTACTGTTAAACCATGTTCCCACAAGCAAGTAGCTGCAGCAAAGTGCAGCACATCAGCAAAAAAAATCAATGGAACAATGTTGTTTAAAACATTGTTTAATACATTTGTGTTGCCTCGGAGTCAATGACCAAATGGGCTTATAATGCCGAGCACTTGTGGCTAGCCAGCCAATATGGCCTTTGGACATGTACTGTTTATTATCCAACCACTCAGCCTATGTCATAAAAAATCACAATAAACCCGGGAAGACACATTGCTTTTAACCTTTGCTGAATAATTTAATAAAGTTAGCTTCATACACAAATATGAAAGAGTGGCTGCTGATAAGAGCAGAACTATTGCTTCCTTGTCTCAGACTTGGAGACAGTTCAGAAGCTTTATCAGCTATTCAACATCTTCATCAGTGGTTAGGCTTATCCCTGAGGCCATTACCAAATGTTAAGCTGCTTGTTTCTTCTTTGCCTCACTTCCCTTCTTTCAGTTCTCCTGCTGATATGGTTTTCTGTGCTGTGTGTGATTATAGGGCTATGCTTTCAGTTTTTCTTAGGGCTTCTCTACACTACCGCTTCAGTCAATGTAACTTGTATCGCTCAGGCGTGTGAAAAAGCCACTCCCCCGAGCGATGCAAATTACATTGACATAAAGCAGTGTCCACACTGCGCTATGTCGGCGGGAGGTGGAGTAACTATGCCGATGGGAGAATGCTCTCCCATCAGCATAGCACGTCTTCACCAGACATGCTACAATGGTGCAGCTGCTTTGGTGTAGTTGTGCCGATGTAGCGCAGTAGTGTAGACTAGCCTTTATCCCTGTGTGCAATTATTCTTATTTTTCTTATAAGTGCAATTCAATGTTCTTAAATACATCCACACTCCCACTATATATGTCTGGCCTATGTCTTAACTAAATGGATGTACCACTTCTTTTAAAAATTACTGTGATATATTTTCTCAAAAGAATAGTCCATAATTCTGATCCTGCAGTTCTTACACCGGCCAGATTAAAAGGCATATAATGCCCAAAAGCTTTTCAAATGCTACGTTGGTGCTTGTATATGTACACAACCAGTGGAGCATCACACAGGGGTTTTCACACATTCTTAGATTTTGAGGCCAGACAAGATCATTAGATCATATAGTCTGAGCTCCTGTATAATGTAGGCCATAGAATTCAATCCGGTTCTTCCTGTACTGAGCCCAACTATATGTAACTGAAGTATATTTCGAGAAGGGCATCTAGTCTTGCTCTGAAGACTCCCCTTGGTTTCCACACTCCCATATAAAGAAAAGGAGTACTTGTGGCACCTTAGAGACTAACCAATTTATTTGAGCATAAGCTTTCGTGAGCTACAGCTTACTTCATCGGATGCATTCTGAGCTGTAGCTCACAAAACCTTATGCTCAAATAAATTGGTTAGTCTCTAAGGTGCCACAAGTTCTCCTTTTCTTTTTGCGAATACAGACTAACACAGCTGCTACTCTGAAACACTCCCATATGAATCGTGTATGTATACTACATCATGGTGAGTGTCACAAGGCTGTAGGACAGTACTAATTGACAAGGTTCAGATCCAGCATAACACCAAGCAATAGCTGATGGCTACTATTCTACCCAATTGCTAATAGTTCCTTGCAGCAGGCCAGCCTCATGACCATCCAGAACTTACCTAGCTTGCTGAGACTGAGGATTTGTTCCCCCGAGGTCAGGGGTTCTCAGACTGGGGGTTGGGACCCTTCAGGAGGTTGTGAGGTTATTACATGGGGGGTCATGAGCTGTCAGCCTCCACCCTAAACCCTGCCTTGCCTCCAGCATTTATAATGGTGTTAAATATATTAAAAAGTGTTTTTAATTTATAAGGGGGGGTCACACTCAGAGGCTTGCTATGTGAAAGGGGGCACCAGTACAAAAGTTTGAGAACCACTGCCTAGCTCTTCTCCTTTGGAGCTCCCTTCCCCCACATCCTCAGCCCTTCTACTCTGACTTTTCTCTTGTTTGAAGATTTGCCCCAACAGGAGTTTTACCTGAATAAGGCCTTCAGGACAGGGCCGATTCTCTTCCATGAGCGTTTTGCATGCATAAGCAATGTGGGATTGAACCCACACTTTAGATACCAACTTTATTAATTGGTCAGCCCATGTGGAGCTGGGGCAAAGTTGGCTTTAAGCCACACTGGCACCCTCCCAGTTCTGAGCTGGCACTGGAGCCGGTGCAATCCCCAGACCTCTCTGAGGTCTCCCTATAGTTGGCTCTCCAACATGGAGCCTCACAGACCCTCCACAAAGAGCAATGTGACTTCATACCTCCTCCTGAACATGGTCTGGATCACTCCTCTTACGCTAGGGCTTGCAAGGGGGAAGGAAACACCATAGGATGGCATTATAGTAGCCCAGTGTGAAGCCTATGCTAGGGGAATTCTCCTGACAGCTTTGTGGCTACATTGACAAAGAGCATACAGGGAACAATTGAAGGGCAAATCCCTCCTATAATTGATAATATCATGAAGCCGTAGCTATGCTTCTATAGCCCTGTAGTGTAGTCACAACCTACAGTGATGGCAGGGGTTTTTCCATTGCTGTAGGAATTCCAGATCCCCGAGTAACAATAGCTAGGGCAACAGAAGCATTCTGCCAACAGCCCACCTGCTTCTACACCAAGGGTTAGGTTGGCAAAGCTACAGGGCCCAAGGGTATGGATTTTTCACACCCCCTTAGTGCTGTAGCTATGCCCACTTAAGTTTTAAGTGTAAATCAGGCCTCAGGCTTAGCCACTGGTGTTCCTAGCTTGGATGATTCCCAGTTTTGACTTCCAATTAGATCTCCCTAATGGTCCGTTAACCTTTTATTTTATATCTACTGATAAAGCTACAAACATTCTTTTAAAGAAAAATGTGAAAACCTCAGCTGCACTTTAAAGTCAATTGATTTCTTTCTTCAGTCTCAAAGTTTTGTGGCATTTCGCCTGAAGCCCCCCTTGTAATATAAGCATTGATTTTAATTACACATTCTGCTTGATTTTGTAACTTTAAACGAAAGAATTAAATTTAAATTGGGACTGGGGGTGGGGAAAGAGATGCAGAGCAGCCAAGAAAACCCAAATGAGCAATAAAAAAGGTAAAATGTTGAGTTAGTGGCACTTTTGTATTTTATTTTAAAAAAGTAAGGAAAATATTTAAAAAGGTGATTGCTTAAATGATTTTAAATTATAATTTTAAAAAAATACCTGTAGAGCAAAGTGTAAAACAAAGTCCAATTGTGTATTTCTTTTATAACTGAGATGTGTACTTAAATGTGTTGTAGTATAAACCCGGTCAGTGTCTGTTATGTGTCCCTTTCTATTTCCATTCCTAGAGGAGGGGAATCTACAGTATTAAAATCACAAGCCACAGAGGCTGGCTATTTATCTTAAACAGCACACTCATGTGATCATTTCCAGAGGTCCATATTTTAATTGGTGAGGTGTCAGCTGTGGTTAGCTGTTACATATTCCCATTAAATGATAAATGTATTTTTTAAAAATAGCAATTAGTCTGATGAAATAAAAATATGTAAATCTTGTTTAGTCCTCCTATCAAGTCAGTCCTGAGTTCCCAGTTCACCCAAAACACCCATTAAACAAGCTGTAATGGGGAGGAAAGCATTGCTACATCACTGGTAAGTATTTGCATTTCTTCATTTTCTTAAAGTTCATTTTACACATGGTAGAATCTCAGGTCAAGGTTTTCAAAAGTGACTGGTTTGTGATGTACCAGCATTTGGGAGCCCAACTTGGAAACATTTGAGAAGAGCCTGTTATTCAGAAGGCTTGGCATTTTCTGACAACGTCTCCTGTTCAGTACTAGAGCGCACTGAAAATTTTCCAATGGAAACTGACCCATTCTGTGGGAACGTGTCAGTTAGGACAACATTTCAGAAAAATTGAGTACAAGCATTTCGATAAAGGGTTAGGCAAATTTAAAAATCTCACAATTCCCCATGAAATGGAAATTCTGGTTCCCGTGTATTTCTACCCCAAATCAGAGGCACCCAGACTAAGTAGTCACTTTCGAAAATCTTAACACCAGTATCATAATGGGTTAAATCATGGCAGGCCCAGTGCAAGGAGGAGGGCCAGGAATTGCTGTCACTCTGCGTAACCTTCCCAAAAAGGGGCAAGGAGAAGGTAGTCATAGTAAACCAGTCTAGCGTATGCTAGCGTCTGCTGCTCCCCTACAAGGAGTATTGCAGGTGGCTCCCCTCACCCCAGGGCAGTCATAGAGCTCTAGCCCTGTAATACCTGAAATACAGGGCCATGACTACAGGTCTGATTCCCAATGGGAGTTAGGGGGAGTGAAACTGCCAGGTGGGGGCTGGGCTAGAACTCCTGCAGTGGAAATATTGAGGGTGCTCTGTCCTCCTGTAAATTTACGCATGCCTGAGTGGGGCAGAGGTGAGAGCAGGACCCAGAGGGGAAAGAGTGGTTGTCACAGGGCACAGGATGGGGTTGGGGAACAGGGAGCAGGACCTGAAGAGGCTAGAATAGGCCTGGGAGTAAGTAGGAACCCCTGGCAACCCCCTTCCCACCCTGGAGCCAGCTGCCTCTTCCCCATAATCTCAGTACATCTCCTCATTCCCCTTTCTATCCCGCCACACCCTCCCCCTCCCCTGCCCACACAGGATCTGCTAGGTGTTGAAA
This sequence comes from Dermochelys coriacea, assembly GCF_009764565.3. Taxonomy (NCBI): domain Eukaryota; kingdom Metazoa; phylum Chordata; order Testudines; family Dermochelyidae; genus Dermochelys; species Dermochelys coriacea. Next base: position 38,441,858 of record NC_050076.1, read on the forward strand.
AATTTTGAAAATCTGAGCACTAAGTGCTTCAACTGGGTTTCTAAATGGGAGCGGAGTTCTTGAGAAAATAGGGCCCCAGTTGTGGTTGGGGAGCATTGCCTTCAGGATAAGGTCTCCCCAGCTTTAACTGAATGGTTTTAAAGCTCCAGGAACTGATGTTATGATACTTTATAAGAGAATAGGAAAAAAATACAGATTCCAGACAGTTTATGGGCCCAATCTTACTCCAATTAACTTTAGTGGAAGCTGGATCAGGCCTTATGTCGTTGTATGAGCATAGGATGTGTTATCAAGAACTGCTAAGTTCCAGTCCCAGCTCTGCCACATATGCTGAACTTGGTGGAAAAAATATGCATTATGGCCCCAATACAGCAAACACTTAAATATGGACATAACTTAGAGCATGATGAGCACTCCTACTGGAGTGAGACTACTCACATGCTTAAAGTTAAACCCATGTTTATCCACTTTGCTGAATTAAAACCCATGAGGAGTTGGCTCTCCATTTGCCCATCTGTAAATTAAGGATAATCTTACTTCACTGGGGTGTTGTGAAGCTTAATTTTTAAAACTTAATATTTACAGATGACTTTGAAGACATATGCTGTGATTTTCAAAGCCTCCTTGGAGATCTGGACACATTGAACCATTTTAATGGGAGTTGTGCATCTAAATCCCCTAGACAGCTTTAAATGCCTCAGTAGTAAAGTGTTACATAAGTGCTAAGTATTACTATGACCCAAAAGGAAACTGTTTTCTTACATTTCATATTAATATTATTATTTTATTTTAGTAACCACTTAAAAACAGGAAAGCTAGTCTAGCAAAACAACTGGTGAGATCATCATAGCTAAGGAGGAGCCTTTTATCCTAAAGGCTTCTATAAAAAAAATACAAACAATAATGGACTGGAGATCAGTCTTAAAGTCCTGCTCACTGACTTTAATGGGAGTTTTGAGTGTGTAAAGACTGTGGAGTGAGGAAGGTAAAGAGCACCAGGGACTTATGATTTCGGAAACTGCAATACTATGGCTTCTATTCTGATTCTGCTCAAGTTCATCAGGAAAGATTCACTTTGGCAGCTTATTCAGTGACTAAATCTTGATATTCTTCTGGCTTAATTCATAACATAACTGTAAGCTATTGCCCTATGTTTATATTTCCCATCCATTTCTCACATTTCCAAAGCATACTGATATGCGATCCCAGCAGTTTAGCTACCATAATTGGCATTTTTCTAGGGCCAAAAGGAAACAAATTCCTTACCCGCCATACTTTTTTAATTTCTGAAAAACAACAAGTAACATGGTTAATCCTCTTTTTGATCTTTCCCCCCTTTGAGTTTCCCTTATATTCGTTTCCCTTTTAATCTTTTACTTTCTTTTTAATCTTCACTTATTGTTCCTCCAGATAATTTGAAGAATTCCATGTACTTATGTCGTTAAAATAATTGGACCATGCTACGGAAATGATTCTTTAGGATCCTGTTCAAAATACCATTATTCACTTCTAGCTATTTGGGGATGGGGGTGGGGCAGCATTGGTAGAGAACAATTTTACAGCAGCATTTACTAGGAAGGTTCATTGGATTATTATTAATTTATATTAACAGAACATTAATCTGTTCAAGTAAATACGAAGTCAGGGTGCAGAAACATCTTGGGCTAGACTGTAAGACTATGTGTCTGCACACAAGTATAAGAGATAATAAGCATCTTGCATTCACTATTCTCTGGGCTATCTGTACCATTGGTGCAGCTATGTAGGAATAAAGGGGTTCTTCAGGAGTGGGTGTGTTCAGCACAGCTGACCCAATGCAAGGGTGGAGTAATGATAGGCCAGCAGCAAATTACTTCCTTCTCCCCATTCCCCTGCAGGAGTTGTGCCTCAGTTCCTGGAACTGATGCTGGGGTGTTGCAGTTTATGCACCACACTTTACTCAAAACTGTGCTTAAAGACACAATCTAACCCTTTGAGTTTGGAAGAATCATAGACGATTAGGGTTGGAAGAGACCTCAGGAGGTCATCTAGTCCAATCCCCAACTAAATCTCCCAGCCAGGGCTTTGTCAAGCTGGGCCTTGAAAACCTCTAAGGTTGGAGATTCCACCACTCCCTAGGTAACCTATTCCAGTGCTTCACCACCCTCCTAGTGAAACAGTGTTTTCTAATATCCAAACTAGACCTCCCCCACTGCAATTTGAGACCATTGCTCCTTGTTCTGTCATCTGCCACCACTGAGAACAGCCTAGCTCCATCCTCTTTGGAACCCCCCTGCCGGTAGTTGAAGGCTGTTATCAAATCAAATCAAATCAAATCAAATCAAATCCCCTCTCACTCTTCTCTTCTGCAGACTAACAAATCTAGTTCCTTCAACCTCTCCTCATAAGTCATGTGCCCCAGCCCCCTGATCATTTTTGTTATCCTCTGCTGGACTGTCTCCAATTGTCCACATCATTTCTGTAGTGGGGGGCCCAAAACTGGACTCAATACTCCAGATGTGGCATCACCAGTGCTGAATAGAGGGGAATAATCACTTCCCTTGATCTGCTGGCAATGCTCCAACTAATGCAGCCCAAAATGCCGTTAGCCTTCTTGGCAACAAGGGCACACTGCTGACTCTCATCCAGCTTCTCATCCACTGTAATCCCCAGGTCCTTTTCTGCAAAACTGCTGCTTAGCTGTCCTGAGCCTGTAGCGGTACATGGGATTCTTCCCTTCTAAGTGCTGGACTCTGCACTTGTCCTTGTTGAACCTCATCAGATTTATTTTGGCCCGATCCTCCAATTTGTCTAGGTCATTCTGGACCCTATCCCAACTCTCCCCCCAGCTTAGTGTCATCTGTGAACTTGCTGAGGATGCAATCTATCCCATCATCCAGATCATTAATAAAGATGTTAAATAAAACCGGCCCCAGGACCAACCCCTGGGGCACTCCGCTTGATACCGGCTGCCAACTAGACATTGAGCTGTTGATCACTACCCATTTAGCCCAATGATCTAGCCAGCTTTCTATCCACCTTATAGTCCATTCATTCAATTCACACTTTTTTAACTTGCTGGCAAGAATACTGTGGGAGACCATATGAAAAGCTTTGCTAAACTCTAGATATATCACGTCCACTGCTTTTCCCATATCCACAGAGCCAGTTATCTCATCATAGAAGGCAATCAGGTTGGTCAGGCATGACTTGCCCTTGACAATTCCATGTTGACTGTTCCTAATCACCTACCTCTCCTCAAAGTGCTTCAAAATGATTTCCTTGAGGACCTGCTCCATGATTTTTCCAGGGACTGAGGTGAGGCTGACTGGTTTGTAGTTCCCTGGGTTCTCCTTCTTCCATTTTTAAAAGATGGGCACTATATTTTCCTGTTTCCAATCATCCGGGACCTCCCCTGATTGCCATGAGTTTTCAAAGATAATGGCCAATGGCTCTGCAATCACATCAGCCAATTCCCTCGGACGCATTAGATGTGGACCCATGGACTTGTGCATGTCCAGCTTTTCTAAATAGTCCTTAACCTGTTCTTAAACCACTGAGGGCTGTTCACCTCCGCCCCATACAGTGTTGCCCAGGACAGCAATGTAGGCTCTTACCTTGTCTGTGAAGAGCAAGGTAAAAAAAGCATTGAGTACTATAGTATACACTTCAGGAGGGTGTATATACTATAGTAAGTACATTCCATACTTTATAATTCTTTTGTGCATATGCACACAGAGCCTTCAAATCCTCCCTCATGTAAGCAGTGTTCTGTCTGCAAGCCTTTCCTCATGTGGAGCCCAGTCTGCTACTCTTACGCACATGAGAACCTTACTCCAAGGGTAGGGTCATGGAAATTGATGGGGGTATGGTAACACTCAATAGAAGAGTGAAAGGATCTGGCTATGAGTAACTCTTATGTGAAATGGACCTATAGTTATCTTAGAAGAGTTACAGTAACAACATAGATATTTGTGACAATCATTTGACCAAATATTCAAAAAAACAGGCGAAGCATGTTATTTTCAACCAATTTCTACTGAACACTTCCCCAGAAACAGTGCTGCAGCTCCATAACATGGAGATACTTAAACATAACAGTCTATCATCACAGAAGTAATTATGACATTTTATAATCACATTCATCCAAGGTCTGATTTTCCTTTCACTCTCAGCTGAGTTCAGTGGTGTTATTTTTTGTCTTACTCTGCTATAAGCAAGAACAGAATCTGGTGCAAGTAAGTGACCGAGCAAGCTATGTAGACTAGTCATATAGATTAGATCAATATTATCCCCATTATGCCCTTTAAAGAAAATTGCCATTTTTTTCTTGAAGCAAATCTATTTGCAAACAGATACAAAAAATCTGATTTGCAAACCTTGAAAACTTGGAGCTGAAATCTTTTTTTCCATTACAGCCATGTAAATTTTGAATGATTCCACTGAAGTCATTGGAGTGCCTCCAAATCTGCACTAGTGTAAGGATCAGATCTTGCTGCCAGTGAACTCCATGGTAAAACTCTCACTGAGAGCAGCATTAGGTCCCCACATCTGTTCTCTTAGTCCACAAGAATAGTCCTACTGAGGAGAACAGAATTATTCCTGTGAGTAAGATGAGGAGAACTTAGCCCTAAATGAGAGCTGGATTTGGCACTGCTCTTTATGGAGATTTTGCATCATTTTAAAGGCTAATTTTAAAACAAATCGTTAAAATGTAAAGCTGTAAATTTCTTCTATAAATTGCATCTTCTGCATGTATTTATACCATAGTGTGCTGTTCATATAAAATTACAGAATTTACTTTCATCTTTCTTTTTACAAGAAACCCCTAATGACAAATGCAGGCAGTTCAGTGATACTGATATACCCCAATCTTAGCATGTGAATTAGTCATCATACAATCAGTTCAGGGGTCAGGCTTAGAGAAACAGTGCAAAGTTTGCAAAATGTTAGTCGGGTGAGGTGCTTTCCACTTCAAAGTCATTGTGCTCACTCCTCAGAATTTAGATCACAGAAAAAAACAGCTGGAATTGCCATTTGTGCCAGTAGAACTATTTTTTTTTTAGCAAGATAAGGTTTCACTACTTTGTAAAACAACAGTTTACTTTAGAATGACTTAGCCAGTAAAACACAATAGGAAGCGGGAATCCACAGAGTACTGCTTTGCTATTATCATGTAAGTAGACATGACCTGTGACAACCCACACTGAAGACAACTTAACCCCTTGCTCCTTGTCTGAAAATACTCTATGTAGTCCACTTGTCACTGACAGTCAAGGATTTAATTTTCCAAGAAATATTTACAAGCACTTCTCTCTTTTCTGTTCAGAGATTTCTCTTTTGTATTTCCAAGGTGATGGGTGTGTGTGTGTGCAGTTGTATACTACCAGCGGTAATTTTTACATAGACACATAACATCAGATTTCCTTTTTAATCTTTGAGGTTCTCAGATTTGAGCTGAAGCTAGAGTTTCACGTTTAGCCTACAGCTAGAAGAGCATGTGAATGCCGAGCCAGAGTTTTGTCTAGGATTAGATTTTGTTACCCTTAATCACACGAGTAGGAATTTACACCATATGCAGTCCTGTGGATTTTAACAGTCCTACTTGGAACAAGGATGTCCAAATCTGGCCCATAAGAGATATCTTTTTGTATAGTTTAACCACTGGGCCCTTGATTCAGGAAGTTACATAAGCACATGTCTAACTTTAAGCACATGAGTAGTCTCGTTGAAGTCAATTTTCAGAGTAGCAGCCTTGTTAGTCTGTATTCGCAGAAAGAAAAGGAGGACTTATGGCCACAGCTCACTTCATCGGATGCATTTGCTCACGAAAGCTTATGCTCAAATAAATTTGTTAGTCTCTAAGGTGCAACAAGTCCTCCTTTTCTTTTTGTTGAAGTCAATGAGATTATTTACGTGCTTAAAGTTGGTGTGCTTTCTGAAGTATGCTTTCTGAAGCAGCACTTAGTTTTGCAAACCCCCTTTCCTGCCCCACTGCTGTTTTTAAAATCATTTCACTCAGTGACCTAAAGTCCTTTAAAGTCCAAACATTAAACAGTCTATTAAATTGCATCACATTATTATTCTATTTTTATTGTTAATAGACTTCACAGTGGCTGAAGGCTTATCTGCCAAATGCCTCATTATCAGGTGACTGAGACCCAATAAGTGCTTAACAGCATTCCTTACCAAAAGAGGATATGGTTAAGAAGGGGCTGATCCAATTCCCATTAAAGCAAATGGAAAAACTTCCATTGACTTTAATGAAGGATGGATCAGGCCCCAAATCACTAGCTGCCTTCAATTTCTTTAAGACACACTTTTTAATTCCTGAGAAAAGCAACAGCATGAACCAAACAGCTTTAGCTTCTCTCATCTTACAGTGCATTTTGCAAGTTCTGGAAGGAAACCTGGACACAGAGAAAAATGCTACAGCGAAAAATGAGCCAGAACACAAACCATATGACAATGCCTATTTCTTCATTCTCTTTGTCATGTTGTTTTACTCTTTCCTGGCATTAACTGTCTTTTTTGGTTATGTTCGCTCCAAGAAAGCCATTTCAAAGAAAGATCCTTACCAGGAATTCATCGAGGATAAGGATCGAAGCAAGAAGTGGAACATGACCCGGCCGGTGGTAGTGAAATTTGACTTTGAAGAAGAAAGTATTCTTTGAACTACTTAAACCAAAATATTCTGCCAAATGCACTGGACTGTCTCTGTCGCCTACATCTCAAAGGAAGATCTATGCATTCCTCTTGATCAGCTACGTCCAGTATAAGTCAAATCATTGCTTAGAAATAGGTAATGGAAAAAGAAGTTTCACATTTTTTATGAATGCGTTTGCTGGAATGTTGCTTTTATACATATTGGAGCTTGTTCCATTGTACTTTTCAATGGAGGGAGATATGGTCATTTTTAGCACAGTTTATGATTCCATCTTGGAGGAACAAGAATTGGATTCCTTCCTCCACTGATTATATTCATTACGTTTAGAATGTGAGTGAGGGGAACTGATTTGTGCAGACACAGACATGCGGGCACAAACAAACACACACACACACACTTGAATTTCCACTTATATATATTCTAGTCTAGACATAGAATGGTATGAACCTTCACTGGGAATACAGTATTTCTCACAAAAAAGCAGAATATATTTTACTTTGTTTAAACCAACTAATAGTATTTAATATGTAAATATAGCAAACTCCTCCTGCCTTTCTACCGGTCAAAGATTAATTTCACATGAAATGGCAAAAAAGATCAAAACACCATCTGCAAAATGTAATTAAAATGCATTTAGCGGAAAAACAGGTTACGTATTCATTGAATTCTATTCCTTTTAGTTTTCCATCAGTTAGATGTATTCATTCTTTGCCAATTTCTCATTTGAAATGCATGCTTCAACCCTAATGAGTGGTGGCTACAACTGATCACAAGTGTAATGCTGAAACTGACTGTCTGAATACACCAAAAATATCCTTTTACTTGCTAAATTGTCTGACAAGCTTCATTTCAGAGTTGTTGCATTTATATATGTATTGTCTATTTACCCAGTATAATTGGATTTGTTTGCCCTTGTTTATTTCTTTAATAATATGAGGGAATTAGTTGATTTTAAACATATCAGTGTGCCCATTAAATACAAGAATATGTGCAACAAATGTTTTGTGATATGAAAAATAAATATGGGTGACATTTTCCTGAAACCTATATTTGTTTCAGAGTAGCAGCCGTTTGTATTCTTCTCTTGGGTCTCAACAATTTATAGGTATTTACTTGTTTGCAGTGGTAGCCGTGTTGGTCCCATGAAATGAGAAGACAAGGTGCATGGATATTTTTTTATTAGATCAACTACTATTGGTAGAAAGTACAAACTTCTTGTTGGTTGAAGGAGCTGAAGAAGAGCTCAGTGTAGCTTAAACGGTTGTACCTTCCACCAACAGAATTAGATCCAGTAAAAGATATGACCTCACTTACCTTGTCTCTCTCAGGTATTCATTTCTAATTGGACCATGTTAGTGGATATATGAAACTAATATAATTAAAAACCTCTCTTTTGTATTGCAGGCAGTGTTAATGTACAGTGCTACCCAGAGGCGTTCAGAAGCACAATACTGATTTTCAGCAATACATTTAGTGAATTCATTTAAAGTTTGCAGTATCCACCTAGCTTTATCTGAAATGGTTTTAGAAATACCATTGTGTATGAAGCACATTAATTTACATAAAAGCTTTCACTATCCTTCATTTGCAATAGTTTGGGGTAAAGAAATGGAGGTCAAAGTCATCTGTGTTTACTTCAGGCCAGCAAGCTGGGACTGTGTTAAAAGAGAACTGCTGTTGCTTGGAGACTCATAGTAGATTTGAACAAATAGGGGGAATTATTCTACAGAACACTGAGCCCTGGAAGATGGTTCTATATTTCATTGTCTTCTCAGTATGCGTGTAAATATTACTCTATGTATTGTTGAAAATCTCATCATATTTTTATCTCACTGTCATTGTTTTAAGTTGTTTTCCCAAAAGTGACTGGGTAATGTGCATACTTAAAAATTAAAGTTCCATTGCCAAAGCATCACTGAAGCCCACCGTCATTTATTTTTGTGAGCTGGTTGATCTGGCTCCTGACAGCTGTCTGATAAGCCACGTTTCAGAGTAGCAGCCGTGTTAGTCCGTATTCGCAAAAAGAAAAGGAGTACTTGTGGCACCTTAGAGACTAACAAATTTATTTGAGCATAAGCTTTCGTGAGCTACAGCTCACTTCAAATGCATCCGATGAAGTGAGCTGTAGCTCATGAAAGCTTATGCTCAAATAAATTTGTTAGTCTCTAAGGTGCCACAAGTACTCCTTTTCTTTTTGATAAGCCACGATAAGCAAACTTCTCTGAACATTACTTAGAAACATGCTGCCATCATGCAGTGTTTTAAGTTGTTTGCAAATACTTATGTCTTGTTCATAATTAGACAAGCTCTTCAAGGCAGGGATATTGCATTTCAGCATGAGCCAGCCAGAAGACACAAAGACCCTTCACCCACTGCTGCCCTCCATATAGGCCAATTACAATCCAACTCTTTGTCGATATTAACCATAGGGCAGGTTATTAATAATATTACTATTATTTTCTGTTCTTTTACAGTGCCCCAAAATGTTCAAGTCCCTGCCCCAGGAAGCTTACAATCTCATTACAGACAAGGCACTAAGATGAGGCATTTGGATTCTACAATGGCAAGGGCTATGGCCCAGATCCTCTAAGTATTTAGGTGCCTAATGCCCATTGTTTTCCTGGCTCTTTGCATGCAAGTTGTTTCAATGGGACAATGGGACATGGACAAGATGGCTCTGTCGCTGGGCACTCTCTGGCTGGGAGTGGCAGCTAAGGGCCATGGGTTGTGGTGTGTAATTCATACTCAGGATAACCAAATCCCCTTCCAGCCCCGATGCCAGGGTGGAGGGTAAGAGTAGCATAAAGCACTGAGCACAGCTGGGAGACAACCCAGAAAGGGGATTAGAAAATCCAAGGTCTTCAAGACGGTAAAGAGCCGTGGTCCTCTTGGGCCCGATCCTGCAAGGCACAGCTGAATGTTTCTGACTGCCACGGATTTATGAAGACAAGTGCAGACAGATTATTTTGTTACTTTTGACCCACGTTTCTAATCTCTCTTGCTCCATTTACTGGTGTTCAAAACTTTTTAAAATTTAGTATCATCTGCAGATTGTATTAATATGCTTGCGACCCAAGGAGTCCCTCAAGGCCAACTGGCAGAGGGGACACAATACCATAACTCAGATCAGGCCTGACAGTCTCGTTCCCCCAACACACTGCTGTCATAATCTAGTTTATCATGAAATATATCATATGCAAATAGGTAAATGCTGGTCATTAATACTGTTGCATGATGCATATAAGAGCAGTGCATAAAGAAGTATAGATGTGTGTTGGAAATATGCTCAGGAAATATGTTTAGACCAAGCAATCAGAGTAGACCAGATAAACAATCTTCTACTAGACAAAGGAATGTGGGTTTGCCAGTCTGCCAGGGTCAAGCTTTTCAAGCAAAGTACAATAGAAGAACATTTGCATCTAAGGCAAACAAAGTGATCAAGCTAATCAAAAACGCAAGGGGTTTGGTGCCTGCACGCTGAAAAACAAGCAGCAGGGAAGAGGAACTTTGTCTGGGCTTACTTTTTAAAAATACATTTCAAAGGCTTACTGAACTAGAAAAAGAAAGGGAGAGAACCTGTTAGTTATCGCTCACCTAGGGGACAAAGGGGAACAGCGCACTTTGAGTTAATGAAAAGTGGATCCTCTTGGCCTGAAAACCAAGAATAGCTAGAACAGACTACAGGTGGGAAACCTGCTTAGACAAAGTTGGTACCTTGCTGAAGTTAAGTTTTAGTCTCTAGAAAGTGAGTTTTGTTTTGTTTTACGTGTAACCCTACCTGTCTTCTATTCTTACGTATCACTTCAATTGCTGTTCTTTGTTTTATTACAAAACCATCTCAGTGTTGCATATTAAACAGAAGGGTGAAGTCCTCCACTGAACTGGAAGGCTGGTATGTGCTCTGTCTTTTCGGAGGTAATGACCATAACAACACCTGTGAGTATCCAGTGAGAGGGACTGGACCCTGCAGGGGAGATGGTTTGGGGGAGACACGGGACTGGAAGGGCTGTTGGTGTCACCCTGCAAGGAGTAACCAGGCTGGTGGATGTCAGGGTGAGGCCATTGTGCTGTGAGCAGGCTGCTGGTGGCAGGGATCTGAGCCAAAGCTGCACAGCACAGATGCACGAAGGTTACAGAGTAAGCTATGACAGAACCCCATGCCAGTCTGGCTGAACCTCCAACACATCACAATGCTGTTTATTTATTCCCTCTTCAAGATCATGAATGAAAATGTTAAATCAGACTCATCCTATTGCAGATCCTGCTCTTATGCCAAAATTTGCAGTTTGCTTTTACCCTTTGCTTATGTCCTTTCTGCCAGTTTTCAGTTCACACACGTGTTCCTGTTCACCTCAATTTGAAGTCATTTGGAGAGTAAGATTTCATGCAATAATGTATCAAAGGCTTTGCTAAAATACAAATATGTTACACCTTCTACTTTCCCTTCATACTTTTGTAATTCTATCAAGCAAGTTTGTGTGGTAAGATATACCGATAAATCCATGATAACAAAGTCAACTGGTGCATATTAGCTACTTGTCTGATTATTGTGCTATTTTCAGCCTGTTGGTGATCCCTACACCAGAAATTATAAAGGATGAACTAGGCCAATGAAGCTTGTGGACCAAATGATGCTTTCAGTTATAATGGTGAATATCTGGAGCAACTCCATTTGCCTTAGGTTTTTGAATTTCCTGGCTTGTGAGCATTTGATTGCTCAAACTGAACTTTATGTTAATGTTAGATTTTGCTCGTGTGTGCACGGACACACACACATCTGTTCAGTACAAATGAAAGATTCTGCTTGCCATTAGGAATCCAAAGTGCATGTTTCATGGAACTGATTGTCCTGAAATGTGTAAGTAAGACTTTAAGGGTGTTACTGTGGCAATTACTCGTGCTTGGAGAATATCATGACATAACCATTGCTACGTTCCAGATAGGTTAAGTGTGCGTGAGTAACTGCAGCCTTGATGCCATGCACATTTTGTGCCTTCTTTTCTCTTTGTGTAATTTGCATATCACCTGCAGCAACCTTTCTTAACCCCATCTATGACATATCTCTATACATATCCAGGGCCATACATTTTAAAAGAAAGTCCCTTTCTTTTTTTCAATGGTGCAACAGGTCATATAGTGTGTTTCTATGTAATCAGTAAAATGTAATCAGTAAAATGGCCCCAGTTTAGGATGTAAGTACATGCTGAAGTCTAGCCCTATTCAGAGAAGCAATTCAGCACATGCTTGACTTCAATGAGATTTAGACCATGTTGTAGCGGGATGGTTACCCTGCTCCAGCCCTGAAGCGGTTAAAGCAGCCCTGGAGAGGGCTGCAGCTGGGGAAAAGCTAGGCTGATTGAGGGAAGCAGCCACAGCTGGGGCCATGCCCCAATCAGGCCACAGCTGGCCCAATAAGAGGGCCGAGGGCCAGAAACTGGAGAAGTCTTACTCTAGCCTGGGAGTGAGAAGGGCTAGCTCCCTAAAAGGAAGGTACCTGATATGGAACAGAGCTGGGGAAGGGAAAAGGGAGGTGGGGAGCTCCAGACTGGTAAACCCCCAGGCTGCAGGCCTTGTGCAAGGTACTGGGGCAGCCCGAGGGTAGGCAAAGGCAGCAGGTCCTAACTTCTTGACAATGATGAGTGGCCATTACACTGCAGTTGGCCCCAATGAGCGGGGGCTAGATGATGACTGGAAGTAGCCACTGAGGCAAGGTGGGTTTATCGGGTTGGGGATTCCCCTGGGCGGAACCACGAGGAAAAGGGCACCGGGGTCCAGGAGGGACACTGGGCCAGCAGCAGGTGAGATACTGGCCAGGAGGAGGTGCTCCAAATGTTGGAAGAGAGCTAATTCCCAGGACGACCAGCAGGAGGTGCTGTTACAGTGAGTCTTCGCATTGCTACATGTGCTTAAAATTAAACACGTGGCTTGCTGAACAGAGATGCTTTCCTGAATTGGGGCCTCTATGACTTATGCGGTATGTAGTACTGATCTATGGGGATCAGTTTTAAATAAGCTTCATTTTTTTTTGTTGGAGATGTAATATACTTTTCCACATTAGTAAGCTTAGTGAATTCACAGAAATTCATCCTACATGGAATAAGTGAACCCTGTATGTTCTTAATGTGGCCTATAAGATAGGAAATGAACATGAATTAACCAAAGATTTTTTGTTACCAATAGGATCACATACTTAAAGAAAACTAGAAAGTTGCAAGTTATATTGAAACGTATATAAAATGCCATTCACAAGTTTACTGAGACTTGTACAGTGTCTGGCTCCCATAAATGCATGCACATGACTTTCAGCTTGTTTTCAAAGTCCTAGTAACAGAGTCTTGTTTTCAGATTGGGAAAGGTTAAATGACCCAATATTTGAAACTGCATTAAACATAGCTGACCTTTGACAGTGACCCCTTTCCTTTGCATACATGCTTTCACCTAGTAAGGAGAGAGAAAAATGATGCAGTCATAAAAGTAACATGGAAACAAATTATATAAAGACAAAGTTAAGGAAACATAGCTAGGTACTCATCAGCCAAAAAATGTGAAAATTAAGCTTGAATATCTAACCTTAACTCTGCCTCCTTGTGTATATGTGTTTAAAGAATATAATGTTTCTGAGTAGCAGCCGTGTAACTCTGTATTCGCAAAAAGAAAAGGAGTACTTGTGGCACCTTAGAGACTAACAAATTTATTTGAGCATAAGCTTTCATGAGCTACAGCTCACTTCATTGGATGCATTCAGTGGAAAATACAGTGGGGAGATCTATATAAACAGAGAACATGAAACAATGGGTGTTATCATACACACTGTAACAAGAGTGATCACTAAAGATGAGCTATTACCAGCAGGAGAGCGGGATGGGGAGGGGGGACCTTTTGTAGTGATAATCAAGGTGGGCCATTTCCAGCAGTTGACAAGAATGTCTGAGGAATGGTGGGGGTGGGGGAAATAGTTTTACTTTGTGTAATGACCCATCCACTCCCAGTCTCTATTCAAGCCTAAGTTAATTGTATCCAGTTTGCAAATTAATTCCAATTCAGCAGTCTCTCGTTGGAGTCTGTTTTTGAAGCTTTTTGTTTAAGAATTGCCACTTTTAGGTCTGTAGTCGAGTGACCAGAGAGATTGAAGTGTTCTCCGACTGGTTTTTGAATGTTATAATTCTTGACGTCAGATTTGTGTCCATTTAGTCTTTTACATAGAGACTGTCCAATTTGACCAATGTACATGGCAGAGCGGCATTGCTGACACATGATGGCATATATCACATTGGTAGATGTGCAGGTGAACGAGCCTCTGATAGTGTGGCTGATGTGATTAGGCCCTATGATGGTGTCCCCTGAATAGATATGTGGACACAGTTGGCAACGGGCTTTGTTACAAGGATAGGTTCCAGGGTTGGTGGTTCTGTTGTGTGGTGTGTGGTTGCTGGTGAATATTTGCTTCATGTTGAGGGGCTGTCTGTAAGCAAGGACTTATTCCTACCTACATGCCTCCAGCTTTCACCCAGACCACACCACACGATAGATTGTCTACAGCCAAGCTCTATGATACAACCGCATTTGCTCCAACCCCTCAGACAGAGACAAACACCTACAAGATCTCTATCAAGCATTCTTACAACTACAGTACCCACCTGCTGAAGTGAAGAAACAGATTGACAGAGCCAGAAGAATACCCGGAAGTCACCTACAGGACAGGTCCAACAAAGAAAATAACAGAACGCCACTAGCCAGCACCTTCAGCCCACAACTAAAACCTCTCCAACGTATCATCAAGGATCTACAACCTATCCTAAAGGACAACCCATCACTCTCACAGATCTTGGGAGACAGGCCAGTCCTTGCTTACAGACAGCCCCCCAACCTGAAGCAAATACTCCCCAGCAACCACGCACCACACAACAGAACCACTAACCCAGGAACCTATCCCTGCAACCAAGTCCGTTGCCAACTGTGCCCACATCTATTAAGGGGACACCATCAGGGAGCCTAATCACATCAGTCACACTATCAGAGGCTCGTTCACCTGCACATCTACCAATGTGATATATGCCATCATGTGCCAGCAATGCCCCTCTGCCATGTACATTGGTCAAACTGGACAGTCTCTAAGTAAAAGACTAAATGGACACAAATCAGACATCAAGAATTATATCATTCAAAAACCAGTCGGAGAACACTTCAATCTCTCTGGTCACTTGATTACAGACCTAAAAGTGGCAATTCTTCAACAAAAAAAACTTCAAAACCAGACTCCAACGAGAGACTGCTTGACTAGAGACTGGGAGTGGATGGGTCATTATACAAAGTAAAACTATTTCCCCCACGCCCACTGTTCCTCAGACATTCTTGTCAACTGCTGGAAATGGCCTACCTTGATTATCACTACAAAAGGTTTTCTGCCTTCCCCTCCACCCCTCCCGCTCTCCTGCTGGTAATAGTTCATCTTAAGTGATCACTTTTGTTACAGTAAAAAAGAAAAGGAGTACTTGTGGCACCTTAGAGACTAATAAATTTATTTGAGCATAAGCTTTCATGAGCTACAGCTAGCTCACAAAAGCTTATGCTCAAATAAATTTGTTAGTCTCTAAGGTGCTACAAGTACTCCTTTTCTTTTTGTGAATAATTTTTCTATGACTTCTTATTTTAAAGTGCAGCTATTACTGAACACACAGAATCTTAAAATACCCTTAGAATAAAAATATATGGGAGCAAGCAAGGTAATTTCCTGGGACCCCACACTACAGGGGCTCCTGTGGAGCAGGCCTCGGGCTTCAGAAATCCAATGTGTGAGCACGTAAGAGTGGTAGTCAGAGTGGAGTCCTGCTTTTTAGCTTCTGCCCTGGGCCCCAACAAGTCTAATGCCAGCCCTGCATCCATTTATGGGCTGCTGCCAAGAGCCTAAGGTCTGGTCTCCTCTAGGAGCATGACCCAGGGTTACTGGCCTAGAAAGATGGTCCATCCAGTCCTGCCTGTTACACACTTAACTTGCCATCCCAGGTAGAGAAATTGAGCAAAATCAAATGGTCATGTGGTATATATTAGACAGGGGCGGTGAGAGAGAAGATGGAAGTGTGTTGAGAACCTAAGTGAGAGAGAAGAAAAACTCCAGATAGGAAATCCTGGGAGTTGCTGCTTGATAGAGAGCAGGGAGGGACTGAGGAGAGAAAACAGGCCTTTAGGAACGAGGGGCTGTGCTCAGCTTGAGACTGGTCTGGAAGACCTTTTTGTGTTTGTTTGGGACTTAGGATACCCTGGAAGCAGAGGGGTGGACGTTTTCTTCAATCACTTAGCTGGAGGGCCAAGTTACTGCAGTAGCTACCCTGAAGCCAGATGGGTTAGGCAAGGCTGTGACAAAGCACTTTGCTGGTATAGCTATACCAGTATACTATATACTAGTATAGATGCATTTGTACTGCCAAGTGTGGTTCTACTGGTATATATTATCCCAGCTTTCTCCTCCCCCCCATGCTGAAGCAAAAAAAGCTGTACCAGCAAAAGCAGTTTTACAGTCTAGTGTTTATGCTAAGGGCTTTTGCATTTCAGTCACAAATCATACCTCATCATACCACTGACCAACATAGCCAGGTCAGCAAAAGTTTGTAGTGTAGATCTAACTTAACTCTCCATTGCCATACTTCTATTATCACCATCTCCACCTCTGCAAAATGAAAGTATAATGAATGATTTGGTACCATGTTACACCCACTTTACACCGACTTTGCACACAAATAGATGACCACCCAAGGTCCAGTTAGGAGGAGAATCAGGCACAGTGAGCAAATATGTTCCTCATAGCGGAGATAGGGATGTGTCTATTATTTGGGAAAGGAATAGTGATAAAGGTGACAGAATTCTATCTCAGCACTCCATCTTGCAAGGTGTTGAGCATTCTGGCCCTGATTCAGCAAAGTATTTAAGAATGTGATTAACTCTAAGCATGAATGGTGCAAAGTGGTCTTAGCAAATCAGAGACTCTGGCCATATATTTTATAAAACTATATAAAGAATAGCATTTGCTTGGCATAACTTGAAGTGACTTTTATACACCATCCTTAATGTTAGCTGTATCAGTTTCATTTCAGGCACTGGACTTTAAGTGTAGCTTACAAAAATGTTTGTGTTGTGTCCATAATATGTTAGACACTATAGGTAAAAATGTCAAATGCCTAAGTGACGTAGAGACCTAAATCCCATGGAATTTAGGCACCTAAGTTGAGCTGGCCAGAAAAATTTCAATGAAACAATTTTTTCTGTTGGAATTTGCTAATTTGGGATCATGTTGATTTTTGCCAAAACTGCACCAGAAATCAGGCAGAACCCTGACTAGCAGAAATCTGCCTGGTTTCATATCAGCTTGTTTGCCTGGCTTCTTAGCAGCCTATCTGACAAGCTGATGGGAATCTGAAAACCTAGAAGACAAGACTCGCAGCTCTTCAGCAATCTGGGCTTCCATGGTTCCCAGCTGTGGGGCAGCCCCCAAAACAGACTTCTCCAAAGCTGGGGATTCCAGTAGAGCTAGGTAGAGAACAGTAATTTTGCTCTGAGAATTCTGAAACTTTCAGATTTTATTCCAAATTTAGAATTTCTGAGTCTTCCTCAAAAGAGAACCACGGTTCTCTGCCCAGCTCTATTCTGAAGTCACACAGGCATTTCTGAAAATATTAGCCCTCTTATTTCCAGTAATAGGCCCAGATCCTGCAGCCTAGTGGGTGTAGATGCTGTGTGCTAGATGCCTAACAAACAAATTTTGGGTGTGGACACTGTAACCATGTATTCCCTCTTGAAATCATTGGAATGCATTGGTGGAATTGAGAGCAGAATTTTGCTTATTTAAACTATTTGTTGCTTCATGTCTACTCTTGTGAGTGCATGCTGTAAAATGTGTCAAAAAGGAGTGAATGGAGTTGATTAGCACTCATGGCTACCAGACAGAGAGCTTGTTGTTGCACTGGATACCTTGAAAACATAAAAGTGAGCAAAATTCTAATCTCATTTTCACTGGTGTAAATCCAGAATAAATCTATTTACTTCACTAGATCTACACTGGGATTAATTTGGTGTAATGGAGAGCAGAATCTGGCCCACAGAAACTACATGGATAACAGTTACACCAGAAGGCGTTCTCAGTGCCATGATGGAGTCTGGCATCAGGGCAATTACAAAGTGAGATCTGATAAACATCAAGATGTAAGTTCCCCATTTTGCTTAAGAAGGTGATGAGAGAAGTGGTCAATAAAAGGATGTATGAAAAGCTTTAAGTGAAACCAAAGGAAAACAAAAGGAACTGCCCTTGTTTACTCTTCACTCAGACAACCTGGTGAAGGCGTTCTTGTATAAACACTTACCAAAGTAGGCTTGTGTGACTGAAGGAAAAACTCCTAATATGGGTTACTTTAGCCCAAAGCCAAATGCTGATAGCTTTACTCATGCTGAGTAGGACCTTATTCTGTGAGTACGTCTAATTGATTTAGGACTACTCGTGGAGTAGATTATTACTAACTGTGAGTGAGGCTAGCAGAATCAGCCAAAAAATAAAACCAAAAGAAGTTATCTTACCTTGACTATGGATAGGATGGAACAATGCAAGTTTGAGACATTAAGAACCTATACAAGTTGGTTACCAGAATGTAGGCCCTCATAGTCCAGAGCCATACCAGCTTGTGTTGAGAATAATCAGCTGCAAAGGTGATGTCAGCTAGCTTTGAAGTGACCCTGCCCCATGTGTGAACCTTTCCCTGAGCATGCTCAGATGAATCACTTACTTTCTCAAGGTCCAGTCTGCTTTTAATATGTTTAACTTCCATTGCGCTTAATAGTCTTTACTATTTCCTTCTTTGTTTGTTTTTTAAAAAATCGAATGTAGTCAGTTTAGCAAATGCAGCTAAGAGCTTCAGGTTTACTGGTTGTAAATAACCAGTATACTGGGCCAGTTTTTGATCTCACTTGTACCAACATAAATCATGTGTAACTCCAGTGAAGTCATGGGAGTTGCACTGGTTTTACACCAGTGTAAGTCAGAGCAGAAATAAGCTGACTGTATCTTCAATATACAGAGTTCAGTTTGTGACACCTCCCCTCTCCCTTCACAGTATTTAAGTTTGGAACCATATTATGGTGATATGTTTTTGTCCAAGCGCCTCATCTGATATGTGCATAACATGCACATTGCAAGACTTCCAAGAAAAGCTCAGCTGCTGCAGGAAAAGGGGTGAATGATTCCTTTTGAATCCGTACAGAACCAGTGACCCAGAATGGTGTGAGAGGGTGGTATGGAAACTGCTCTCTATTGAATGAGAGGCAAAACTGAACCCCTAGGCACAAGTAAACATTAAAGAAGCCATGGCAGCTCTGAAAAATCAGGCAAGTTAAATAAAAAAATATTAACATTATGATATATTGGGCCAATAGTGTGCTAGATGCCTAAATTTTTTGGTGTGCAGGTCAAATTCCAGCTGGGATTATATTCTATCCAAATCAATTCCTCCTGTAATTTGATTTGGATAAATTATTCCTCGAATCTGATCTTGCAAACTGTTTTCCAGGGGCCAATTTCAGTGGCATGTACCCGGTGCACACTGTGTAAAGTGATTTCAGATCTTTATCCTTCATGAATATAAGATCGTTACAAAGTGATTTTTCCCTCCTCTCATCTCACTTGAATTGTAAAGATTTCTAATTGCTTTTGTCAATTGTAGAAGAGCTGTCACTGCAGTCCTGGGGCCAATTCTGCTCCATTACACTAGTGCAAAAGTAAGGTATTTTGCGCACTCTTCTGTAGGCCCTGGCCACAGAAACTGGGTTAGATGGACTAAAGGTCCGACACAATATGGAGATTGCTATGTTCCTACATCTAAAATAACACTATGGAAGCCATTGTGGTTACTCCCAGACTTAAACTAGTATAACAGAGCAGAATCTGACCATAACTTTTATATCCACGTCATGGTTACAGGGCGAACTAATTTTTAGTCCCTCTTGAGTGCACCTCTCTGATGGGCTTGGTTTCCTTCACTTCCTTTGAGCAAAACCCTGTGGTGTGACCACTCTTGGGCTGGATCTCTGGGCTGCAGCCCTCCTTTTTCCCAAATCTGATAACATGACCGGCTCAACTATGTTTGGAATAGGTGAGCTCTTTTCCTCCCTAGCTCTGTGACAAGTGGCTGATTTAAGGTGACTCAACACAGTTTCTTCATAACAAAGCCTTATTTATTCACCCAAAGGTACACAGCACATAGAACTAAAACAACAGAGGCCTAGCTGCCTAGGATGTACCTAACCGTCATTCTTTCCTTCTAAGTTCTCAGTGAGTTCGACTCATCCCAGGCCCCCGGCTCCTGGCCTGGGAGAGTCAGACAACTATTGCAGCCTTCTTTGTGTTGTACAGTAACTCTCTCTCTCTCTCTCTCTCTCTCTCTGTGTCCCTCTCTGAGATTCATCTCCAGCCGCTATTGCCCATTCAGCAGGGATCCTAAGCCAGGATCTTTAAGATTTTAGTATCCACACTGATCCTTGGTCTGGTTCTGGGAAGAATAAGCCTTGCTGGAGCCAGGCAGATGGATGTTTCCCATAATAGATTCCCCACTGTTCCACTTTTTGTCTCTTCCCCCCCCCCCCCCCCACAGCCTCCTTTGACTTAACTCTGTGCAGTCAGGAAGGATAATATCAAGCAGGTAAATTGAGGTGCTTTTGGTATTCATAAACAGTAATACAGATAACTCCCTCTTACTCCACACTAGATCAGATCTATTGTTGCCTGATAGACTGACATATTGTAAATTCCCTGCTATGAATATATTCATGTAATCAGTGAATCATTGCCTTTCAGAATTAGGTATGTTGTCTTTCATTTACTTTCCTTGGATCCACAACTCGTGTAACTCAACCTCACCCTGCTGAAGTTTGGTAGAGCTGCACTGATTTATACCAGTTAAGGATCTGGCTCATTGTCCCTAACACACACTTAAAAAAATATTTCATCCACCTTCTGTAACTGTAGGCAACAGGAGCTTCATTCCATCATATAGTGCAGAAGCACATCATATTGCATTCTGTAATCTTAACATTTAAAGAAATTAAAGCTAGCAGAACCAATGTAAACAAATCACAAAACTCTTTCTCTCAAATTTCTTGCTAGAGCAAAAATTATTCCTTACTCTGATCTGAATGAACAATGTGTTATTTTTAGGAACACGTATAATATTTTCACAACCCATGAAGGTACATTGTTGGTGTAGAAAATTTTTTGCTTGTTTGTTTTTGTTTTAAAGGGTGGCAGAAAATACTCTCTAAACTAGTCAGTAAACAGGTCACCTGGCATTCAACTATTTGCTGAATTTGTGTAATTTACAGACAGACTGGTCATAAGTGCTGAAAGCTCTGAGGATTTGGGTACCACCCAATGCAGAACAGATTAATTTCATGGTTTCCCTCTGCATTTGCACAATTTAAAAAAATATGAGTTTGTTTCATTTGTTTGAACCCCTTGAATGAATGAAGTTTCTTCAATTAGTTTTGTGCTAAGGTTTGGTCGCTCAGCATTTTCCAAAATGCTCCAATTCATCCACGTTTAATGCTGTTCAAACACCCATACCTTGCTCTTCCTATAATCTAGTACTCTCTAGTAAAAAAACAAAACAAAACACCATTTTGTTACTGTAACCTCTGTTCATCAGCAGTTTTCACCACTTGGATGTTATCCTTGTTTGCGCATTCCAGATCTAGCTTTCATATATTGGGTGATTAGAGGTTGCTGCATAAAGTGCTGATCCTGGGACAGTTTAAATTGCATTCACTACTTTTTCAAATAGTTTTGAAGTCTTACTTTTAAGAAGCTGTATTCCCTGTTGGCCCTGAAGCCATTCAAGACCCTTTGGAACCAAGGGATTAAAGTAAGTGTTGTGGCATAGAGCTCCCATGGTTGCTCGATAGCCAAAATCTAATTGACCACCTATTAATGGGAGAATCTCAATGATTTGATTCAGTTCTGATAAGACTCTTATATTCAGATGCTACTTTGAAGTTTATCCAAATCTTTTGTGGCTCTTCCTTTTCTAGTTCTCATCCTTCTTTCCTTTCTTGCAGTTAGAGATTGTCAAAATGGTTCATATTTTTTCATGGAAAAATTTTAAAACACTTGTTTATCTCAAAATTTTCCACAGACAATTTTGATTTTTATTAAAAAACTGAACTCCTAAACAGAAAAAATTTGGTCAAAAACCAAAAATGTTGGTGAGCCAGTACTTCATGAGTCACACTGACCTTCCCAGGTTGCTCCAAGGACATTACAATAATACTTGTGATTGGATTTACCCACCCCACATTGAACCAGCAATGGTTAACAAGCTGCTATGGGCCCATTCAGCCCTGCCCCACTACACTTGCACTCATTGTCAGATAGTGAAGGAGCAGTTAAGGGAAGATATCTACTTGGTAACTGACTGACTAGGGAGGAGAATAGAGCTCCAGTAGTTTCCTGAATAAAGAAACAGTCCAGAACCTCTGTAGAGGCTGCTGACTGCCAAAGGCCCTCTGGAGAAAGGTGGGTCTGGCATGGGGCTATTGAGTTTGGTTTTTTGCATGGAATCTTTCTTTGCTATGTTATAAAGAGACTGCTAGACTGTTTGTGCTGCCTGGAGAGGCCTAGTGAGACTGTTGCAGGGAACTCCAGCCCAGTGTGTGTATGTGGTGAACTGTTTCAATAAACTCTGTGGATTTTTTACGGCATACTTGTTTGTCCTGTAGTCTGTCTTGGACCCTGAAGCTGTCCCTTGCTTGGTGCCTGATTGCAAACTGATTACCTAGTTCTTGGTGAGCTTTGGCACTGGAAAAACTTTTTTTTTCCCTCACAGTTCCCACAGTAATTTACCCTCTCCTCTCTTTTCCTCCTACCAATCTAGCACTTCTGAGTTAAAGCAAAGTATATTGGGATGGCTAGTAGACAAAGCAACACAGGAGGTGACCTGGAAATAAAATGCTGGGGATAGGTTGGGGCTAGTAGTGAGACTATATGAACCTTGGATGGAAAAGGAAGCCATGGCATTTTTCCAGGGGCAAGCAGTAGAGATGCCATTTTGAAGTTAATCCAAAAGAAAAAAACAAATTTGGGGTCTTTCCACTTGCCATACCATGTTTATATCTTAGAAAACCAAACTACATTTGCTCAAACTGTCAGCTGCTATTTCAATGAAGGGTTAGAGCAAAGCACTAGGAGTCAGTGATTCAGTGTGTGATTTTAGAAAGTCATTTCAAGTCTATCTCATTTTAGTCATCTGCCTACATAGGGGTTTTGTAGGTATGAATCATGAACTTTTAAAGTGCTATTTGTTCCTAGGATGAAAGCTGCTTGATATGTACAAATAAAATTAAATGTAATTAAGGATGGTTTGGCTACTACAAAACCAAATGTTAATTCCCTGACTTTGTTTATAAGTGGAAAATAAATTACTATTATCTTCATCACAACAATAACTTAAGGAAAAAAAATCCCTCCAAACAAACCAGAAAATAGATATTGCCCATTGTTCCCTCTGCCTGATGCTTATCTAATATACTGAAGAGTAACAAACTAGGGAGGAACATACTGTAGTCTACATTTCATCTATCTGATTAGGAGACTTATTCTGTAAATTATTTAATAATTGAGAGACCATGCAATGTTAAAACATCAGGGTCATTCACTAAGTACTAGGATTGCTAGTAGCGTCTACTAAACTTTATCATTGAATGTTCCACTAACCCAATTTGACAAAGTAGAAGAGATAGTGATGCTTCAGTTACTAGCAACACTGCTCAGTCCACGAGATGACCAAATCCATTCAATTCAGTGCTCGTCCTCAGCATCTGGGATTGCATATTAATGCAGTGGTGGTTGCAACTTGCTAAATAAATAATTTGAACATACTAGCCTGCTAATGTGTTAGCCAGGGAAAGACCAATACAAGCAGCTATATTTCATGAACATTTCAAAGCTTTTTTTTTTTTTTAAAGAATGTGATTGATTTCCTTTGTTCTGACATCTCCTCCTTCACTATCGCTTTTTTAATTGGTGCCCTTTCCCTGTCCTAAATAAGGAGAGGGGAGGTGTCTCAGTAGCATGCAGATGAATCTATAGATTCCAAAAATAGTCACTTTTCCCTCTCCTACATTTGTCCTGTAAAACAGGGTTGATCTTCAATAGCTCTTTTTTTCAGTCACTAGATCCTAATTCACTTATATGTAGAAACTTTCCTGTTCTAGAACTCATTAGCTTGGAT
Source organism: Dermochelys coriacea (assembly GCF_009764565.3). Lineage (NCBI taxonomy): Eukaryota > Metazoa > Chordata > Testudines > Dermochelyidae > Dermochelys > Dermochelys coriacea. The sequence continues at coordinate 38,465,762 of NC_050076.1, forward strand.
TCAGTAGCCTATCAAAATTAAGTAGAAGTAGTAAGAATCATGTTTCCAGTAACACTTTTTCCCTGTTTAAAGAAAACTGGAATAAATGGTGGAAGTACAATTACTGAATCTGGTTGGTTTTTTTTTTTTTTTTTTTTTGAGAGGCTACTTTTTTTAAAAGACTTGACAAGAAAAAGCTTGCTTTTAAAGCACAGTTATATTAAATCTTGATCTTGCAAGTGGATTATAGCTTGAGATTTTAGGCTTGCTTGAATATAAAAACACTATGGGCCCCATCCAAAGACCACTGCAGTCTCCCATTAACTACCATAGATGCTGGATCAGGCCTTCTGAGCCTAATCTTGTGTTCGGCGTACACCCAAAATTCTCCCGGCTGTAAGTCAATGGGAGTTTTTGGATGTGCAAATGAAAGCAGGATTGTCCCTATTATAAGGGGAGGGGATAAAGAGAATTCTATTCTTTATCAATTAATTAACATTCACTGGATAGGAGCTACCAGTAAATTACTGTGATGTGGGATGGCAGAAATGACTATATCTGTAGTCCCGTGGGGCTGTGGAAACCACCATTTTCTTTGCTGGTAAATTGTCAATTCAATCCCCTTCCTTGAATTCTCTTGGCTTGAGCATTTGACTCACGCTGGAATTATATGTTCATGAGTTGATTTGTTTCACACTAACTTTTGTATGAATATTAATAACTTTAAAAAAAAATTCTAGGTCAGTACCATTCTGCTGTGGTTAATTTTCATGATTTAGGGGCAAATCCTGTTTGCCTTAATCAGGGAGATTATTTGACTGCATTCTTGTACCATGGCGATGGCAATGCAAATGCTTAGATAGCTATTGGGGGAGTGAGCTTTAGTGCTGAGCCTCTAAAGCCTTGTGTTCACTAGATGTGTTGGTCCCAAGGATGCTCTTACTAATCAGTATCCACCCAGGAACCTCTACCAGTATAAGAAGAAGTTATGTTTCTTGGCTGTCCATTTTTTTTCTGTTTGTTTCCCAGTTAACTATAGTCCAACCCCACATAATGACACGTTTGACCTACATTTAGGAGAAGGGACTGTGCAGCAGGCTGGGAATTCTGCAGAAGCTTCAGGAAAATTGACAAATGGAAGGTTTTTGTCAATTTAAATTCACTAACAATCAATGCACATCTGAAGAACTGGATTTTTTTTTACCCTCGAAAGCTTATGCCCAAATAAATGTGTTGGTCTTTAATGTGTCACCCGACTCCTTATTGTGGATGCTTTTTGTGGATACAGATTAACACAGCTACCCCTCTGATACTTGAATCAATGCAGTATATCTTATGCTGTTTAACTTTTTGCAGATTTTAAAAATGAAAACTGCATTTAAGAATCTGTGAGGGTGAGGCTGGAGGTTTAGACAGCTACGTAGGGAGCAGTTGAGACTCTTGGTATCAGACAAGATACTGGATGTAGTTTGGAGTAGCCGTGTCCTTTGCTAAAATGTCCGGTAGTGAAAAAGTTACCAATGTTTTTAATAGATCATAATTAGGTTTCAGCATCAACAACCCATAGGGACTTCCACATAGGTCATCTCCTCTCTTTTAAAGCTATTGTGGTTTTTTGTTTTTGTTTGGCTTTTCTCCAACAAGCACCTTCAGGCTTTGTCCTATGCTGCTCTTCAGGCTTGGGAAAAGCTTCCTGTAAACATCCACAAAACTAATTCATTATCCTCCTTAAAACTGCTCTTTGTTGTGATGCCTACGAAAAGCTTGACAAAGATTATGCTGTTAGTGAGCTGAGACCATCACTTATCATACTGACCAATATTGTCTCCTTGTTTCTTTGTATTCCCCTATCTGGCTTTATTCGTCTGTCTTTTTGTTTTACACTGAAACTGTAAGCTCCTTGGGATAGGAGACAGTCTTTGTTTCTACAGAGCCTAGCAGGATGAGGTCTTGGTCCATGTCTCTTCTGAGGTACTGTTAAGACAAATCAATAATATTGGTTCAGGCAGACGTATCTGCAGCTGCATTTGTTTGGACTCAGACAAGTATGTATTAAAAGACTTCATTGCAGCCATAACTACATTTTTCTTTTTTATTTATTTTACATTTAAGTTCTGCAGCAAACTTCACACCAAGGCAACTTGCATTCAAACTCCACAGCTGCAGAATCACACAAAGTAACCAATGCCCTGATTACAGGACATAAGGTTTGGGACCTGATTTCAGCTGGTGTATATCAGCATTGAAGTCCATTCACAACACTTGAGAGGTCTAACCCATTGCTGTTTCTCTTGACACACAATATAGCAAACTCCAGCTTTCTGTTCCTTCCTCTTCCTTTTGTTCTCCTGAATAAATAATGCATCTTGTATACAAGTGCACCTCTGCAAATCCCCACCAGCAGGATCTACATGGGACAATTAATGCACAACAGAGTATGCTTTAGACCTCACATCCCCATAGTGTGCATTTCCCCACTGCATAGACAAGCCCCAATACAGACTGCTTTCTTCATGTTCTTCCTTCATACTAGAATACAAGGATCTGTTTTCTCCCTAGACCTAAAATTCTGGGTGCTTTCATCTTATCACTTTCAGATGAACAATTGCTGTACCTTCTCAATGCCTGCTCTTCCTCAGTCTCTTGCTGGAGTTCTGTTTTGATTTCACAGTCTATTAATTTATAGTCGGGCAATAGTTCAGCAAAATAAAATGATTCCCCTGCTGCAGTCTGTGAGGGGCATGTTTCTGTTTAAAGGTATCATGTGCTTTATGCTATTGTTTTTTAGTTGCTCACAAAAGGCAGAAGGTAAAGACCTGGGCTCTAACTTTTTCAGTTGTCTCCTTCCCTTTCAATTCAACTCTTACCTCTTGTCTTCCATCATTATGCCCCATACCACCCAATTGGATTTACTAAAACTAAGCGCTTTACCCTTCTGATTCCCCCCTCCCCTCCCACACACAGCATTTGGTGCATAGTCCACAGGTTGTTGCATCAAATTCATGACGGGGGAAGAGCCAGTAATTACCAACTTTTTTTTTTTCTTGGTAGTCTAATGGTAACTTTTTATACCAGAGAAGATCACTAACCCATTGAGGCTTGCTCATGTTAACCCTGAAAAATCTAAGCAAACAAGGTATCACCATCATGAACTTGAAAGTTCAGTTAGTGGTGTGGCCTCAGATTCCTTCCATAAACATTGATTCACTTCTCCTTTGAACTGACAAACATTACTTATCTTTATTGCCGTGGGTGTCAGCTTGCTTAATGTTTTGGCTATCCTTGGGGAACAAGGTTTTTGTTTTGTTTTGTTTTTTGGTCTGAACTACTTATTCTAGTCCCATCTTTACCATCAACTTATGGCCTTGTTTATAACACTAACTTAATCAAAACAACTTGTGGACATGAATGTGTCGCTTTCCTTTAAAGAGCATTTGAGGCACACATATTAACAGAAGCTGTCAGTTATGAACTGGAACATGGGTGGTCAGGCTTGGTAGTCGGAGCAGAAGCAGTTCTGCTTAGTGGCCAGAGTAGAGTCAGAAGCTGGGAACAAATCCAAAGGTCAGAGCTGCAGTCAGGAACCTAACAGTTGTAAAACAGGGAGAAGAGGGGGAAACTATAGTGACCTGGCCAGAGGCCCAAGCCATAAAGAGGAAGCAGCTCATGGTGCATAAGAGAGGCCGCAGAGTGAGAGATTGGTACAAGGAGGCTGAGAAACAGCAAGAGGATATGTCAAACCAGTGGGAAGGTAATCTCCAGATGAGCCCACAAGGAAGCACCTTAGGGATGAGTGGTGTAAACACTGTGTCAGTTTACCATGTAGGTACCTGTTATGGGGTATACATACCCCACACTGGCCCAGCAACTAAAGAGTTAATACATGCACTGTCAACAGCTTCCAGTCAGCAGCACTGCAGCAGCTGGGTGGATAAAAGGGCTGAGGGGCAGGGTGGGGTGGCTACCAAAAGAGTGAGCAGGCTGGAGAACATTGCTCCTGCCAACAAGCTACTAAAGAGCAGCCCAGGATGGGGGTGAACTGATGGATAGGCTGAAGAGCCTGTCGAGATCCAGGGGAAGATAGGAAGAAACTCAAAGAACCCAGACAGAGTTTACACACACCAATAATATCATCTCTTCCAGCTATTTCATCCTGAATCATGTAATGGCCTCTTGCTTCATTTTTGATGTTTTTATTTCTTTCATGCTACATAGTATGTTAATGAAGGGCTTGCTCTTGAAAAGTGCTTGGGTGAAATGCTAAAGTCTTTACACCGTATTTATTTGGGAGATTTTTCTAAGGCACCAAGGGCCTCTAGGTCAGCTGGAAGGACCTAAGGAATTGGGTTCTAACCCTGCTTTTACTATGTTCTTACACACACAACTAAATGAAGTCAATGGGAGTTCTGTGGGCCAGTGGCTTTACTTGAATTGAAATCAATGGGAATTTCTCAGAGTATAAAACCTGAAGAAGGACTTTAGGATGTGGCCCATCATCTTCAATAGGTGTTGGGGAGAGGGTTGCCCAGCACATGATTAGGTCTCCAGTTTTCTGGGTTTATATGGTATTGGTCAGATCCTCAGCTTGTGTAGAATGGCTTAGCCCACTGTTTTTACTTTCTGCTGGTTACTATGTGTTACATTTTTAGTATGTCAGCCAATGTGTTTTCAGACTTGCATAATCTTTTATATTTTAAACAATCATCTCTCGGAGCAATACATACTCACTTTTAAAAATATTTGTCTTGATATGTTTCCTAACTTCTGGCCCTGGCACATCAAACTCAATAGAAAATAGTCTAATATTGGGAATATGATTACATCACTGGTTTTATTTTTTATATAAGTGTCTTTCTCTTTCTGTTGTGGCTCCATGGAAATTCATTGCTTTTTTTATTTTCTCAAAGTCAACAATAAAAGACGAGCAATAAATATAAAGTGTATGCTTGAATTACAGACCTTGATTGTGGTCTGTATTAACAAAGACAGTATAAGCTACTTAGCCAAGAACTAGATGAATGAGAAATGAAGATGATGGAAATGTGCACAAAGCCTCTATCTGAGAAAGTTCTATAGTTACAGGGATTTTTAAGATAGTTTTTTAATCATGCTGATAAACTAGAGGATCCAACCTTTAAGCCATACATCATTATTAGGGAGAGCAATTATCTTGATGTGTCTTCATGGTGCTGAAAGAACTCTGCATGGCTCAGGGCACTGGTGAATTAGGCTATGTCTATGCTGCTTCTGAAGGAAGCAGTTCTGTGCTAGTTCTGAAGGAACTCAAATGTGAAATTGCAGAGCTACTAATTGTTGTCTGTAACCTATCATTTAAATCAGCTTCTGTACCACATGACTGGAGGATAGCTAATGTGATGTCAATTTTTAAGAAGGGCTCCAGAGGTGATCCTGGCAATTACAGACCAGTAAGCTTGACTTCAGTACTGGACAAACTAGTTGAAACTATAGTAAAGAACAATATTGTCAGACACCTAGATGAACATAACTTCTTGTGGAAGAGTCAACATAGTTTTTGTAAAGGGAAATCATGCCTCGCCAATCCACTAGAATTTGAGGGGAGTCAATAATCGTGTGAACAAGGGGATATAGTGTACTTAGATTTTCAGAAAGCCTTTGACAAGGTCCCTCACCAAAGGCTCTTAAGCAAAGTAAGCTGTCATGGGATAAGAGGGAAGATCCTCTCATGGATTGGTAACTTGCTAAAAGATGGGAAACAAAAAGTAGAAATAAATGGTCAGTTCTCAGAATGAAGAGAGGTAAATAGTGGTGTCCCTCAAGGTTCTGTACTGGGACCAGTCCTATTCAACATATTCATAAATGATCTGGAAAAAGGGACAAACAGTGGGATGGCAATTTTTCAAATGATATAAAACTACTCAAGAAATTTAAGTCCCAGGCAGATTACGAAGAGCTGTTTGCCAGAAGCTGGGAATGGGTGAAAAGGGATGGATCACTTGATGATTACCTGTTCTGTTCATTCCCTCTGGGGCACCTGGCATGGGCTGTTCCCATTAGGAGAAAAAAATTGATTCAAGTCAAGTATTTCTTGGGTTCAGTCTCATTTAGTTACAAAGAATGTACACACAGTCCTCTTTCCCTAAACACAGTAGGAAAAAAAAGAATAGTTGGCAGTTTCCTTGCTCACAAATCCAAGTCTGTGGTTCCAGTCAGTATGATGCCAAAAAGCTCTCTTGGTAGTTTCAAGGCCATGCTCTTTGTCTGCTAGCTTTCTCCTTGCTTTTTGCCTCTCTCCCACACAGGTTAGGCTAGCATAGCTAAGTTTCTCCGGAGTGGTGTGTTTTTGTTCTCCCCCCCCGCCCCATCTCTGAGAGACTTAGCTATGCCAATGTAAGCTTTCAGTACAGACCAGCCCAGCGTGGACTTCAGCTCAGTCTCCCATAGCTGTACTGGCTTGCTGATGCTAGCAGGAAGAAAAACCAGCAAACCCTTATTTTTGCTACAGGCAAGCCTGTAACCTGCCCACCCCACACAGGAACTAAACAGGGCTTGCAATCCCTGTTGCATCCCAGTGACTGTAGTTTAGGCGCCTACATACCTCTGAAAATCTGGCCCCTAGAGCATTCCTTTCATCAGGGAAATGCCATTAGACGCTGTCACCACTTGTACTATCTTCTGAAGGTTTCAGAGTAGCAGCCGTGTTAGTCTGTATTCGCAAAAAGAAAAGGAGTACTTGTGGCACCTTAGAGACTAACAAATTTATTAGAGCATAAGCTTTCGTGAGCTACAGCTCGCTTCATCGGATGCATTTGGTGGAAAAAACAGAGGAGAGATTTATATACACACACACACAGAGAACATGAAACAATGGGTTTATCATACACACTGTAAGGAGAGTGATCACTTAAGATAAGCCATCACCAGCAGCGGGGGGGGGGGGGGGGGGAAGGAGGAAAACCTTTCATGGTGACAAGCAAGGTAGGCTAATTCCAGCAGTTAACAAGAATATCAGAGGAACAGTGGGGGGTGAGGTGGGAGGGAGAAATACCATGATGCATCCGATGAAGTGAGCTGTAGCTCACGAAAGCTTATGCTCTAATAAATTTGTTAGTCTCTAAGGTGCCACAAGTACTCCTTTTCTTTTTGCGAATACAGACTAACACGGCTACTACTCTGAAACCTGTCATTATGCAAAGCACTGAATTTAGCCGTATAGAGTGGAAATCTGTCAACTTCATGAAAAAACTCGCACAGATACAGACAGACATCATCTTCCTCTCCAAATGCAAACAGATGGACATCATACCGAAAGGACTGAAGGTAAAAAATCCATTACAATCTACATACCACACAGACTATGCTGACAGCTTGTGCCACACACTCTCAAAGAAACTGCGGAACCACCTGATCAACATCCTCTACAGCAAACAGGGAAAGATTAAGAATGAGCTCTCAAAACTGGATACTCTCATAAAGAACCAACCTTCCACACAAACTTCCTCGTGGCTGGACTTTACAAAAACTAGACAAGCCATTTACAAAACACACTTTGCTTTTCTACAAAAGAAAAAGGACACTAAGCTATCTAAACTGCTATATGTCACAAGGGGCCACAACAATGGTTCCCGTAACCCACCCAGCAATATTGTTAATCTATCTAACTATACTCTTAGCCCAGCAGAAGAATCTGTCCTATCTCGGGGCCTCTCCTTTTGCCCCTCCACCCCCACGAACATGATACAGTTCTGTGGTGACCTAGAATCCTATTTTCGACGTCTCAGACTCAAGGAATATTTCCAACACACCTCTGACCAACATATTAACCCACAGAGACCTTCCTGCCAACACTACAAAAAGAAGGATTCTGGGTGGACTCCTCCTGAAGGTCGAAACAGCAGCCTGGATTTCTACATAGACTGCTTCCGCCGACGTGCACGAGCTGAAATTGTGGAAAAGCAGCATCGCTTACCCCATAACCTCAGCCATGCAGAACACAGTGCCATCCACAGCCTCAGAAACAACTCTGACATCATAATCAAAAAGGCTGACAAAGGAGGTGCTGTCGTCATCATAAATAGGTCGGAGTATGAACAAGAGGCTACTAGGCAGCTCTCCAACACCACTTTGTACAAGCCATTACCCTCTGATCCCACTGAGAGTTACCAAAAGAAACTACAGCATTTGCTCAAGGAACTCCCTGAAAAAGCACAAGAACAAATCCGCACAGACACACCCCTGGAGCCCCGACCTGGGGTATTCTATCTGCTACCCAAGATCCATAAACCTGGAAATCCTGGACGCCCCATCATCTCAGGCATTGGCACCCTGACAGCAGGATTGTCTGGCTATGTAGACTCCCTCCTCAGGCCCTTCGTTACCAGCACTCCCAGCTATCTTCGAGATACCACTGACTTCCTGAGGAAACTACAGTCCATTGGTGATCTTCCTAAAAACACCATCGTAGCCACTATGGATGTAGAAGCCCTCTACACCAACACATTCCACACAAAGATGGACTACAAGCCGTCAGGAACAGTATCCCCGATACTGTCACGGCTAACCTGGTGGCTGAACTTTGACTTTGTCCTGACCCATAACTATTTCACATTTGGTGACAATGTATACCTTCAAATCAGCGGCACTGCGATGGGTACCCGCATGGCCCCACAGTATACCAACATTTTTATGGCTGACTTAGAACAACGCTTCCTCAGCTCTCGTCCCCTAATGCCCCTACTCTACTTGCGCTACATTGATGACATCTTCATCATCTGGACCCATGGAAAAGAAGCTCTTGAGGAATTCCACCATGATTTCAACAATTTCCATCCCACCATCAACCTCAGCCTGGACCAGTCCACACAAGAGATCCACTTCCTGGACACTACGGTGCTAATAAGCGATGGTCACATAAACACCACCCTATATCGGAAACCTACTGACCGCTATTCCTACCTACATGCCTCTAGCTTTCATCCAGATCATACCACTCGATCCATTGTCTACAGCCAAGCGCTGCGATATAACCGCATTTGCTCCAACCCCTCAGACAGAGACAAACACCTACAAGATCTCTATCATGCATTCCTACAACTACAGTACCCACCTGCTGAAGTGAAGAAACAGATTGACAGAGCCAGAAGAGTACCCAGAAGTCACCTACTACAGGACAGGCCCAACAAAGAAAACAACAGAACGCCACTCGCCATCACCTTCAGCCCCCAACTAAAACCTCTTCAACGCATCATCAAGGATCTACAACCTATCCTGAAGGACGACCCATCACTCTCACAGATTTTGGGAGACAGACCATTCCTTGCTTACAGACAGCCCCCCAATCTGAAGCAAATACTCACCAGCAACCACACACCACACAACAGAACCACTAACCCAGGAACCTATCCTTGCAACAAAGCCCGTTGCCAACTCTGTCCACATATCTATTCAGGGGATACCATCATAGGGCCTAATCACATCAGCCACACTATCAGAGGCTCGTTCACCTGCGCATCTACCAATGTGATATGTGCCAGCAATGCCCCTCTGCCATGTACATTGGCCAAACTGGACAGTCTCTACGTAAAAGAATGAATGGACACAAATCAGACGTCAAGAATTATAACATTCAAAAACCAGTTGGAGAACACTTCAATCTCTCTGGTCACTCGATCACAGACCTAAGAGTGGCTATACTTCAACAAAAAAGCTTCAAAAACAGACTCCAACGAGAGACTGTTGAATTGGAATTAATTTGCAAACTGGATACAATTAACTTAGTTTTACTTTGTGTAATGACTCATCCATTCCCAGTCTCTATTCAAGCCTATTTCCCCATGGTATTTCTCCCTCCCACCTCAAGCCCCACTGTTCCTCTGATATTCTTGTTAACTGCTGGAATTAGCCTACCTGCTTGTCACCATGAAAGGTTTTCCTCCTTTCCCTCCCCTGCTGTTGGTGATGGCTTATCTTAAGTGATCACTCTCCTTACAGTGTGTATGATAAACCCATTGTTTCATGTTCTCTGTGTGTGTGTATATAAATCTCTCCTCTGTTTTTTCCACCAAATGCATCCGATGAAGTGAGCTGTAGCTCACGAAAGCTTATGCTCTAATAAATTTGTTAGTCTCTAAGGTGCCACAAGTTCTCCTTTTCTTTTTATCTTCTGAAGGAATAAGGGGAGATGATCATTGTGAAAACAAAGGACATATCTACATGAGAAAGGTGAACCAGCTTAATTTAAAGAGTGACTTTTTTTTTTAAACCAGTTTAGTGAAACAGTTGTAAAAGATTGTGTGGAGAAACTTATTTCAATTCAAACCAGGGTCAGTTCAATTTAGCCTAAATTGAATTTAGAAATCAGATTATACTAAACTGGAATAATAGTTTAATCATAATAAACTGGACAGTCTCTACGTAAAAGAATAAATGGACACAAATCAGACATCAGGCATTATAACATTCAAAAACCAGTTGGAGAACACTTCCATCTCTCGGGTCACTCGATCACAGACCTGAGAGTGGCTATCCTTCAACAAAAAAAACCTTCAAAACCAGACTCCAGCGAGAGACTGCTGAATTGGAATTAATTTGCAAACTGGATACAATTGACTTAGGCTTGAATAGAGACTGGGAGTGGATGAGGTTTTACTTTGTGTAATGATACTTCCCCATGTCATTTCTCCCCCCACCCGACCTCCCCACTGTTCCTCAGACATTCTTTTTAACTGCTGGAAATGGCCCACCTTGCTTGTCACCGTGAAAGGTTTTCCTCCCCCCGCAGGTGATGGCTCATCTTAAGTGATCACTCTCCTTACTGTGTGTGTGTGTGTGTGTGTGTGTGTGTGTGTGTAAATCTCCCAACTGTATTTTCCACCAAATGCATCCGATGAAGTGAGCTGTAGCTCATGAAAGCTTATGCTCTAATAAATTTGTTAGTCTCTAAGGTGCCACAAGTACTCATTTTTCTTTTTGGAATAATAGTGTCCTTGCCGGGACTTGCATTGTTTAAACTAAATGGGTTTAAAATCAGATTTAAATTAAACTACTGTACAAGATTTCCCTGGGGTCAAAGCCATCATATAGGCCAGGGAGTCCCATCAAAGCTCACATTCTGGTTACTTCCTTTGTCCATATTCCATTTCACTGCCTGTTGGAATATTATGGATAGATGTCCATCATACATGTCTGAATTGGACTGTGTAGGGTGGCTGAGAAGACCTGAGAGCTAGCTGAAATGGTTTTTAATTTTTTTATAACAAAAAATGACTCTTCAAGCCAACTGAATGTTTGTGGGATACTTTATTTTGGTCAACCTTTCCATTTTTTTTTTTCCAAATGGAAAAACTAAAATCTTTCCTTTGGGATATTTGTTTGGAAAAAAAAAAAAAAAACATCTCCCCTCTTGGTCATTCCTAAGACAAGACTCCTATGGGCAATTCAATTGCATGTAAAAGACAGACAATATCACTCATATAGAAAGACAGATCTGGTCAAAATGTTCCAGTTTTTTCCATGGGGAACTTTTTTTTTAAAGGCATAAATTGTTTGATATTTGAATAATTGGCTAAAACCTGTGCCGAGACATCTTCATCTTATGGAGTGTGCATTTGATTAAAAGGGTGCAAAGTAGAGTTGGTGACTTCAGACACGCTAACTGCAGAATCCATTCAGATTCAGTCTAACAGCTCTGAGGGTCAGTGAGAACAGTTTGTTTTCCTGCTTGCTAACAATTTGAGTTCTTAATAAAAAGAAACTGTTGAACAGTTCATCAGCTTTCTTGTTTTCTCCGAGTTACAATAAAGGCTCTAGTGGAGATCATTCATATGAAGTAACATGGCAATGGTAAAGGATCACGGGGAGAGTCACTTGATTCCAACACTAGACAACAAACTATATCGGAACAAAGAAGCATTATTATCCCTAAGGTTCCTCTATCTCTAACACTGTTCACGTTCTACCTAGAACCTTTCCTACCTCCTTCTTCTGCCTGGCTTCCTGTTAGATTTAAAGCAACAGTAAATATCTTCCCAAATGTCCCATAGCATATAGTAAGGTAACCAGAGAAATTCCAGAGTGTTCCCACTATGAATTATGGGAGCTAACACCAAGTTTTCCCTTTCTCCTGCTTAAAAGGAAATCTCTGTCCACTATTCTATTTCTCCCCCCCAGGTTCTGTGTTCCCTATCTCCTAGGTAAAGCAGCACAGCAGTATGGGGCAGGTGGAGAAGGTTAATACCAGAATCTTGAGTCTTGCAGCTAGAAGAGAAGGGGACTCTTTGCAAAGGAGTTAACTTTTTGTTAACTATCAGATTGCAGTACAGTCCATATAACCTGCATGCAACTTTGCAACATGACCAAATCAGTCCAAAGGAATGAGGTTTGGGCTGGTTTAGTACTTGGGAGAATTACAAGAAGCACACTGGTGCTGCATGCTGTGATTGGCAAATCTACCCTAAACAACCCCTCTACATAGTTCTGGGGGCTTTGTGTTGCAGAAGCTGTTGTCTTTTGCATGTAGAGCTGGGTAAATATTTTTGCTCAACTTTTTTTTGGGTGAAAAATACAGATTCAGCGGCACTGAAACATTTCATGAATTTTGCTTGCTTGTTTCAGTGTAAAAATTTTTTTGTTTCAACCTTTTCCAAATGAAACACTTTGGTGGGTGGTTTTTTTTGTTTTGTTTTCAATTTGAAACTACTTTTCACTTTTTAAAAAAAATTTAAATAATTAATTGCTCAAAATCAAAACAAAATTTTTGAATTAAAAATAGTTTATTTTTGACATTTCAAGAAGCCAAACATTTTGAAAAAATAAGTTGAAGCTGAACCCAAAAACACACATACTTTGTTTGGATTTGGTTTTGTCTAAGAATTGCTAGTGAACCAAAAATTCACTCAGCTCTGTTTGCATGCGGCTTATAATGGAAATCCTGGCTCCTAGTGGCTATTAAAGACAATTGCATAATTAGGAATACGTTCCCCACACCTTTCCAAGAGAAGCATATTTTTCCCCTGGAGTAATGCTGAATGAGACAATAAAACCCGTAACTTATTAAACCAATGATAATAACGATATATGTAATGACCATATTCTACCCCTCATCTCCATGCAAGCCTCCCATTGAAATTTAGTGGGAGATCTGCTGTGGGTTGCAGGGTGTTTATAAACTTAAATTTTTACCTTGATCCATGGATCACAATAAAAAATGAAAGTTGGTCCCTGCCAATGCATGAGTTTGACAACTCAAGTATATACAATAGTTTGTTGTAGAGACTCTACTCTGCTAGCTCTACTCATGCTGAAGAGTGCCTTACTCAAAGTTGTCCCATTTAACTCTGAGTAGGGATGGCAGAAGCCACGATTAAAACTTAAGTCCTCCTGACTTCCAACCCTTTGCTCGTTCCATCAGACCACACATTGCAAAGAAATATTGCAATAATGAAATATAGCAAAATAAAACCATACACCAATCACAACTTCCTCCCTTCCCCCAACAAAATACACATACAAAAAACAACCACCCTAGTACTACAACTGGCCCAAGGAAAAAGACAGGAACTGATTCTTCTTATTTATTACTCACCAAGAGATGTTTAATAGGCCTACAATACTCAAGAAGGACTGTTGGGAATAGACTAGGGGAGGCAGAGATGTCTATTACAAATATGTATGTCTGCATTAGAGAAGCAGCAATTCCTCCCTTCCTCTCCCCAATTATTCTGGTAAGTAAAGCTGTAGGAGTTACAACTATTGCTAACTGAACTGATACATCACAGGTAACTCCAATAAAGTACCTAATTTATTAAAAATATTAGCCACTAACTACTTGATTTTTTTTTCCTCAAGATTAGCATCTTCTGGAAGAGGTTCAATTATCTTAGTAGTATTTCATGATAAAGAAACTGTATAATGAGAGATACACTTGCAACTTTTTTTTTTTCCCCCCATCGGTTCAGTCCTGCAAGGTGTTGAACCTTCTTCAACTTGTTATTGCTACAGCATTTTGGGATTTCAGGTCCCAGAGTACCTGTAACTCACCACACACAATGGTGCATGCCACTATGACTGCACCGTGCAAAGTTAAGCAGTACATCTTCCATCACTATGTTACTCTGCATGATTGAAGTATCATTGAAAACTGGAAAGATCAAACTATGAAATCATGACTAGCAACTGACAGGGAAGTTGTGTGTAAACAGCATATTGATATCTAAGGCCTTATCTTGCAGTCCTCTATCAAGCAGAATTCCTATTGAAATTCAATGAAATCAAGGAACTTGCTTGACTAAAGATTGCAGGCTCACACCTTTATTGTGATGTTTTAAGGAGGCGCATAAGCATGTGAAGATGAGAGAGTAACAAAACATTCAAATTGAACCCTACACCTTCACTATCTAGGTTAAATGTCACAGCCACTTAGTTTCAACTGATTTTGTGGGATGACTCAAAGACACTTAATAGGAATCAGATGTACAACAAGTTGCATCCAACTAATTGGATTCAACAAAATCCCGGAGTTGCTTTTTGCTTGTATTTCAGTGGAATTCAACAACTTGGCCAGAACAGAAACAGTCTCCTTTCCTTTGACAGTAACAAGTCTAAGACCCAGTTTGAAAACTAGAACTTATTTAGATGAGTGGAGATAGAAGTAAGAGGGTTTTCACATGAATAAGTAAGAGGGGAATTTAGCTGAGTGTGGGGGTATTCAACTAGTATTTCAGGGGGCATATATAACTTTTTCAGGCTTAAAATGTCTGTCAACACCAAACACTTCTAAAATTTTTTTTAATTCTGAAGAATAATATGGGTTTAATTTTTAGTTTCTTAAAACAGCCTCTAAAATCTGAGACGCTTTGGAAACTAACTGTTGTAATCTATTCCTGAAAGCAGATGCGAAAGTAAATTTGCTCTCGATGCCTGCGTGAACAGACCACCGCAGAGAATATCTCAGCAGCAGCCATGTTGGGACACTGAGAGAGGTCAGGTAGGTTTCAGAGTAGCAGCCGTGTTAGTCTGTATTCGCAAAAAGAAAAGGAGTACTTGTGGCACCTTAGAGACTAACAAATTTATTAGAGCATAAGCTTTCGTGAGCTACAGCTCACTTAGAAACACCCTCTCTAGCTCCTTTTGTGACTTCCGTTATGTTGTGCTATTTTTTACTGTTTGAAATGATAAACTGTGACGCTAGTGTATAATTTAAGTGCAGTTTTAGTGTGAGTGGTTAAGGGCAGGGCAGCAACGGCCACTATTTATTTATTTTATATAATGTATTTCTAAAGAGAGCCTTACTTAGTACAATGGAACTGGAGCCCAAGAAATTATTTAATATACATGTGAGTTTATCATCCTAAATCATAAATACAATATACAGCGGTTTACATTGCAATCCTTGTGTTATGTAATACGTAAGCATACCTGTTTCAGACCTCTGTGCAATTAGATTAGTAGCAAAAATTTATTGGTTGCAAGTAAGGACCCTAATCTGGGCTGGAAAATGCAAGAGCCCCATTGTGCTAGGCATTGTGTGCGTGCACAAGCATGCATGCGCACACAAAATGTAAAGATAGCCCCTGCCTCCAAGAGCTTGCCCATTTAAAAATGCATGCATATCTGCTGTGCAGCAAAACCCATGTTTGTACATGTGCACTTGAATAGGCAGTAAAGCATGAAACACAAATGTCGGGTTTTGAGTTTCATAGGTGCACGTGGATTTTAAAAACAAATCATTGGTCCAAATACAGTCCTTTATCAACTATACTGAAGTCAATGGAGTTTCACTGGGATGAATTTGGCCCATTATCTTTGTCATTGGGCCAGTTCCTGTTTCCACTTCAGTCTGACAAAAATTCAGGTGGCTTCAATGGGGACCGGATTGGGCCATTGTATTAAAATTAAGCAAACCTATGGTCCATAATTAGCAGATACACAGCACAGTTTGCTATCCAAATAGGAGTTCAGCAAGCTGGTGTTCGAGCACCATCATTGTTTGATATCGACATTGGTTAATAAGCCTGAGGAGGCAGGTGTTCAGTGGCATTGAGTTGAACACCATTCTGCTCCAAGATCTAAACTTCACTGATGATGCTGTCCTGTTGGCTCAGTTGGGTGAATTGCTGCAGTTGATGGCTAATCTGGCTAGTCAAGAAGCAGTACACGATGATCTGATTGTTAATCTGGATAAAACTAAGTTTCTGGCCATTACCATCAAGCAGCATCCAGTTCCAGATCCTGTATTAAATTATCCAGGCAGGACACTGAGCAGGTTCCAACTGTCAAATATTTGGGCAGTGTCATAGCTCTGGAGGATGCTTGAAAGATGTGGACAATCATATAGCAGCAGCTGCTGCCATGCAGGGACCGCATGATATCAAGCTTACTAGGAAGCTGCCTATCTATAGAACCACAGTTATGTCAACTCTATTGTATGGAAATGAACTGTGGATGCTGAGGTAGGCTGAAAAGTGACAGATATTTTCAATTCTTGTCATCTCTGGCAGCTCCTCCATGTCTAGGAGAAGCCAACACAGCAACTGCCTCCATAAACAATGGTTTGGGTTTGGCAGCTTTTTTCATACGGGCATCACATTGGAATTCATTGTTCTTCCATTCTAAAGTGTGTACACCGAGGAATTCCAGTATGCAGCTGGCAACCGTGGGGGAATCAAAAGCTTCTGACGTATGGCAAGATTGCCAGTGATGGGCTAAAACTGAATATACAACCAGGCCATCTTAAGCACATTGACAGAGATCCATCCTGGTGTTCAGTTTGCAAGGAGGCCACATCATTTTGGTATTTACCATGATAATGATCCATCTCAGGATCCCAGTTATAATTCGTAGGGTAGGATCCCTAGTATTTTCTTTCTCTCTTTTTTTAAAAACAAAACAAAACAAAACAAAACAAAAAAAAAACCAGTTACACCCCAGGTTCTGCTGTTGCAAATTGGCAGAAGCTGGGTTGGACACTTCTAGTGGTATGAAGCTTGTAGGGAAGGAGCAGTGCAAGTCTCCCACAACCTCTACCTCTGCTAGGAGACATGAAATTAGCTGGTGCACCCTCTAAAGTGGGGGAGGGGACAGGCACAGGATAGCAGTGTGACATGGTCAGAAGATGTAGTGGTTTAGGGTAACTTCTTCAGTCTCTGCTGGTGGTAGCCCTGGGCAGATGTATAAGCTGCTTCCCCCTGTGGGCTCCTATGGGTAGAGGCAGCAATACAGTCACCTGCCTTTCCCTGGGAAGAATGGCTCCTCTGGGAGAGGGCTACAATGTTACAAAAAATAATGGAGACAAAGAAATAGAGACTAAATTTAAGGAATAAGTAATAGCTCTTTCAGGCTATTAATTTTAGCTATATAATATCAGTGATGAAGATAGGTTACCCCATGATACTATACTCGGATTTTATGTGAAATGTTTTTGATACCACATCATGTTTCATTTTGTGGCTATATTCTTATTACAGATCAGATGGAATCTCTAGACTACTTTGTTTTGGGTAGGTAAAACCCAAGCTGTCCAGCAATGGAAAAGAATGGGAGTGTTGGGGAGGGGGGGAAAGCAGGGGTTTAAAACCATGCACGATGCCTGCATCAGTCATCCTAGCAGGCAGCTTAGAGTTGGCTAGTAGAAATCAAATAGTCAGTGGTGGAAACAGACCTTCCTACTAATTCAGTGTATGTCCTGATGATATGCTGGAACCCCTGCTTAATTTTGTAGTTGCTCTTCCCCAGTGGAACCCCTAGGGTAGAACAGCTGTTCTCCCCTATGCTTCTTTGAAGCTGGGTAGCACTTTATATCCCCTGTGCCCATGCCCATGGAGGGTGAACCTAGCTCCTTGTATGTATTAGATGTTGCAAACATTCATATAGAAATGACTTTTTAAAAAAGAAAAGATTCCATTTAGCAACCTAAGTCCACTGTGCACTATTCTCAGTTCTTGGACAGCATTGTAAGATGAACTGAAATCTCTGCCAGTGTCCTATTGGGGTGCCTCTGAGGATTTTAGCTGCTGGCAGCAAAGTGACTCAGCAGTTAGATGGGTCATACAGTGACTCCAATGCAGTTCTTGAGGCAACTTGCAAGGTTTTCCTTGTTCAATTTCCTTGCATTAGCGCTCTTCTTAACTGCTGCCCCCTCCTTCTCTTCCTGTTTTTTGTTTACACAATTGGATCTTGTAAGACTGCACCATAAAAATATTATCTGACAGCAGCCTAGGTTTATACCAGATGTTGCACATGAATACAAGAATTTAAATACCTTGATTCATCTTCTAAATATTGAGGCAAATATGGCTGTCTTCTGTATAAAGTAGGTGTTTTTTTTGTAGCTAGGCCACTGTCCTTCACTGAGTGAGGGCCTGGGCTTGTGGATGGCAGTGTTCTAAGCACCTAGAGCATTAAGCTAAATTGCAAATTTCTGTGGCCATGCCATAGGATGATCAGATGGTAAGTGTGAAAAATCAGGACACTTTTTCTTTTTTGGGAGCGGGGGGAAATAGTTGCCTATATAAGATAAAGCCCCTAACATTGGGATGTCTGATCGCCCTAACATGTCAAGTCCTCGTTGGAGATTTAAATCCTCCATTTCATGTGCTGCTTTGAGCATGTTCACAGCAGTGATGAGCTGTCCTCAGTGTCTTGAAGATGGATTTGAATCAGCCCTCAAAAAGAAAGCTGGTAAGTTTATTTCCAACTTTTTTTTTTTTTTCCAACAAATGGTAACTTTTTTTTTTTTCTAAATTGGAGTTTATTTTATTTTATTTCCAGTTTTTCAACAAAACTGGAAATTCTGGTTCTTGAGTTTTCTGATTTCTCCTTTTTCCCCCTTCAGCCCCCTGAATGCAAGAGTCCATTTTTGTTTTGTTTTCCCCACTCCATCTTTTTCCTTTTTTTTTTTTTTTTTTTGGTTCTAACTCTCCAAAACCTCCTCAACTTGTGAGAAGTTGGAGTGGCAAAATGAAAAATAGCTGTGGAGGGGAACTGATCTTGGACATTATTTCTATTGCATTCAGTGGTAAAGAGAGAAAAAGTATGTGAGGGTGGGGGAGGGAATAAAATTAAATCTTGATTGTGGAAATACCCATTTTTTTGCCAACAATTTCTGGAAAAACCCCACAACTTTTTGATTTGGAATAAGACTTTTTTTGAATTTTTGACTAACTTTTTTTAGCAGCTCCACTTGAAGGTGATATTAACATTATTTCTGTTGTACTAGTCCAAAGGCTCAAATCGCTATGGGTGCTCCATAGTGCCATAATGCATATGAGAAGGAATAGGTTGGGTTTTTTTCCCTTCAAAGCAGTCTTATGGCAAAATCCTCTAACTTTTGTCAGTGTCAACTGCTGTCTCTGCTTTAGAGTAGTTTATGCTCTTGAATAGCAATCAATATATGAAGGGTAGAGGAAAGATGCAATTCAAGTGCCCAATCCTGCAAAGACTTTTGCAAGTGCTTATCTTCAAGCATAAGAGACATCCCACTGAAGTCAATGAGACTATTCATGTCTCTAAGGGTAACCACATGGCTACTTTTTCAGGATTGGGGCCAAAACATGTATAACTTCATAAGAAACACATGGAAACCTAACTTTTTGGTTTTAAATATGTATTTCAACTACTCCAACTGATCATTAGTCTATTCTTAATTTGCTGGCTAACTACATGTAGACATCCTAAAAAGTAGATCTCGTGAGGGTAATAGTGGGAGGAAACTGTAGTGGTGATTTACACATGCATTTGGATATTGTGCCTCTCTGGTAGAGGGCAGCATGGAGGAAGATATGGGAGAAACAGGTGGATGGATGGGGCTAGTATAAATGAAAAGCGGAAGAGGAGGGGGGGGGTTGGATGTGGTAAGAGAAAAAAGTTGACTGACAGGGGGAGTTACAACTGCAAAGGGCCTCAGGTGATGACAAGAAGCTTGAACTTGATACAATGCAAATAGGGGAACCATTAGAGAGATTCTGAGAGGGTGACCTGGTCAGAATGACCAGAGACTCAAGAGGAAGATGGTCATAGAAGCAGCATTATGTATGGATTGGAGGTGATGTAGAGAAGTATCCAGCAAGCCAAAGAGAAGGAGGTTGCAGCAATCAAGACTGAGAATAAAAGTCTGACTTAGAATTTCACCATAGCTTATTAAAATGGAAATCACACATATATAAAATAACTGCCCAATCAGTGAAAAGGAAGTTAGTCTGTTTGTTTTGATTTTTTTTTCTCAGCTTGAACAGACTGGTCAGTTTTACTTTTATGGTCTGTGTCTAGTCCGTTTCATTTTCTAGTGCTCACTCACTAACATAATGCTGTAATGATTAGATTGCAAACACTGTTGTTGGCAGTGGAGTGGGGGGAAGAGGGAACTCCTTCAAACTAGAAAAAGTAGTGAATCATTTTTGTAAGCTTAAGCATTTGAAAAACTTTTTATAAAACCTACCTTTTTGGCTAAACTTGATCTGATGTCCATTTCATGACAATTGGGGATTTATTTATATTCCAGCCATTTAATTCAATCAGGGTTCTCTAAACTGCAGATTGGCACAACTCCTTAGCCTGTTTCTGCTTTGTTGTACCATGACCAACCTTGGGTTATGTACTGAATACATAAATTAAGTAGAGGTGCCATACACCTTTCTGAAGGAAGCCCCAATTCCTGTGATATGTCCCAGTTTTCTCATAGGGAAAACAAATAAGGAGAAAAGAAATTTGGAGAACATTAAAGAAATGTAGCCCAAGTATATTGTAAATATTTAGTGATGAAAGGTGAAAGGATTTAAAAGTATGATTATAATGAGTACTAACAGGAGTTAATTTGTATCCAGGTATCTTCATTTTAGCAAATTGGGAGTAGCAATGAATATATTAACTGGGGAGAAAGAACAGCAAATAGTTAGTGCCATCTAGCAGACAGATTTGGGGCTGCAATGGAAGTAGTGAAATTGGAGGTTCGGTGCCAAACAGGAATACTCTGACAAAGTAATTTCTGATATCATACAATCTATAAAGCGCTTTCTTTAACAATGTTGGTAATTTGTATGGAGATGTAATTGCTTTAATCTTATAGGGGCAGTTGTTTTACCAAAACTCTCCTGTAATGAAGTCTAGACGGTTTTGATTACAACTGCCTGCATCTGATACTCAGAAACCTCATCAGAAGAAAAGGTTGTTTGAAAAATCCTTAAAATGACTAAGGTCAACATCGTACTATCTCCTTTTTTTTTTAATTGTTCCCTTCCAAAACTTATCTGTTTATCAAATTAAATATAATAAAATCCTATTTAAGATAAAATCATGACATTTATAATGCAAGTAATCTGAAACAAAATGTTGGTATTATTTTTAGTAGCACCCAGAGGCCATAGTATGAGAGTAAGAGGGGGGACACTCTATGTACAGCCATGTAAATAGACCTACTCCATGCTCAAAGAGCTTACAACCGAAGGACCCAGGCCTGCAAACACATACACAATTAAATCTTCACACTGAAAACAGTCCCATTGACTTCAGTGGGACTGCTCAGTGCATAAAGCTAAGTAGATGCATAAATCTTTGCAGCAGTGTGACTCCTTAATAGGCATTGGCACAGAGATCTGCCTAATACTGACTGGCAGGATTGGAGCCTTAGGTGTAAAGGTTTACAGGATCAAGCCTAAGCATGTTTGCTATACACTGTTTTGAGAATTTAACAGGGAACTACTGGTATTGTGGAATGACACATGGACCCTATCCTGGGATAGATGGACTAGCTAAGAATTCTGCAGCCTGAAATAAGATATTTCATAAACAAACAAAAGAAGTACCGAATATACCCTATACCCTCAGCCTAGGGTGAACCACAAACATTAGGAGCCAGAAACAAACCCTCTTGGGAGTGTTGTGACTAGCTTTTGAAACCCTTTTAGCTGCCTCCAGGTAATTGGAAATCAATTTACACAAAATAAACTCCAGTTATACTCCAGCTCTATGAAAGCAAATCCAGAGATAAATAACTCAGTTCAAAATTCCACTGTTACAGAAATCATGTACAGTATTTGCCTAGTTCTTGTACTCAGCCATAAGAATTAATCTATCCAACTATACTCTTGGCTTAGCAGAAGAATCTGTCCTATCTCAGGGCCTCTCCTTCTGCCCCTCCACCCCCACAAACATGATATAGTTCTGTGGTGACCTAGAATCCTATTTTTGACATCTTCAACTCAAGGAATATTTCCAACACACCTGTGAACAACATACTAACCCACAGAGACCTTCCTCAAAAAAGAAGGATTCTGGGTGGACTCCTCCTGAAGGTCAAAACAACAGACTGGACTTCTACATAGAGTGCTTCTGCCAACAAGCATGGGCTGAAATTGTGGAAAAGCAGCACCACTTGCCCTATAACCTCAGCCATGCAGAACACAATGCCATCCACAGCCTCAGAAACCACTCTGACATCATAATCAAAAAAGGCTGACCAAGGAGGTGCTGTCATCATGAATAGGTCAGAAGATGAACAAGAGGCTGCTAGGTAGCTCTCCAGCACCACTTTCTACAAGCCATTACCCTCTGATCCCACTGAGGATTACCAAAAGAAACTACAGCATTTGCTCAAGAAACTCCCTGAAAAAGCACAAGAACAAATCCGTACAGACACACCCCTGGAACCCTGACCAGGGGTATTCTATCTGCTACCCAAGATCCATAAACCTGGAAATCCTGGATGCCCCATCTCAGGTATTGACATCCTGACAGCAGGGTTGTCTGGCTATGTAGACTCCCTCCTCAGGCCCTACGCTACCAGCACTCCCAGCTATCTTCGAGACACCACTGACTTCCTGAGGAACTACAATCCATCGGTGATCTTCCTGAAAACTACATCCATAGTGGCTAGGATGGTGAAACCCCCTACACCAATATTCCACACAAAGATGGACTACAAGCCATCAGGAACAATATCCCTGATAATTTCACGGCAAACCTGATGGCTGAACTTTTGACTTTCTTCTCACCCATAACTATTTCACATTTGGGGACAATATATACCTTCAAATCAGCAGCACTGCCATGGGTACCCACATGGCCCCATAGCATGCCAACATATTTATGGCTGACTTAGAACAGTGCTTCCTCAGCTCTCATCCCTTAATGCCCCTACTCTACTTGCGCTACACTGATGACATCTTCATCTGGATCCATGGAAAAGAAGCCTTTGAGGAATTTCACCATGATTTCAACAATTTCCATCCCACCATCAACCTCAGCCTGGACAAGTCCACACAAGAGATCCACTTCCTGGACACTACGGTGCTAATACGCGATGGTCACATAAACACCACCCTATACCAGAAACCTATTGACCACTGTTCCTACCTACATGCTTCCAGCTTTCACCCAGACCACATCACACGATTCATTGTCTACAGCCAAGCTCTATGATACAACCGCATTTGCTCCAACCCCTCAGACAGAGACAAACACCTACAAGATCTTTATCAAGCATTCCTACAACTACAATACCCACCTGCTGAAGTGAAGAAATAGATTGACAGAGCCAGAAGAGTACCCAGAAGTCACCTACTACAGGACAGCCCAACAAAGAAAATAACAGAACGCCACTAGCCATCACCTTCAGCCCCCAACTAAAACCTCTCCAACGCATCATCAAGGATCTACCACTTATCCTGAAAGATGACCCATCACTCTCACAGATCTTGGGAGACAGGCCAGTCCTTGCTTACAGACAGCCCCCAACCTGAAGCAAACACTCACCAGCAACCACACAACAGAACCACTAACCCAGGAACCTATCCTTGCAACAAAGCCCATTGCCAACTCTGTCCACATAACTATTCAGGGGACACCATCATAGGGCCTAATCACATCAGCCACACTATCAGAGGCTCGTTCACCTGCAGATCTACTAATGTGATATGTGCCAGCAATGCCCCTCTGTCATGTACATTGGTCAAACTGGACAGTCTCTAAGTAAAAGACTAAATGGACACAAATCAGACATCAAGAATTATATCATTCAAAAACAGTCAGAGAACACTTCAATCTCTCTGGTCACTCGATTACAGACCTAAAAGTGGCAATTCTTCAACAAAAAAACTTCAAAACCAGACTCCAACAAGAGACTGCTGAATTGAAATTAATTGGTAAACTGAATAAAATTAACTTAGGCTTGAATAAAGACTGGGAGTGGATGGGTCATTACACAAAGTAAAACCATTTCCCCATGCTTATTTTTCCCCACCACTGTTCCTCAGACGTTCTTGTCAACTGCTGGAAATGGCCCACCTTGATTATCACTACAAAAGGGTTTCCCTCCCTTTTCCTCCCCCTCTTTTCCCCCCCTCCCCCGCTCTCCTGCTGGTCATAGCTCACCTTAAGTGATCGCTCTCATTACAGTGTGTATGGTAACACACATTGTTACATGTTCTCTATGTATATAAATCTCTCCACTGTATTTTCCACTGAATGCATCCGATGAAGTGAGGTCACAAAAGCTTATGCTCAAATAAATTTATTGGTCTCTAAGGTGCCACAAGTACTCTTTTTTTTTTTTTTTTTTTTTTAATACAGACTAACACAGCTGCTACTCTGAAACCTGCCTATACTTGCGTCTCTTGGGAGGCAGGAGGGAGGGTGGCACATGACTACCTTCAAATACCAAGAATTTATGGTCACAACAGATGCTGTAATGCAACCTCTGCCAGAGGCCACACGACTAAGAAAATGGTATTAAATAGCATATAGGAGAAAGAGGGAGGTGGAACCCAGCAGGCAGATGGTAAACGTTGCTTGAACACCACTTTCACCCATAAGTGCATAAGGGCAAAGCTGTAAATAACAAATATTGCAATTTATAAGTAAAGCTCTCAAGCTTATTAGCCTGGAGAGAAGAACCAAGTCTGATGTCCTCTTTTCTTGGGCAGAACTGCCCTTGACTTCTAGGGCAGTTTTGCTTGGGTGACAAGTAAAAGATTAGGCCCAGCATATGGCAACCTGTGTTCTACTTGCACGTTACATAGCCCTGTGTATTTTAAACATGGCCCTTAGCTGAGATCCAAAGTTCAGATCTAGATTTCACTCTTCCAAAGTTCAGAGGGCTTGATAGTGAACTTCTAGTTTGGCCCACTATAGAGGAAAAGGGCTAGCTGGATTTGGATCTGAATACTTCCAAACTGGCTAGATATTGGTCTCTGGAGAATTAGTTTAGGCCTGTTTCTATTGCACTACTTTAACTGTCTCAGGTTCTATATTTGAGGCTCAGATGATAGAATAAGCCAAGGCTGTATTCATGTGTCCTAGCTAATGAACTTTATTAAGATGTAGTTACTGCTTATAGAGTAGTGACACTTTTTTTTTATAGTAGGTGCATAACTTCCTTTTAGACGTGCCCAAAGTGCAACAATGAATAAATGAAATAAAGCTTTTTGCGGAATTTATGGAATTACGGTGTAGGTAGGTAACACTATTGTCCAAATTAGGGCCCTGCCTTTGAGCCATAAGGGATCTCAGCACTGCAATGGTGTAGGGACGATTTATCCCTCAGACCATGGCTGCCTGCTGTGCAGGTCCTGGAAGTGGTAAGGGAAGGGGTGGTCCTTGTGTTTTCTCCACATCTTTGTGTGTGTGTGTGTGTGTGCGCTCTACCCCACCCCACCCCTGTATTGAGTCTATTTATGTGGTATTTTAAACTTTTCTAACATAGCAAAGGTATAGTCATGATTAGGCTTTGGGAAAACTGCTTTACTATGAGGTTTCCTCTGAAAAGTGACAGTTGTGGCATTGTGGGTAGAGCTGTATGAATAACTGAATTTTTGGTTAGTTGCATCAGTCAATGTTCCATTTTCAAGTTTTCTAAGTTTATTTTTATTTTTGTAAATAAAATTGAAGTAAAATTTGAATAAGTAATTTTGAATAAAAAAATCAACACTTGTTTTGAAAATTTCAATATTTTATTTGTTTTAGTAAAAAAAAAAATTCTATAATAATCTGGCAGTCCCATAATTTTTGTCATCCCAAATCTGCATTCTTTGGCTAAAAACTTCATCCAGTATTTTTCCAACCCCCCAATTCTGATTGTGGGCTTCTATGATTACTAGGCCAGAGCCTGTGCAGTGTTGCTCAGGAGGTGTGGCTATCTTAATTCAAAATGTAGCTTGCCTATATAAATACACTATCTCTGAAACTTAAAGTTTAGTTATTTCCAGTAATGCACAACTGAAATTACACAATCTCATTAATGCAAGAAAAGACAGTGAACATGTACCTACTATCTAGTTTTTAGGGCAGGTGGCTTACGCTTTCACACAAATAAAGCAATACTTTCAGCATATTCTGGTGATTACAGATAATTATTCAGGTAATATTATCTTATTCAGGAGTGGCATCTTGTTTTAGGTGTCGTAACCATGTAATTTATTCTTTGTCTATTCGTACTTATTTGGTAATTGCTTTGCTGAAGACCAAATTACATGTTGTTGAAATGTCAGCTGTATTAAAGAATTGCCAAATAACTTTTGGATGTTTGAGAGTTATCCACTAACCTGCAGTGACAACAGTTCATGCATAAAGAAATATTCCAACTTAGTTTCTGATCAGATGCCTAATGTAAGGGCAGACTAACTTTTGCTAAAATAAGAACCTTCTGTGCAGACTTCACCCACTGTTTGTGAGCTTTGAAAAAGATTAGTTTAACTTTGTGGGATTTACATCTAATATTTTCATGTTGCTGATTTATAATTTAAATAATGCTTCACATAGGCTGGAAGATGTTTCCTATGGGCAACTGAATAAGTACTAGAGATGTCTTAAGACAGTTCCAGAAGTCTGTCTTCACTGAATAATAATTGTGCCACCAAGATATTTCTGAATTAAGTGTTCTCTTAACAACCTTGATTTTGCACATTCCGCTTCCACAAAATAGTCAGTAGAAGCAGCTGGTGCTCAGCATTTCTCAGGTTCAAGACGCTACTCAGGTATTGCTACTTAAGATCACTTCTGTTTCAGGAATGGGGACTGTTTCATAAAATGTTCAAACTACTAGCATTATTACTGCCGATAGACCAGTTGTCACCAGGTGACTAATGTCCCAATTTTATAGGGACAATTCCGATTTTTGGGTCTGTCTTTTATATAGTCCCAATTTTTTCACATTTGCTATCTGGTCACCCTAGTTGTGGCTGGTGACGTTTTTGACAGGTGAGGTACTTATTACACAGTCTCACAAATTGCAGTATACCTCTTCCTCCTTGCAGCCCTGGCTGATGGTTTCTACTCTGCCGTGCCAGGACCGCAGCCTCCCCCTTCAGCTTGCACCTGCAGGGATCTGCTGTCACTGGCCCTGTGGCTGGAGGCTCCACCTTGCAGACCTGACAAGGAGTCTCTGGTCTGCCAGGGCAACTGCAACCTCCCTTATGCCTGGTGTTTTATGCTCCTGGACCATACAGGGAGCACCTCCAGCCTCAGTGTCTCAGTCCTGAGAGGATGCACTCTGCAACCCTGCTGGCAGAATCAGCTCGAACTGCTGCAATCCTGTCAAGGCCTCACTAAATCATGGTTATCATAGCAACTGCCTCATAAAGTGACTCCTGCGTGTAGTAAATTGCCATAGTAAAAAGGCAGCTTCCTGGGGCACTATTTTCTGTACCACAATTTGAGCCTCCCTGGCAGCACTAAGTTTGCTGGCATTGCATTTCACTATGAAGATAGAGTGAGTTATCTGATGGACTTAAATCAAATCTCAAGTGCATAACTGTCCTTTAAAAATTTGTATATACATAAAAAAATGTAATTTTGGAGAATTAGTTGCTGAACTCTTTGGTTAGTCTGAGCCTCCCTTGTTTAGGGTGGTGAGGGGCTGAAGCCCCTCAGCTGAGAATCCCCATTGTGCTAGGCCCTGTACAAACATATAATAAGGCTTGCATCACTTGAGATAAAGGCCAAAGCAAAATGTGTATTCAGATGCAAACTTTTCAGCAGGAGTTATGATCCAGAATTAGTTTAGATCCATCTATAATTGTTACTGAGTTTTAAATTGGGATGATATTAGGAACACTAGATTCTATCTTGTGTGGCCCCATTATTGTATATATCCTCTCGGCACCCTGTGAGACAGGGAAGTACCATTTTACAGATCGGGCACAGAGAACCTAAGTGACTTTCCCCAGATAACGCAATCTGTGACAGAACAGGGACTTACAAACCTAACCACTGGACCATCCCGCCCCTCAAAAGCTAGGTGTGCCCTACAGGCTGCACTGTGGCCAGTCTGTAGTAAAGGCTTTTCCAGTGAATGACTCATAAAGGATGAGTCTGCTTTGATCAAATAATTGAGCTTCTAAATGTTGAGGTTGTCTTCTTTAAAAACAGACAGTTTCCTGGCCCCTGAAAATGTTCTCTTTCAAAAATATACTAGGCAGAAAGGTGACCCCTGGTGGCCAGATGGAAGTGAAATTTCCTAACCCTATTAATTTTTGGTAGTGGCCTCAGAAGCCTGCTGACCCGTTCAGATAAGTCATCAAGTTTGCAGTATGGTAGTTTGTTGTGGTCGGTGAGCAGAAAACTGGAGTGAAAACTCTATTGGAATGCTACTTTTCCCACTGCTCCTGCACATGAAATAACTTGCTGTATGACTCCACATTAACTTTCCATCAGAGAAAATAAATTATCTATGTCAAAACAGGATTAGGGAGCTTGGCACTTACCTTTCATTGTAGGACAAACATTCACCCCAGCAAACTTGGCTTCGATAGTCAATTCAGATGCTTGCTGTCTATAAATGGTATCTTGCCTACCTATACCCATTCTTATCAGATAAAACTGCATTGTGGCCTCACTCATGTTGCTCTGGCATATAGGCTCCAGACACTGAAAGGTTTCAATAGGCAGTCTACGAAACACTACACATCTTTTGCAGGAAATTCCTTGAGACCTTAGATAATCTGGTCATATCAGTGAGGAAAAGAGGAATAGAAGACATGGACAATTCTAACTGATAAGCATAACAGACTATCTTTTGTAAATATTGAGAGTTCAGAACATCATCATATGTAGATGGAGGGCAGGGGGAATAGAATCATAGAATATCAGGGTTGGAAGGGACCCCAGAAGGTCATCTAGTCCAACCCCCTGCTCAAAGCAGGACCAAGTCCCAGTTAAATCATCCCAGCCAGGGCTTTGTCAAGCCTGACCTTAAAAACCTCTAAGGAAGGAGATTCTACCACCTCCCTAGGTAACGCATTCCAGTGTTTCACCACCCTCTTAGTGAAAAAGTTTTTCCTAATATCCAATCTAAACCTCCCCCATTGCAACTTGAGACCATTACTCCTCGTTCTGTCATCTGCTACCATTGAGAACAGTCTAGAGCCATCCTCTTTGAAACCCCCTTTCAGGTAGTTGAAAGCAGCTATCAAATCCCCCCTCATTCTTCTCTTCTGCAGACTAAACAATCCCAGCTCCCTCAGCCTCTCCTCATAAGTCATGTGCTCTAGACCCCTAATCATTTTCGTTGCCCTTCGTTGTACTCTTTCCAATTTATCCACATCCTTCCTGTAGTGTGGGGCCCAAAACTGGACACAGTACTCCAGATGAGGCCTCACCAGTGTCGAATAGAGGGGAACGATCACGTCCCTCGATCTGCTTGCTATGCCCCTACTTATACATCCCAAAATGCCATTGGCCTTCTTGGCAACAAGGGCACACTGCTGACTCATATCCAGCTTCTCGTCCACTGTCACCCCTAGGTCCTTTTCCGCAGAACTGCTGCCGAGCCATTCGGTCCCTAGTCTGTAGCGGTGCATTGGATTCTTCCATCCTAAGTGCAGGACCCTGCACTTATCCTTATTGAACCTCATTAGATTTCTTTTGGCCCAATCCTCCAATTTGTCTAGGTCCTTCTGTATCCTATCCCTCCCCTCCAGCGTATCTACCACTCCTCCCAGTTTAGTATCATCCGCAAATTTGCTGAGAGTGCAATCCACACCATCCTCCAGATCATTTATGAAGATATTGAACAAAACGGGCCCCAGGACCGACCCCTGGGGCACTCCACTTGACACCGGCTGCCAACTAGAATACAACCAAGTGGTGACACCAAGAGTCATACTGAGTATGCCTTCACTGCGGAGTTAGCCCCAGTGATTGGTACCTGGGTCTGAACACCAGGGTTAGCCTAGCCCAGGTGTGAAAAGCCACTGCAAAGCCATACCTGACCTTACTGCATCCTCATCTCCACATGTCGGTGTGTGTTGCTAGGTCTTCTGGGAGCATATCCCATGGTTCTCTGTGTTGCAGTAAGCAAAGCCGCTCTTAACTCTCTCAGTGAATTGTGGGAGAAGTTGATTGTCCTCCTAGGTACATGCAGAGGGGTGTGTGGGGGGGGAGAAGAGGCATTGTAGGACTATCAGCACTTCAGTGCTGTGAGGACATAGGCTAAATCAAAGTGGGATGGTTACTAGCTAAAGTGAAACCTGTGCTCTGACCCATACCTGCACTGTGCTAGTTAGCCTGGGTTGAAAGCACACCTAAGCTAGGATTCGAGGTTTTAGTACCTTACTAATATCACCAGTGACTAGGAGAACCACAGTGAATGACTGAATCTTGCAAATTAGCAAGTGCAAGTGATAAAAGAATAGGGGATCATTACAAAATTTAAGTGATTGGTTACTTTTTTAAATTGTAGTTTAAATGACTGATTAGAATCCTATAGAATGCACTTGCTATGAAGTATCTTATAAATAAATAATGGACCAGATTCTATTTTGCAATCCAGCTCCTTTGTTTTCTCTTCTGAGCCAACTGTTCCTAACACTGCCATGGTGTAGTGGTCATACTGGGGAAAAGGAGGTGTGTCGAGAACAAATCATGCCAAACTGTAACTTCTTTCTATCAATTTTCAACTGGCCTAGGATCTGCTGGTAAAATAGCCAGCTTTCATAATTTAAAGTAATCCCTACCCTATTCTAACTTCATCAGGGCCAAAGCAACTACATAACTGGGGAAAATGTAACTTGCTTCTTGATATCCCTGCCCCCATGTTATGTTGGAGAAAACCTAGTTCAATGAAATGCTAATATGACACTTACTGCAGCATCTGCTCTTCTGGCCTGAATCAGATCCCAATTAAACTAAAGAAAAGATGCCCCATGTATGTCTACACGGCAATAAAAGACCCACGGTACAGGCTGGCCTGGCTAAACTGACTTGGGCTCACAGGGATCAGGCTACGGGGCCTCAGAGCCCAGATTCTAGCCTGAGCCCGAATATCTACACTGCTATTTTGAGCCCCTCAGCTTTAGCCTCAAAAACTGACACAGTCTCTGAGATCTGGGGCCATGGTTGTTTTTGTTTTTGTTTTTGTTTTTATTGCATTGTAGAGATGCCCCCAGTGACTTCATTGGGCTTTACAGCAAACCACTAAACTTCTGAGATTAGAACTTACTGAAAAATGGAATTTGTGTCCTGCTGGGAATTTCAAAATTTGGTTAAATTCTGAATCTGAAAAGTAAAAAACATAGAACCTTTTGCAAAAATAACAAAAATCTGAAATATTTTGTTTCAACCTTAGTGAAATGTTTAAACAACACGGAAACATAATTTACAATAAAAGTCAAAATAGCATGTTTTAACCTTGTCATATGAAATATTTCACTTTCCCATGAAACATTTTGGTTTTAATCAAATCAGCATTTTCTGATGGAAAATTTTCAACCAGCTATAGCTGAGATGTACGGAAGTGACACAATTTGTTATGGAAGTCATAGAGCTCGAGGTTTAGGGAAGTGCAGATTAGTGAGATTCTGGGGTAAAATAAGTTTCTTCCAGCCAACAGAAATAATGAGCAGGAAGAGAGAAACAGAGGAAAGTAATTGTGCAGGTCTTTTGTTTTCATGAAAAATTCCATTTATGCAGCAGTTTAAAAAAAAACAAAAAACAAAAAACTATTTTCCTGCTATCTACATTTACCACAAAAGGATTTACAATAATTCTTTATTTAATTTTCCTTAAGGCAGCCAACTAAGTTAATGTTATACAGTTGTAAAATTAAAAGTTTTAATTATAATTTGAAACTTGTCTAATCTGAGGGTGTTTAACATACATATTTTAACTAGTAAATAATTCAGAAAAAACTTTTTATTAAACCTCATTTTTTTGTTTCCTTTTTCTCGTGCTCCATTTTTATCTTCCATTTCCATATTTCAAACCAAATAACCAAGGTTCTTTATATTTATACTGTAGTAAATGTTTTCCTCATACAGTAATTACTGTAAAGCTAAAATTATGTAAATTAGACATTTTGCTTCCTTATAGCATGTCTTTGTACAGTGAGACATTAGGAATATGGATGTTTTGAGAGTTTCATGAATTTTTTTTACAGGAAGGGCTTCAGGAGTTGTGAAATGAGGACTTATGTTACCGAAAACACATCCTATATCTCTTCACCTTAACCAATTCAGGTAAAACAAGGACCAGTTTGTGAAGACATTTTCAATATTATTGTTTTAATAGTGTTGTGAGGATGAATAGTCTTGTAGTTAGGGCACTGGACTAGCACTTTGGAGGTTCAATTCCTGGCTTTACCACAAACTTCTGTTCTCTTCAGCAAGTTGCTTAATCTCTCTTTTTTCTGTGCTGTCACAGGTAGGGTACTTAAAGAACTAGCTGAAGCAACCTTGCATTTATCCATTAGCAATTATCTTTGAGAACTCCTGGATGTCCCAGAAAACTGGAGAAGGGCAAATATAGCACCTATCTTTAAAAGGGGGAACAAAGAGGACCTGGGGAATTATGGATCAGTCAACCTAACTTCAATACCTGGAAAGATACTGGAACACATTATTTAAACAATCAGTTTGTAAGCACTTGGAGAATAAGAGGTGTATATAAGGAATAGTCATCAGCATATATTTGTCAAGAACAAATCATGCCAAACCAACCTAATTTCCTTCTTTGACAGGATTACTGGCCTACTGGATGTGGGGGAAGCAGTAAGTGTGATATATCTTAATTTTAGTAAGGCTTTTGGCACAGTACCATATGACAGTCTCATAAGCAAACTATGCAAATATGGTCTAGATAAAATTACTATATGGTGGGTGACAACTGGTTGAAAGATGGTACTCAAAAAGTAGTTATCGGCGTCAAACTGGGGGTATGTATCTAGCTGGGGTCCTGCAGGGGTCAGTCTTGGGTTTGATATTTTCATTAGTGACTTGGCTAATGAGTGGCAAGTATGATTAAAATTTACAGATGACACTAACCTGGGAGGGATTGCAAGCACTTAGGAGGACAGGATTAGAATGACCTTGACAAAATGGAGAATTGGTCTGAATTAAGAAAGATGAAATTCAATAACAAGTGCAAAATGACTCATTTAGGAAGCAAAAATCAAATGTACAACTATAAAACTGGGCAATAACTGGCTGGATGTTAGGACTATTGAAAAGCATCTGGGTATTATAGGGGATCACAAACTGAATATGAGTCAACAGTGTGATGCAATTGCAAAAAAACTAATATCATTCTGGGGTGTACTAACAGGAGTGTTGTATATAACATACAGGAGGTAATTGCCCCACTCTACTCGGCACTAGTGAGGCCTCAGCTGGAGGACTGTGTCCAGTTCTGGCTACCACACTTTGGGAAAGATGCAGGTAAATTGGAGAGAATCCAGAGGACAGTAACAAAAATGCTAAAAGGTTTAGAAAAGCTGACCTAGAGAGAGGTGAAAAAAATTGGGTGTGGTTAATCTTGGGAGAGAGAGGCTGAGGGGGGCCCTGATAACAGTCTACAAATATGTTAAGAGCTGCTATAAAGAGGACTGTGATCAATTATTCTCCATGTCCACTGAAGGTAGGAGAAGAAGTAATGGGGTTGATCTGAAGCAAGGGAGATTTAGTTTAGATATTAGGGAAAAAAATTCCAACTATAAGGGTAGTTAAGCTCTGAAATAGGCTTCTGAGAGAGTCTCTGGAATCACCATCATTGGAGGCTTTTAAAAGCAGATTGGACAAACACCTGTCAGGGATGGTCTTGGTTTCCTTGGTCCACCACAGCACAAGGGGGCTGGACTTGATGACTTGTCGAGGTTCTAGCTGTACATTTCTACGATTCTGTGATGTAGCTGATCTGCAAATAAAGGATTTGGGTTCCAGGGCTGTTATTTCAGCACCTGGCATAAACACTTCATCTGTACCAAAAATGTGTATACCAAAAACATTTTGGATTTTAGATGCATTAAAAGGGTTGGAGCTGAAATTTCACTTGACAGGAAAGATGGTTTAATGTCTGAGGTGGTGAACTGGGACTAAGGAGAGCTGGGTCCAGTTTCTAGTACTGCTATAATTTCTTGTGGTTTTTTAGACAATCCACTTACCCTCTGTGCTGAAGTTGCCATCTGTAAAACTGAGACACTAATGCTACCTTTAGCTGTGTTGTGAAGAGTAAGCTGTCTGTGTTTGTATAACACCCAGCATGACCTCTAGATGCTACAGTAATTAAAAAAATAAAAAATAAAAAAATAGCAAGTGTGGGAAAATATCCAGTTGGCTATAACGGTATAGATCTCCAAGGCTGGGTACAAACTGGGTAAAAGGCATCTTCCAAGCTGTTTCAGCTGCTTTTTAGAAGAGACGCAGTGAGTATGCATGTTTGCTTGGAGAGCTTGTTAGTTCGCTATTACGGGTTGTATAAGTAGGTCTGCTCAGCGATGTGCACTGAATTCTCTGAATATAGGTCAGTCTTATGGGATGTCTTCACATGGGAGAGAAGAATGAATTATGAAATGCTTGATTGTTTGGAGAAACATTGCCCTCTAGAGTCCAGTTATGTTGTAATAATGGACAAATATACTAGCAATCCTTTCTGTACATTGTGATCGAGAGGCAGGAGAAAGGGTTAACTTTAGCTAACCATTCAGATATAGCCTGTCATCAGATAGAGAGAAGTGTCAGAGGGAAATTTCAGAAACCACAATGGTTCCTCTGCAAGGGGATGACATTAACAGCCCAGGTTGCCAAATACACCTGAGACAAATTCAAAAGAGGTTATTACCAGGCCACAAACAGGTATTAGTATATGGTGGGGGGAGGGGAATGTCCACAAAGGGACCCTGTTTTTAAGGAATTGCAATATAACACATTGTTTTTCATAAAATATGTTGAAGGGGATTAAAAAGTCAGTAATTTTTATCATTGCCAAGGCAAAGTTCCAGGAGGAATCAGGCCAAGAAGAAGAAAGTTGGCCTACATAGAGTGAGGCCTTAACTACACTGGAATTTCAGTACCCCCTAGTGAAGATCTAGTTTACACTGGTGTATCACTATTTGGGTTTCTGAAAACATGTTTTGCACTGGGGAGCTATACCAGGTGCTAAAAACCAAGGGAAACAAAGACCTTATTGGGCTTCTTAGGAACTACTAAGCTGAGGATACAAAGGGAGAAGTGAGGTCAGATAAACAATATTGCCCACCAAATAGTAGGGCTGAGTCACTACTTTTTCACTCCAATTTCATGCCAGTGGGGCCAGCGGGACTTCAAGAGTCCCACTGGCAAAACAGAAAAACAGATCATTTTAATGTGGTCATGAATCGCACCCAGCATGTTTACATTTTAAAGTTTTATATTTTTATTGGGAGTCCATGGAAGGAGGATGTTAAGACTTCAATTACACTGATGGGTTACTTTACAGAAAAGCCTTTCCAAAGGGAATCATTTAGAAAAGTAATGCAAAGAAAGTCTAATTTTGTGTCTATTTTAAAAATATGCAATTCCCTTATATTGGCGTAAAGAACAGCAACATGACTATAGAATAGAATATAATGTAACCAATAGACATTTCCATTAAATTACTGGCATAAGGATGCTATGGGATAGCTTATCATTAAGGCACAGCCCTAAGTAGGGGACAGTGCATCACTGCACTGTATCCAAAGAAGCAAGGGAAAGGGCTGTGCCTCTCTTGAGACCTTTGGTGCACAGAGGAGAGCAGGCTGCACCAGCCCTTAGAATGGTGCAAACTGTCTCCTCCCTCCTGGTGTGTCCAGTTGACTCCATGAGTCAGTGAAGAGGGGAAGCAGAAAAAGAGAATAACAAGAAAGAATGGTGGCGTGTGCCAGCCACACAACACGCATTGGAAAGGGTTTAGTTACAGCACATCAGTGTCTTGCGGTTATCTGGCCCTCAAACATTTCCACTCATGGGGCCGCAGGTTTTTACTCACAAAGAGGTCT
Source organism: Dermochelys coriacea (assembly GCF_009764565.3). Lineage (NCBI taxonomy): Eukaryota > Metazoa > Chordata > Testudines > Dermochelyidae > Dermochelys > Dermochelys coriacea. The sequence goes on from NC_050076.1 coordinate 38,501,931, forward strand.
CATGGCTTATGGCAAGCCCGCTGCTTCACAGCTAACTTGATTGTCCCAGTGATAACAAGAATGCAGTAACAATATATTCCATAATGACAGTTTAGTGAGTAATGGTCCTGATGACGCTTCTAGAAATTCTGTGAAAGAAGTTGAGGAGCCCATGAACCTCTTGCAAAAACATCAGTGGTGAATCTCAGAGGATGACCACTTCTCATACTATTCGACAAGAATAAACATTTTCATTTTCATTTGTGAACAGAAGATCCAGTGGTCAGAGACCACAACGTTCCATTGGAAAACAAAACAAAGGGTGTCTGACATGTTCTCTGACACTTCCCTTTTTTTTTTTTTTTTTGGTACCACCATAAAGGATACCACGTGCACCCATTCAAAAACCTCAAGCTAGTCAATTCCTATAACTCAATGTTCCCTTCTGAATTATTTCTATAGCATTCATTAACTAGGCACTTAATAAAAGCTAATATCCAAATCCACCTTTGAAGATATATGCCCACATTCTTGTCTAGAACACACACCAGAGTATGTGAAAACTTGCTCTGTATGTCAGTTTAAAAATCAAATCTGTATAAACCAGTTGGCTTTACATATCTCTTTGAGACCACTTACTCATAGGAGTAGGAGTTTATAGATCATCTTACAGGGATGGCTCTATATTTTCATGGAAAACATTGATCCTTTATGGAGCAAAATGGCATTGTGATGGGTGTGTATAAATGCCATACAGCTAAGTGGTAGGAAAAAGGTTAATATGGCCATTAGGGAGGTGAAGTTCTTCATTTGGTACTGATTACAGTTTCTTTTAAACGTTGCCTTCTCAGAAGTCAGGGAACTGGCTGAAGGAGAGATGTTTTCCTGGAGACCTTGGGAGTAAATGACTGACTGGGATTAGCCAGCTGGGTTATAAACTTATTTTGAGAATCCAGTCCAGTCTAAGGAAGAAGATAGAGGGTTAAATACTAGGTCAGGTTTGAGGAACAGGCTAAAGCAGACTGACCTACAAACTGATTGCTTTAAGTTCAACTGGATCAAATCTGTTACCAGTTTTGTTGGCCTTAACTGATTAAAACCTAGCAACTTTCTTCTCTGAAAGAGACAGTGCTGGTCAGTTAATGACTAGCTCTTTGGAGCGTCCACAAGCATGCTCAGTCTTGACATAGTGATGTAGGAGCTCGTGGCACTCCTGGCTTGCTGCCATGCACACCAAGTAATAATGGGCAGTATGTACTGTCTGATAGCACAAATATTCACTCTCAGGCTCCGAAGGCTTAAAGAAGGATCTGGTTGCAAAGAAGTGCACACCTCCTTGAGAGCAATATCCTTAAGGATGAGGGTTGGGGGGAGAGAAGATGGAGAACCACAGCTTGGAGCAAAGAAAGCAGCACGGGGTGCTCCAGAAAACAAAACAGATGCTGATTCTCCCTACTGCTGGAGAAGTTGACCCTTCGAGAGTTCTCAAAAATTGTTTAGTGAGGGGAATTTTCTTGTGGGCTGACATCTGGTGGGTGGAGGCAAGAGAACAGAACTGAATCCAAGCTGCTGAGGATGACTTGTGCTCTTCTCCACAGGGAATCTGAGAGGAAGGAAGCCACCAATAAAGAACACAGGACAGGAGCAGGTGTGCTGGAACAATTTGCATAAAGGGGGTGCTGAGAACCATTGAACCAAACTGTAAACCCACTTCAAGGCAGGAGGTGCATCAGCACCCTTAGTTCCAGCACTTATGAACAGGAGCACTGGAAGAGGGTCCCAAGAACCTGGAGCAGGAGTATTTGGCCCTGGTGGATGTCAGTAGGGGACTGGAGTTTGAATATGAAGTCCTTCATCAGGCCAGATTCACAGCCTGCTCCTGGATAGTGCATTATGTGGCATAATGCTCTGGTAACCTCTCCAAGACATGTTGACCAATGAAGGCAGTATGTATATTTGTGCCAATCTCATAAACATGAAAAATAGCATTTTACCCCAGTGTGTCTTATCCCACCATGATGGAATGCTCAATGATTACTGAAAAACTATTGATGGGGCCACCATAACTCATCAAGACAACTCTTGGGTTATATCTAGATGAAAATTTTTTAAACAGTTTTCTGTTGGAAAATGCATTTTTGTGAGTCAAAATATTTTGCAGGAACATGTTTTCAATTACCCTTTTGGTGGAGGATAGAGTAGTCAAAACAAATAGTTTTGACTTTCTCATTTTGTTTTGAGAAGGTAAAAGCATCTTGTTTCAGCTCTTTTGATTCATTTTGTTTTGATTTAATATTCACGTTGTTTCAACACTATCCAAACAAATTTTAAACTTTTTGTAATCTTGAAACTTCAGCTTTTAGTTTTGATTCAGAATGAGACTCTTATGTATGAATAATGCCAAGCACATTAGGGGTCCTGGCTTTCATAATGCTTTTGAAAGAACATAGTAATCTACAATGAGTTGCTAAACATAATTTTTAGCAGCTCTACCAAAATACAAGGCAAAAGGGATTGCTCTAGCTCAGTGTTTCAGAGTAGCAGCCGTTTTAGTCTAAGGTGCCACAAGTACTCCTTTTCTTTTTGCGGATACAGACTAACAAACTTATTTGAGCATAAGCTTTCGTGACAGCTTATGCTCAAATAAGTTTGTTAGTCTCTCAAGTGCCACTAGTACTCCTTTTCTCTAGCTCAGTGGTTTTCAAACTTTTTTTTTCTGGGGACCCAGTTGAAGAAAATTGTTGATGCCCAAGACACAATGGAGCTAGGGATGAGGGGTTAGGGGTTTGGGAGGGGTTCAGGTGAGGGAGTGATGGCTGCGGGGTGGGGCCGGGAATGAGGGGTTCAGGGCTGGGAGAGGAGGTTGGGGACAGGAGGGGGGTCAGGGCTCTGGGCTGGGGGTGCAGGCTCTAGAGTAGGGCTGGGATGAGAGGTTTGGGGAGCAGGAGGGGGCTCTGGGTTTGGGAGGGCTCAGGGCTGGGGTAGGGGATTGGACCGTGGGGTTACCTCGGGTGGCTCCCAGCCAGCGGCCCAGCGGGGGGGCTAAGGCAGGCTTCCTGCCTGTCCTGGCACCGCGGACTGTGCTGCGCCCCGGAAGCAGCCAGCAGCAGGTCTGGCTGCTAGGCGGAGGTACGCAAGCAGCTCCATGTGGCTCTCGCCTGCAGGCACCATCTTCCCTCCAGTGCAGAGCCAGTGCTCAGGGCGGGGGAAGCGCATAGATCCCTGTGTGCCCCCATGCCTAGGAGCCAGACCTGCTGCTGGCCACTTCCGGGGTGCAGTGTGGTGTCAGAACAGGTAGGAACTAGCCTGTCTTTGCTGGGCGGCACTACCGACGGGACTTTTAACGGCCCAATCAGTGGTGCTGGCCAGAGTCACCAGGATCCAGGGCCTTGCATTCAACGACCCAGGGCTGGGTTGCGATCTGCAGTTTGAAAACCACTGCTCTAGCTAAATAGCACAAATAAGTTTTCTGTCCTTGTTCCCCATATACTGAATCCATAAAGGGAGCAGTATGTTGTTCAAGAGAAGTTGACATGCATGCTGGCATAGGCAAGATCTGGTTTGCTAATGAACTATGCAGCTAGGTTTCTCCAGACTCTGTAAAGTGTGTTTTTGCCACAGTAATTTGGAAAGTTCAAGAAAAAACATTTAACTTCTATGCATGACTTTCATAACATCTTTTGACTTTCCTCCAAGGTCAGTCTAGGAAAAACTCACTGCATTGATTGCTAGTGGCTGGATCCCCCAATAGGGACCAGAAATATACTTTTCCTGTTCTGCTATGGAAAGAGGGGGTGCTACTATGGGAAGGATGTTCTCTCCTCCCTCTTCCCCTGCCTCCGTGAGTAGCTGTGTTCTATATCATGTATAAAAGATGGAGATATCACCAAGCTATTTCCCCCCCTAACTGATGTGCTGAACTCTATCAGAAAAGTCTGAAGATCTCTTAATAAGGAGACATAATAACTCTAACTGTTGCTGTTTGGTCAAGCTACAAATTTGTATATTGACCTAATTTAAACCACAGTCAAATATGAGCAGGTTGAGGGAGGAGATAAATGCTTATTACTCTAGCCCACTTTTTGATCTGCTTTATGCATTCTTATAAGCATCTGATCTTTTATGTTCAGACTACATGTGCTCATAGATTAATTTGGCAAAATTATGTAGCTTGGCTGATTTGGGGACCTAATTCAAAGCCTATTGAAGTTGATGTAAAAGGACTCCATTGAGTCTTTTCACTGACTACAATGGGTTTTGGGCCAGAATCCTAAAGCAGAAGCCTTCCTTGCCATGGGTGAAATTCGCCTCTCTGCTGTGACTAGCAGAAAGCCTACACATGACTTAAGTCCCCCTAACTCCTTATTTTGAGGGCATAAGCATGCACCGCTAAAGTCCTAAATCTTGTGCTGGCTCTCTACATAACGGTGAAATTCACCCCCCTTCTTAAAGTAATCTGGCCATATACTCCTGTCCCAATTACAGGGCCAAATCTTGGTCCCATTGGAAGGAAGTTTTGCCCTCTTTGACTAAGCAAGGGACAAACAATAACTGACAAATCAGAGGTTTATATTTCGCTGCTGAACAGACTTTTACTGAAACCTTGGGGTTTTGCTTGTTGCTAGAACTGTAGAAATAACTTTTTTTTGAATTTGCTGGCCATACCAAAAAGGCAAGTTGTTTTGTTTCAAACAATCATTTTGTTTGACTTGAAACAAAATATTTAGTTTTGTTTTCAAACTTTAACTCTTTTGGTTTTTTTCTAGTAAAACTTTTGAAGCAAATTTTGAAACAGGCATTTCAAATAAAATCCTTACATTCCCAAAGTGTCAAAATGAAACATTTTAAAGTTTGTTTTTTACCAAAACAGCATGGCAAATTTGACACAAATTAATAAAATGTTTTGGTTGATGTGAATCTACTTTTTTATCCCATTTTTTTTTTAAAAGCAAAAAGGCTCTACTTGTGTCTAAAGATAACAGTCCCAATTCTGCTTTCAGTTAGGCTATGTCTGCACTAGCACTGTTGTCGATATAACTTACGTCGCTCAGGGGTCTTTGTGGGTGGTTTAATTATGTTCATGGAAGAGCTCTCTCTTGTTGCCATAGAGCAATTACATGGGAGATCTTACAGTGGGGCAGCTGTGCCACTCCAAAGTATCTAGTGTAGACATGGCTTTACTCTGCATGGAATAACTCCATTCATCTTTAAGGATGGTTTGCTAAATTACACCATTGTAATTTAAAGCAGAATTTGGCATGGGGTATTGCCATTCAGAAATGTTATCCTTTAAACAAATTTTGACTGATTTTCTTTTTAAAATTTCAAATGTGTACCTTCCTGTTTTACTGAAACAAAGGGCAACTGATTTAATCAAGGTTGATTTAAATAGTGAAGATGTTACTGTTACTTAATTAGCTGTCAGGTTAGATACTAAAACCTATATATTTTTAGGGAATAGTACATGGAGCAACAAAATACCAAGTGAGAGAACATGACATTCTCGTAGTTTGTCCTCCTTTAAATTGCAAATTTAAATCAATTTTTTATGTATGTCAAATACGAGCACACAATGCAGTGATTAACAACCCTGTGCTAATGAGATGAGAAATGAATTTTAGATGCTCTTTGGTTTTAGAAGTAATTTGTGTAAAAATTAGATTCTGATTCTTCTTACTTTGAAATTTGAAATACACTGCCCTGGAAAATGTGTTACTGGAACATTTATCATAGATCAGAGCACATTATTTAAGAGGCTGACAAGTTTCTAACTGCATGTTTATTAGGAAGCAGTGCCTTAATCATATCTGATTTTGTGTGTCCCTGTCCCATTAGATCTGTGACCTTCTTTTTAAATCACTGTTTGTTTGTTTGTTTGTTTAAAAAAAAAAGGAAAAAATGCTTCCCCAGATTCCACATTAAAATTTGGATAATTTTAGAGATTAAAAAACAGTTAGTGATTTTTGATAAGGTAAGGCAAAATACATCTTTTTAAAATACCAAGATTTGGGCCCTGATCCAGCAAAGCACTTAGGCACATACATAGCTTTAATCATATAAGTAGCATCATTGATGCCAAATGTTCTCTTGGATCACAGCCTTTGGATTAGCATCCAAATGTTTCTGAATCTTCTGGGCCTGAAAAATTTGTGCAAACATCATGTGAACAGGCTCTGTAGGCTGGATAGGCTTTACTGTCACAGGCTTTCTTCATAGTTTGAGTGTTGCTGGTGAGAACAATGGAGTGACTACGCTAATAAAAACGGTTTAAAAAGTTTAATTTTGCCAAACTTTGGTAAAGATTCATTACAAGAGGGAAGTGATGGCTTATGCCACTCAGCTGAGCAGAATTGGTTCTTGCATCCTAATTTTATTTCCGTGTCTGTTCAATGAAATAATTAGTTTTTCTCCTTCATCCATTTCATCTATTGAAGGGCATCAGCAGAAGGACTTTACCAATTTGCTGCAATAAAAGGCACCCTGAAAGACTGAATACAGAGAGCCTGTTTTTCACATTAACACCCACTTTGCATAGATATAAATAACACTAACAAATCAGAATGGTAGCATTTAGCACAGGACAGGAATTTCCCATCAGAATAACTCTGATGGAAAAGACAGCTTCCACAAAATTTTGAGTTTGCAAAAAAACTTTTTTTTTCTGTCAGGAAAATCAAAGCTCCTCTGGTTTACACCAGGAGTGAGTTACCCTTTGTGTGAAATAAGATGTTCAAACATATTTTAAATTATTCTGATGGATGAATGTTGAGTAGTTGTTTGTTACTAAGGGATTCTCCCAGGCAGTTATTTTTATAGGACTTGGGTTTAAATTCTAAATAAACTACGCCTGGAGGGAAATTCTACACCACTGCGCAATACAGAATTTCACAGAAATTAATGTGCGTGCAGAATTTCCTCCCCCGCCGCCCAGAAATGGGCTGCAGTGCTGCTGGCCACCACTGTCCAGTGGCCCAGCAGAGCCCAGCTCGAACACAGAAGACACTGCTGAGGGAGAAGGGGAGGGAGCTAGAGCAGTGGTGGGAAGCAGCGCAGGCCTCAGGGATGTGCTGGCCGCAGGGATTTGCTTCCCACAGCTCCCATTGGGCAGGAACGGTGAACCGCGGCCACTGAGAGCTGTGGATGGCCGGGCCTGTGGACAGTCAATGTAAACAAACTGTCTCATGGCCCGCCAGTGGATTACCCTGATGGGCTGCAGGTTGCCCACCACTGAGCTAAAGGGTTCCTGACAGCCGCAGTTCCCAGCACACCCTGAGGGAAGGAGAGTGGCGAGCAGAAAACTCCACACAAGCCTGGGACCCAGCATCAGGCTGGTTCTCCCTCTGTGAGGGAAGGGGGCAGGTGTCTGGGCTGCGGGTGGGGGGGGGCCATGGCTGAGCTCTGAGCGGGGAAGGGGTGATGTCTGGGCTCTGGGGGGAGGGGCCACACCTGGGGAGTGGGAGTTTGTGTGTATTGGCTGGGGGGGGCACAGCTGGACTCTGGAGGGAGGGGGGTTGGGTGTATTGGCTGGGGGGCACTGCGGCTGGGCTTTGGGTAGGAGGGGTTGTGGGTGTCTAGTCCCCAGGCTGGGCTCTGGAGCGGGGGGGAAAGGGGCAGAGAAACAGGAACTAGGTTGTCATAGGGGTTTCTTTAACTCTCTCTCTACTCCTGGGGGAATTTTTGTGTCTCTGTATTTTATTTTGAATTTACCAAAATCATTGAAACTGGCGTGATTATGTAGTATTATTTTGATAAATAAAATTTGCAGAATTTTAAAATATTGTTCACAGAATTTTTATATTTTGGCACAGAATTCCTCCAAGAATAATAAACTGGTGGCATAATGTCATCATGAGACCTCTTCACCCAGAAGAGGCCGGTCTTCTACTACTCATAGAAGTCCTGCCAATGAGAAGTGCTGTGCCAGCAACACCACCATGTGGCTGCTCAACTGCAGTTTCAGCTTCTGGTGTCAGTCTAGAGACTACAAGAGCTGAAGAGTTTAAGTCTCCCCTCCCCTCCCACTTCCCCCACCCTGCCATTACCTTAAGTATTTTATTTTTCCTCTCTGTTTTTGTCTTTTTTTAAATTAATGGGGAGATGCCCTAGCCTTTTCAGTGCAATGGTGTGAAAGTATTGGTGCTCATATACATTCTTGCACACAACCACAAAGTCTGCATAGGGAAGGGACATGAAAGAAAGCTCCCCAGGTTTGAACAACCCTAAATCCAACCTCATAAAGGTACTCGGAATGTTCTATAATCTTTGACTGAGAATCCTAAAACTCAGTTGTAAACTATTAAGAGTTATCAAACTTTTGCTTATCAGTGTTGAGGCCTGAACTAACTTGGGTTGAGAGAGGAGGAGGCGGGTTAGTCACCTATGTGTATTGAAATCTAAAACCTTGAATTGGCTCTGAAATGATGGTTTAGACACTAACCCATAATTTAATTTCAATATTAAAATATTTAACCAGCTTTAAATTCTGATTTCATTGCCTTTGAGGAAATTCTTTAGTTGGGATTCATAGCCAAATGGACAGGCACCTCCTTGGTTTCTTTTTTAGGATTTATTTCCCGCATAATCTGATTTTGACCAATTTAGTTACAATCCAATTTCAATGCTAACTTGCTGAATTGATATTGCTTTATTCTTAAATTTAGTAGTATTAATGGTAGCTTCATTTTAACACAACGCTTTCATGACTTTATTTTTAATAGCTTTAATAAAACTTATTCAGCTGATACTCAACCAGATTTCTTTCAATAAGCAACAAAGGTCCAGATTCCTTAGGTCTGCTCAGCTTCTCATGATTAGTCTTTGCCCTCGCATAGTAGCTGGTCAGGAATTACTTGATAGGTTTTTGTTGGAAAATGCTGAGTCAATGAAATTAAAGCTTTTCATGGAAATGTATCAGCATTGCTGAAAATTTCATGGGAAGGTTTCCTCAGTTGCAGGATGGAATTTCTGGAGAGAGACACCTCAAATTGCCAATAGCCAATGAATCAGGCAAAGCAGGGGTTTGAACCTGACCTCTCACATTCCAGTGAGTGCCCTAACTCTGGGCTGTAGGCTATTCTAGGGTGGATAGCTCTCTGGTTTTCTTCATCCCAATGCAGAACTGGGGGAAAAACTGTCTCAAGTTTTGTGGAATAGGAAAACTGTTTCCTGCCCAGCTCTATCTTTTTACAAATTAACCCTCATTCACTTGGCACAGAGCACATTAAAAAGGCACTTCCATTTGTGTTCACTGCATGTGTGACTCTAATCCCCAAAAGTGAAAAGGATGAAAGTAATGGCTTAAAACTGATGATGGCCAAACCAATTTGGTGGAGAGGGAAAATAAGAATACTCCCTCCCTACTGAACTGGGGATGTGTTTCAGCCTAAATGTCTGGATCTAAATCTGGTGTTTTGGTTCTGGCTTTCTGCACAACCTATGTGAGACAAGGTTAGCCCTCTCCAACCCACAGCAACCAACCTCCTGTCTGAGGTTTGGAGATGGAAATGATGAGGTCACCTCTCTTGTTACCTTGACGCTTATCCTTCTGTCTGTTGGCAAACCTTTGTGCTACAAAAGTCTTCCATGAAGCCATGTCATCCCCTACAAGAGAAAAATCCAGAAAAAGGGGCAAGAAACAAAGTAAGTTACAAATCACAGCTAGCATCATAGCGTTCTATCCAGAGAACTGTGTTTGATTCCAGTTGGGTGGCAGGGTTGAGACCCACCAAGCCCACTAATCTCAACATTCATGGGGGGACTTCTGTGGATCTGCAGATCTCTGTATAGAGCAGGGAAATCTACCTTAGTCTGTCCCTCCTCTCATGCTCATGACAACAGCAGTGCTTCCTCAAAAGCCATACTCTCACTTGCTTCCATGGCATCTACTCAAGAACTCCTGTTTGGTTGAGATGAAGAGCTCAGGGTACTTAGGGTATTTTCATAGATGCCAAAGTTGGCATGCATTTCTCTGAATAAGTCTCGGTGAGTAGAATAATATTTGAGGGGCTCCTCTGCCTGTGTCCTACACCACTTTTGCCTCCAGCGTTCCTCAAAACACACATTTAAATCCCAGGCACTTCTGGAGAACGGAACCATAGAGCTGGAGGGAAAAGAGATTCGTTCTGTGGAGATTCTCCCTTCCTATTACCACTGGATTTTGTGTCCTCTCCACTCTTGTTAGTGAAGGGAAGATTAGGGTTTGGTATTTTAACATGTTTGCTTCCTTTCCCTTCGCTCACACACAACCTCTCTTGGTATTAAAGAAAAGGAGTACTTGTGGCACCTTAGAGACTCGCAAATTTATTTGAGCATAAGCTTTCGTGAGCTACAACTCACTTCATCGGATGCATTCGGTGGAAAATATGAAAGCTTATGCTCAAATAAATTTGTTAGTCTCTAAGGTGCCACAAGTACTCCTTTTCTTTTTTGCGAATACAGACTAACACGGCTGCTACTCTGAAATCTCTTGGTATTCTGACTTGTCTTATCCCAGCTGAAGGCAGGAAACCTCTGGAAATGAATGGGTGAGAGAGCCTATTCTCATGATTTCACAGCTTTTTGTGCAGAGAGAGGTTAATTCAGGGAAATACCTGAAATGCTGTCTGCTTATCCTAATCACCCTTCTAAAACATGAAGTTTGTTTATCAGTTAATAAGCTACTGTAAGGGAATCCTCTCTTCTATGGCAAATTATAGGAGAGTATCTTTTCTTATGGAAAAAAGACCAAAACACTTTCTGCCAACTGGAAGTACATGAAATTGGATGTATCCTGGAGCTGCCATTATTCTCCTGCAAACTTCAAAGATAAACGCAGTTTTAAAAAACCATTAAATAAATAGGTCGCTACTTTATTACTGGATAAGCATGTGCAGTCCTTGAGATGGTTAAGGAAATTCTTCTTTCTGAAAGTGTAGGTATTTTACAGCACTGCAGAACTTGGCAATGCTGGTTTTAACATGGATCCTTTTTTAAAAAAAAAAAAAAAGCTTTAGTACTAATGTGAGCGCAGTTTAATGAACACCTGTGGAGAGCTAGACCTGTTAAAAGAATAATTTGCTGTGCTTCAAAGCAACCCATGTAGATTCTCGATGGAGCCATTTAAAAAGAATACAGTGTGTTTAAACTGGAGAATCCAGTTAAAAGAATAAACTTTCAGTGCATAGAAAGACCAAATACAAGAGAAAGCTGAGCTGCATAAGAGAAGGGTAGTGTTTTGTGGTTATATTTTTTCTCTCTTCACAAAACTACTCATTCCTGCTCCCATTATGAATGAATGAAAGCAAGAACGCTTTGAACTGCATACCTGGAATACATAGTGGGGTATCGTCCCTCTGGTGCATCTCTGTGTGCAACAGGATTATGTGTTTAACTGGTTTCAACTGCATCTTCTTGATGTTCTTTAGCTAATAGTTCTTATCGCTCAGGAAATGAGAAACTTTTGAATGAAAATGTAATGACCACATTCACTAAAGGAAAAGTAACAGAATTTTTGCTGACTGATTACTTTATCACCATTAATGCTTCCTTATGATGGTAATGAAAACCTTGAAATATTCAGCTGATATGTTTTATAGCGAAGACTGAGCTAGCCTGTTACAGGAGCTGAATTTCTGACCTGATAATGGCTTTAGTGGATTGGCACAGGTGACGAGTGATAAAATAATCAATGACTAAAACACAAATCCTGAAGCAAAGGCCTTCAAGGCTCATCTAATAGTTATATTTTGTTCAGATGATCTCCTCTTCTAAATGAAACAAATAGAACCAGATACACTGAGGCACTGCTGCTAGAAATATCCATCATCTTTAGTAGCAAAACCAGTAATAAGACCCCATTTTCAAGATTTTTCTTTTTAATTAGATGTTCTGTAAAGTAGGTGGTACTTTTCATTCAGCCATTCATTCTTTCTAGAATTGTGGATACCCTGGAGCTTTTCCTGAAGTGGAAATCTTTTCAGACATTTTGATTAAAAATCATACATCACTCTGACCTCTCAAGGTAACTTTTTTGCATGATTTATATTTGGAGTTTTCAGGCATAACAAAAACATATACAAAGATCAAATGCTACAATAAGAAATACTTTTCACTTGTATGGGTCCTTCCATTTGAGGACCATGAAGCACTCTGCAAACTTTAATTAATTAAGCCCCACAATTATGGGGTAATAGTGAATGAGAATTGCTATCCCAATTCTACAGATGAAGGGATGGGAAGGAAAACAAGGCACAAAGAGGTTAAGACCTAAATAATGCCTGCACATATGTGGGTTGTATTAGAGGTAGGAGATGGCACAGAGAACCCTGCTCTACCCTCTTCCATAAGGGGTACATGTAATGGGCTAGGATCTATCCTGTACCAAAGTTCTGTTTGAGTAGGGGAGGGGTACATGCATGAGGGCTCCTCATCTGGGATCTTTTTCTGGCTCCCTAATTCTCTGCTCTAGCCCCAGACCTGGTGCAACTTAGAGTAGCTGCCAGAATGCCATTGTCCTTGATGGACTTAACACTAGTATAGGACTGGTGTAGTGGAGTTACCTCCTCTTCTGCTAGATTTCAGCCCCTTTTCACTGCCTGAAAAGTGTGTCACAGTAGAGAATCTGGCCCTGCACATTTTTCATTTTGTAACAGAAAGGGACCTGCTAGCTCTGCCTACAGCATTGACCAGCCCCAGAAGGGGTGTTTCTAAATGGAAGATATGCAAATCTTCATCCCCTCTTCACAATAGAAGGAATGTTTGCTTCTGCTCTGCACTCTGTGCCTCTTGGTAACTAGGAGGCATCGTGTCTTTGTCATAAAGGGTCCAAGCACCAACACTTCAGCAATAATGACTGAAACTCGGCCATCAGTTTGAAACTGTTTTAAATGGAGTCCAACTATTGAAGCACTAGTCTTTGCTACAGGAGCATCTAACCATGTGAAAACAAATAGTGAATTGCACATCCTAATGTGAAGGCATCCAAAGATTCCAGGGTTATCCTGCCCACTGTGTGTCCGTGTTTAGATGGAAACAGCTACATGCATGGCTGAGAGCTCTTTTTGTTCAGAATGTAATCACTGGGATTTGCAGTCTGTTACTGTCCAGTTTTTAAATTCTTGTCAATTTTGATGTTGCAAATTACACCTGTGCAACAGTAAGGCTATGCTATGCCCAGACTTCTAGACCATTATGATATCAGAGGTATCAGCCAATGATCACCATCTACTATACAGCTAATTTGCATGCAACAGTTTCATTGGTTGTACAAAAGGGACTGCACAGATGGTGGACTATTTGGCCTAACTGCCCCAGTTCTTCAAAACCACATGCACAGACATAGCCCCTCATTTGCCACCCCCACAAACCAACATCCATCTTTCAGGGTTGTTACCGTGTCTGGGTGTCACTTGGAAGCTTAAAATGTCTGCTGAGTCAGTGTGAAGTGATGGCAACTGCTACAAGTGTGGCTGAGAGCTCTTTTTGTTCATAATATCACTGAGTTCGGTCCTCACCAAGCCCTGTGAGAACCCAATGGAATGTTGGAGGCCAAAGATTCTGTGGCAGCTGGAAAGTGACAGCTGATCAGAGAAGGTGGCAGTAACAGTTATGTAGAGTAACAAGGAGGTGGTGGTACCTCCAGCCAGATGGCAGCTCTGTACACAGACTTGAGGGGATGTAAATAAACAGAAACATTGCTCACCACAACCCAGCTCCTGGAAACAAAAGCCCCCCATTCTCAGCTTTTTTACATACAACTTTACAAATTATATTCATGTGACCGCATAGGCTTTCAGCTACTAGTTGGTACAGAATGAGTGCTGCCTGCTACTGTCCATAATAAAAGGAGACTTTCACTATTGGAATGTACCATTTCACTATTAGAACATACCATGAGACTGGCCAGAATACCAGAATTTCATTTCATGAAAAGTTTTGAGGTTTTGACATGTTGTTTTTGTTCCAATGTGGATTGAAATGCACTTTTTGAAATTTCTCATTAAACGGAAAAAGAGAGAGAAAGGGACCCAGCAACAAACTGATCCATATCTACCCCACATAGCCACTGGTTAGGGCACTCACCAGGTTCAAATCTCTGCTCTGCCTGATTCTGTGTTCTCTCTCTCTCTCTCTCTCTCTGGTTTTAAACAGAAATGCCCTCCTGGGCCTGGGAAACCATCCTGACAAAATGCTCATCTAAATTAAGTTTCTGCAAGGCATTTCAATTTGGGCATTTTTCAACAGAAAAAAAGAGCTTTGTCAAAAAAAAAATTCGATTAGCTCTAGTGATTATATATTATAAATTATTTAATGGCTGATTCTCCTGTCATCCAGCTCCTTTTGTGTTATTTAGCAGGCTAATACTAAACATAAATCTAAGTTGGTCAGACACACTGAAAACAAGAGAATAAAAATGAGAGAGTGAATTGTAATCCAAAGTACAAATTGATTTCAGAGAATGAATATTTCCTTTCAGTCTGTGTGGCTTAAGCATAAAATAAGTAGGATTAAACTGAAATTCTAAAGATCAGTCCTCGGAGCAAACTGTCAGGTGATTTTAAAGAACTCCTCTCTCTTCCTTGGGCTGATAAGTAGACCAGTGTGAAACAGGTTCTTTTCTCTTCAGTTTGTCCCGAATGAGTAAAAATGATCTCATTTAATTTGAGATATGCTCACTTGTGCCACCTGGACTTTAGCAGAGGGTTTTGTGTATGCAGAGACATTTGTATGCTGTGTAAAAATAATAACTGATGTTAAATCACAATATTAGATGTACATAACTTCTACCATTCTTTCTTGCACCATATTGTTCCTATTTAATCAAATTCTAGCTTCCAACTCCCACTGACTTCAGTGGAAGAGGAATCCACTTAGGATCTCGCAGGACAAGGCATTTAAATAAGTGAGTCTGGCTTGATACCTAATTAAACCTGTGCTGGGCATTTAGTCCTGGAAGAAATCATGTGATCAATGATAGCCTGGAACTGGTTATACCAAATATTGTTTCATCATCGCTAACACCACCACCAATGTCTCAGAGCAAGAAAGGCAATTCTCTTTCAAACAAAAATGTGGCATGTAGGAAGGGTGGTTTTGTGAGAGCCATTTTCTCTGTTACAGGATGAGCTAGGTCTCTAAACGGTTCAAGTCCCAGCTCTAACCCTTGCTAACTTGTAATTATGGGACTGGAGCAAGTAATTATGGGACTGGAGCAAGGCCATTTGGGAAGAAGAAAGCAGATTAAAAAGCAGGTCATGGCCCTCAGGACCGAAGAATGCTAGAAGGAGCAGTAGTGGAGTGAGAGACTGTCTAGTAAGTGAAGTGGAACTGGTTGGAGTGAGCCAGAGGATGATCGCAGAAGGCAAGGGAAACTCGCCAGGCAGAGGGTCTGTGTTGGTTCCTTGTAGAATCTCTGAGGCCCGAGGAGGGTCTAGGGCATGATAGTCAATGTAGAAAGTGGCCTTCAGAAAAGCTGAAGAAAGGAGAGTTTGAGTAAAAGCAACAGTTGCTTTCTGTTACCAGTTTAGGTGCTTGGTGTAGCTTGCTGTAGAGGGAGGGCCTAGACGCCCCTATATCTCAGCTGCACTTTAGGGATGGGATGAGCAGAAACTCTAATGGCTAAGGGAAAAAGAACTGTTGTGAAGCCCCTCAGAAGAATAGAAGGTTGAGAACTTTGAGTTGAGGGGTGTGGTCCAGGGAACAAAAAGAACCTTGTGGAGCTCCTGTCTGAAGGGGAGAACTCTTGCTTTGGTAGGACCATACTATCCATGAAGAGAAGACTGCAGACCAACCTGGGAAACATAAGTGTGAATGCATCCAGCAAGAGAGAGGTAAGCTACATGCAACCAGTGTAAAAGCATCCTCAGAATCAAAGTGAAATGTCTGCTTCTTAGTGCAAGGAATTCATACAGTGACTGAATAACAGAAAAACGTATTAGTGAACTAAAAAAGTTGAACCAACTTTTTTCAGGGTCTGGTAGGTGGCTGTCTCAGTCTTGAAGTAAATAAAGCTTTATGAAATGATTTAACTCATCTCTGATTTTGAGTTGGAAGGAACTATGTGAGTCAGTGATTAGAACTGGGCTTCATATGACTGCATCAAATTGTGTACCAAGACGGGGTTAGATACAGTGACCTCTCTCTCATGAGAATCTGTATATTATCTCTATAGTAATAGTTGTAAAGAGGATGCTTTGGAAAAGAGAGATGAAATTAACTTCAATTGTTCAGATTAACACATTTCAATTTACAAAATTCCTATTGTACATATAGAATAAAATGCTGGGCTAGAACAATTTGGCAAAATGGCTTTTATAATACATATTTGGTTTGTATGTAGTAATGAGGGTCTGCAGCTCCAGAGTTAAAGGTATACTGAAATCTGCAACTAAAATAGAATTTAAATCCTCCCATTTGCTCTGAGTTTAGTCTCCAGCTTTAACAAACGTACAAACAATAGCAGCATTTGTATTGTTTCATATTCTGCAAAGTTACTGTCTACAAATCTAGTGTGGCTACTTTTATGCTAGGCATGAAAGGGAATATTCTGGCAATGAAGAGTTTGAGTACACATTGTGTATGGGTAAGGAGTTGAGCTTGTCAAACTCTCCTTTATACATTTTTTTTGGTGGAAAATGGCCTCTTTCCTGAACCAAAAATATTGATTTCTTTTGAAATTCACTGGGGGGTTTCAACACAAACTAAAAAACTCTTTGTGTGTGTCTGTGTGTGCATGTGTTGTAGGAAGAAAAAGTGAAAAAAGTTCACGGGAAATTTTGGAAAATATGAGAACTTCATTTAAAATATCTGTGGCACCTTAGAGACTAACAAATTTATTTGAGCATAAGCTTTCGTGAGCTACAGCTCACTTCATTGGATGCAGCTCACGAAAGCTTATGCTCAAATAAATTTTAGTCTCTAAGGTGCCACAAGTACTCCTTTTCTTTTTGCGAATACAGACTAACACGGCTGCTACTCTAAACCTGTCATTTAAAATACTGTTTTTTTTTTTCCATGGGAAGTGTTGAGGAGTCATGTGTTGAGGCTTGTCTGGATAGTAATTCCCATTAAATTGGGGTGTGTGTGTGTGTGTGTGTGTGTGTGTGTGTGTGTGTTAACTGCACTTAAGAAGAATTATCTCTTAAATGAATCATGGTATTGGTCTATACATTCCAAACACTCTTAAACATTTCCACATTTGTAGGCTAGGTGGCACTCTTACTCTGCACTTGTATCCTGACACACAGCACTAAAAATGTTCAGAAAAGTATTTTCGATGTAATTTGAAAGAAAAAAAGCCTTTCCAATACTGAAATTTGAGAAAATAATAAACGTCTAGACTAGATTACATTTCAAGTATATATTGAATTTTCTTTTTTGGAAGGGTACATATTTAAGTAGTCTGTTAAATAATGGGTAAACTTTCCTATGGAAAAATGCATATTAGCTGTGCTTCTGCAGCCTAAAAATAGATCAATCTACCTTTGGCAAATTCTACAGAAAAGGAGAAATATTATGTTTTATAGGTGCACTGCTCTTTGTATAGTGATACAGGACCTGCTAACATCAGTAGAAAATTCTACACAATGGTTTCTCGATCTCAATAAATAAAGACTGTTCAAATTCGCTCAATTTAAATATTTCTAAACATTTCATGTTCATTTTGAGAAATTAGACAGGACTTAGCCTCCAATCAGGTTTTTATTTTAATTCCTTGTCAAACTTTTTGCCAGCTGTAAAACTAACCAGCAGAGCCCCCAGAAATGGCTGTGTGTGTGTTTGTGTGTGTGTGTGTGTTTACAAATGTAGACCCTCAGTCTGAGATATGGTGAGTTTGAAAAGGGGGAACACAAGGGGTGTGGTGCAGATTGCAGTCTCGTATATGTTACAGATATTATTTTCTATGCCCTTAAGCATGTATGAGGTAGAAGCCATTTATTCAACTGGTGTGTGTGTATGTGTGTGTGTGTGTGTTTCATTTTACATGGTTGAAGTATGGACAATGTAGAATTCTGAATTGCCTTATTCTGATCCAGTCATGTCCACTCTTATCAGTAGAGAATAGCACTTGATTCCACAAGTAGTCCCATTAACTTCAAAGAGGCTACTTGTAAAGTAAGATACCCACACTCACATTGAGTAGTATCCCATATTGTACTTAGTATTTCAGGGCACATATGGTACTGTATGTGTGCAGGTTTTTAATTAACATAAGAATGGCCATACTGGGTCAGACCAATTGTCCATCTAGCCCAGTATCCTGTTTTCCGAAAGTGGCCAGTGCCAGGTGATTCAGAAGTATTAACAGAACAGAACAATTATAGAATGAGCCATCTTCTGTCGTCCAGTCCCAGCTTCTGACAGTCAGAGGTTTAGGAAAACCCAGAGCATGGGGTTGCGTCCCTAATGTCCATTGCTGGACCTATCCTCCATCAACTTTCCCAATTCTTTTTTGAACCCAGTTATAGTTTTGGACTTTGCAACATCCCCTTTCAATGAGACTCACAGGTTGACTATTTGTTGTGTGAAGAAGTACTTCCTAATGTTTGTTCTCACTGAGTGACACCTGGTTTTTGTGTTATGTGAAGGGATAAATAACACTTCCCTATTCAATTTCTCCATACCATTTGTGACTTTATAGGCCTCTATCGTGCAATAGTATCATTCATTCGTTGTTGTATTTCTGTAAAAAGTAAATAATACTTTAACTACTACGATTTAGCAATTTAAATGGTGTATGTACAGCATCCAGCACAATGGGGTTGAGTCTATTATGAGAGCTCCTAGGAGCTATGGAAAGACAAATATTTAAAAATAATAAATTTGAAATCTTGTAAACCAAAATTACTTGCTGTCTGCAGTTTGGGGGGGGGCAAATATTGTTTTATTCCATATTTTTCACATAACCTATGATTATATACTTGATAAAACAGTCTTTTTGTCTAAACTAGATTTTAAATGCGAAGCCTGTTTTTCAACTAAGGTACATTTAAAAAAATATACATCATCTGATGAATTCAGAGGTGAAAGATGGAGTTCAAAATGGTGTGTGTCTGTGTGTGTCCGTGTCTGTGTGTGTATGTCTCATTAGGCAGACTGCTTTTATTTAATGCCTCTTAATTTTTCCTATCTATGCTGTTGTTTTATATGTATGTTTCTTTAAACAGATTAACCGGTATTCATCTGCACATATGATAGAATTTTAATACTGGTTCTTTGAATAAAATACAAAGAGAGGTCTTATGACCTAGTTCCACTTGACTTTTACTAAGATGATAAGTAATACAAACTAAAAAGGGAAATAGCATCTTTAAATTATAAGAGGCTAGATAAACCATGTGCTATCAATAAAGCACATCTAATCTCTCTTGAAGCAACACTTAAATATTATGGCAGTTATTGCTTGTATATTTAATAGCGCAATTGTTGTCTTTAATGTAATAATCACATAATTTTTTCATTTACATACAAACACTTCATCTTTTAGAGTCTCAGAAGTGCATGACTCTGCATTTCTTATTTAAAAGGCTTGAAAGAAAAATCAGATTCTTTCTAAATTGGTGTTTAGTGAAATATCTAGACCAGTGGTTCTCCAAGCTGGTGCGCCGCTTGTTCAGGGAGAGCCCCTGGCATGCTGGACCTGTTTGGTTACCTGCCGCATTCACAGGTTCGGCCGATCGTGGCTCCCACTGGCTGCGGTTCACCGCTTCATGCCAATGGGGGCTGCGGGAAGGGCAGCCAGCACATCTCTTGGCCCGCTCCACTTCCCGCAGCCCCCATTGGCCTGGAGCAACGAACCGCGGCCAGTGAAGCCACAATCCAGCCAAACCTGCGAACGCGGCAGGTAAACAAACCGGTCCGGTGCACTTTCCCTGAACTAGCGGCGGACCGGCTTTGAGAACCACTAATCTAGACTGAAGAAAAAATTGGCAGTGGTTTAATAGATAGTTTGCAAAGTGTGTGTGAGAGGAGACTTTTCTTTGCTAACATAGTAGCTCTGTCATAGACAAATACCATTTCATAAACATGCTCAAGCTCTTCTGCCCTGCCAAATAAGGAGTGTGGGGTTACTTGAGTAGATTGCTAAGCTTCTATCTGGGGCTGATTTTAGTACTAGACTACTAAATTTCTAGCCAAGTCATGGAAGGGAGGGAAAACCCCACAGGCTGTCTACTTTGACAAATATAGTCCAGAGGCACATGTCTAACTGAAGGGAACCTTTGGCTTCAGTCTGTCTCTGCTAGCTTGTATGGGGGCTGTGGCCACTACTACAAGGTACAGGTGGAGGAAGTAAGATGTAGCCTGGACTTTTCCCAATTTTGCAGGGTTTATTTAGAGATCGTAGCTTTGTGCAACTGGCCACAACCCCATTTCCTCCCTGGCCCACTCAGTCTCTCCCTCTGCATCCCTGCAAAAGAGAGCTGCTAAGTAGGTAGGCTTGAGGAACACAATGGACTGTAGTGCCCACTTCTTGTGGGCCCTCCACTGTAGTTTCTGCTCAGCCCCACGCAGTGGCTATGCTCAGTGATGAGCAGCAAAAATCTTAACAACGGCTTCCCTCCTCGCCCCACGAGGGGGTTGTTGCCCACACCCCCGCGCCCGGGACTCCTGCCCCATCCACCCCCTCCCATGTCCCCTGACTGCCCCCAGAACCGGGCAGGAGGGTCTCATGGGCCACCATAGTGGGTACCCACCCCGCCCCTGAGAGCCAGAGGCACCTTCCAGGGGGTGAGGTGGGGAGTTCCGGAGGTGCTTACCTGGGGCAGCTCCCAGGAAGCATCCGGCAGGTCCCTCTGGCTCCTAGGGGCAGGGGAGCGTAGCAGGGGGAGTGGCTGCTCCCCCACTCATCACATCAAAAGTGGCGCCTCAGGCGCCGACTCCCTGCGTACTCCGGGGCTGGAGCACCCACGGGGAGAATTTGGTGGGTGCAGAGCACCCACCAGCAGCTCCGCGCCTGGCCCCAGCTCACCTCACCTCACCTCTGCTCCGCCTCCTCCCCGAACGCATCGCCCCACTCTGCTTCTCCTCCCTCCAGCTTCCCATGAATCAGCTGTTCGGCAGGAAGCCGGGGAGGGCTGAGAAGCAAGTGGCGGCTTCCTGCTCAGGCCAAGGGTGGTGGAGATGAGCTGGGGTGGGGAGCGGTTCCCCTGCACGTGCTCCCCCCCAGGTTACCTGCTGCGGTGCCCTCCTCGCGCCCTTGCCCCAGCTCACCTTCACCTCCCTGGGCCTGAGTGGGAAGCTGCGGCTTGCTTCTCAGCCTGCCCCAGCTTCCTGCGCGAACAGCTGATTCGCAGGAAGCCTGGGGTGGGGGGCGGAGAAGCAGTGCGAGGCGGCGTTTTCAGGGGAGGAGGCAGAAGCAGAGCAGAGGTGAGCTGGGACTGGGACTGGGGCTGGGGCAGGGAGGGGAGCTGCCGGTGGGTGCTCCAGGGCTGGACCACCCATGGAGTCAGTGCCTAAGGCGCCACTTTTGGCTGGTTAAATTTTGAAGCCCTTTTAGAACCGGTTGTTCCGTGAGGGACAACCGGTTCTAAAAGGGCTTCTAAATTTAACAACCGGTTCTAGTGATTCGGTGCGAATCAGCTCCAGCTCACCACTGGCTATGCTGTGATTCTTCTTTGTTTTGGCCCTTACCCAGCTGCACAAGCAGAGGACAAAATTTGCCCCAACATTACGTATAATTTTATTAAAGTAGTTTTAAATTCTCCATTTAAAACTTAAATAAGGATGAAAGGAGGCATCATGTGCTCTTTACTCAGGCAACTATCTGAAATCAATGGGAGCTTTGCATGCGTGGGATGCAGGATCATCTAGCCACTTTGGCTGGATTATACGGCCCAATGTAAGATGGCAGATGTCACCAGATGGCGCTGTTATGTATAGTCGTCCAAGTTTTCTGTCTCTGTGTGCAAGCAAATGGTCAGTTTTAAGAAAACATTGCTGTGATGTAAGTTTGGGTTTTGCTAGGTTCTGGGTAGAAGGAGCTATGGGAGCAGCAGGAGAGTTTGCTTTCTGCTTTGGTCTCTGTTGGATTGCAGTCAGAACTCAAAGCAGAGTTGCTCTCTGGGAATGGAGCATGGGTGGTGGGCTAAGATTCCTAGAAGAAGGGATTGCCCTACATTCTGTTGACTGGCTGTATTCTAGGTCTAGAGTGCTTATATATAAACAAGTTAAACTAAGAATATTCCTAGACTCCTCCTCATTGATTTCTTCCCCACTGGGAAGCTGGCATGCAAGGTCCTGAACATATGCTACTTCTCAGCAGATAATAGAGATAATATGAACTCATACAGCACCTTTATCAAGAGCAAGAACTTTTTATTTCATTAGTTTGGTCAGTATATACAAGCTCAGACTATGCCTATTAAATGTAAAACACTAGTGTTAATTCAACATAGTTTGAAATATGAAGCACTTAAAAGCCAGGAAAATCCAAAAGTGAAGGTTGCACTCATTATATCAACTCAGACCCATGATACATCCTATATATCTCATGGTATATATAAATAGCAATGCTTTATTAATATTAAAGCTTACATAACACAGTTGATGTAGTATAAGAACCTCAATAGAATTATAATACATTACATTTTACACATTAAAAGGCAACTGGAATGGAAAATGCACGTAAAAATATCCCCTACACAGGGCAATGGGAGCAATCCTATATTTTGGACTTTGCTGATTTTTTTTGAATGCTTGGAGCCTGAGTCTTATTTACATTAAAGCCCCTTTATACCACTCAAGCAATGCAAAGGGGCCTTAAAATGGGTGGAAATGTAACTTCCTGTGGCTGAAATTTAGATATCCAATATTCAGGCAGGCATTGTTCAAACAGATGCGTGGTGAAAAAATTTCAATATTCCAAAATTTTATCTAAAACTAAACTCTACCCGGATTCACCTGAGACTTCTGATAGCAATGTGGAAAACTACCAGCAATAAACCATGATAGTTTAAAAACCTTTAAACCAATTTTATTCATCTGTGGCTTGACATTTAAATGTCATTGAGATCTATAAAACGAACCAAATTCTTAAATTTTGAGCAGCAGCTATTTTTGACTTGTCCAAGAACAGATGTTTCTGGATGTCCCAATCAGAAAAGAGAAATGTTTGTTTTACGTTGTCATAACTGAAGCAGCTGAACTGAACTCACATTCTAAATAAACAAATAATGGCCTTTGTGACTACTACAAAATATAGAAAACTTTAGAACAAAAGATTTTGTTTTTGTTTTTTTTAATTTATGCATGACTGAGTTAGAGAGAGATTGGAAGTTGGAATTCAATTGTTCCTCACACTTATTGAAACTGGAACCAGATTTATTGGAAGGTTCACTAAGGCTTGCAAACTTTTTAAACTTGGGTTAAGTTCTGAGTAAACCTGGGCCAAGTTACAGTTACAGTTGTGTGTGGAAACCATGTGAAATTGTGGCTTTTATATGGTTTCAACCACAAACAAGCAAAAGCTGACAATTTTAATGGAGTTTGGAATTAACTCAAAAGCTCCAAATGAATCAGAGAACTCATTGCAAAACTTAGAAGCTGCAAACCCACATGAGACTTAACAAAATAAATGGTTTACAGACACAACAATGCCTTTCACAGTTCTAATGTTCTATATATAGATTGTGGTAAGGCAGCTATAGGGTTGCACAGTTTTCTTTGACTTTGGGTGTGGCATATCACCTCGACTGGTCTCACTGGTCAATGGTCTCATTCTGATGATAGACTGGAAACAGTAGTCCAGGATAATTCTTTCAGGTATTTCAGTTGCCTTCCTGGTATTGTTGACCATGGACATATTATTTACACTCCTGTGGATCCTAACAGAAGGAGACGGACGTGTTTAAGTGACTCCATTTTCTTCTCTCGGAAGGACCTATTGAGTAGTCTGGGCAGTTGCTTCTCTGCCCTTAGGCCTCAGTGGTGTGATATACCACAAGGTTTTAATCTCTCATCCCTCCAGTTTAGTGTGCACATAGTCGTATTGAGGAAATAGTGAGAACTGGGTTGAAGTTTCATCAGTATGGTGACACTCAGCTTTGTCTGTTTCATTAGACCTGGATAATTGATCAGCCCCTTTCCAAGATCTATCCAGGACTGAATGTGAACTATCTGGCTGAAATTTCACTTGACCAAAACATAGGCTATGTTGGGATTGACTTGGCTGCCTAGCAGATACAATATACTAACCTGCTGCTCCACAGATTGCCGTTTTTGAGCTTCTTTCAGGATGCGGTTCAAGGTATTATTTTGATCTATACACTGGTATGACTTGAAGTCCTGGCTACCTCCAAAGAAAATGGGCCAAAGATAAGTGAATCTAAGTGACACTAAAGGAGTCTCAGCTGGTGTAACTTGCACTTCCCTTAGCTCCCTCGAGTGGTAAGGTGCACCCATTGAGAGACAGACCTCTCACGGCCTAATTAATCCCTGATGCAGTGCCAGTAAATTTGCAGGAAATGTACCAAGGATGAATTTGACTGGAGACTCTTACTACCATGTAACTTGCATCCCAGACACACTACCTCTAATGTTGTGTTAGTAAAAGAAAAATAGCAAACAGGTGACTTAATAGTAACCTAGCTCCTATAGAGTACCTGTAATCAGTAGATCTCAAAGCTCTTTAAATTGTAATGGCCTAAAAGTCCCACCTGATCGTAGGACTGAAAGATGATCTATGTTTATATATGCTTAGACTGCCTTATCACTTACACTTGACTCTGAATTTGGCCCAGCCCCTCTCCTCATATTTTAGCTTAACAGTTGAGATCAGATTTTTTTTTTGAGCAACAGCTCCCAGATTTAACCAGTGTGCGCCGGGCATTTTTGGTACGGAATCCTTGTCTCTGGAATTCATTCCTCTCTGTTAGTCTGACAATACTTTTATCTGTTACCTTCAATGAGTGTGTGCTTTTGTTGCATTTGAGTAATGTTAGTTTAGTCAATATACGGGGCTTTTAATTTACTTTAAATATGCCTTGCAGCTGTTAAATAGACCAATTTTAGAATGGGGGTGGGGATATATGATTTTTAGCAGAGAGGAACTGCCTTGTAGCTTTAGAGGAAAATAATAAAAATGCGAGTTTGCAAGTCTGTTGCACCACATTACATTCATTATTTTTAATTCTTTGTCTCTAGGGGCCATGGCCCAAGGGTTGCTGAAATTCAATATAATAATTACATTCTTTTAAAATTGCAGCTACAAGGAAATATAGCTGCTTTCAAAGAGAGGCTAAAAATGAGGTGTGCATGTTTCTTATACAAGTGTTCAGTAATAAATTTAATCTGTTGCCCTTTAGCCTTTGAAAGCCTTGGTCATTTCAAAGTTTAAATAGATTTGGAAAAATCCTGTAACGTTTTTTCTTAAAGGGTAAAAAATCTGACCCATCAAATTCTTACACCTCTTCCCCCCGTCCCCCAGCAGATACATGTCCATATAACTCCCACTACAAGTATATAAGAACATAAGAATGGCCACACTGGGTCAGACCAAAGGGCCATCCAGCCCAGTATCCTGTCTACCCACAGTGACCAATGCCAGGTGCCCCAGAGGGAGTGAAACTAACAGGTAATGATCAAGTGATCTCTCTCCTGCCATCCATCTCCACCCTCTGACAAACAGAGGCTAAGGACACCATTCCTTACCCATCCTGGCTAATAACCATTAATGGACTTAACCTCCATGAATTTATCTAGTTCTCTTTTAAACCCTGTTATAATCCTAGCCTTCACCTCCTCGGGCAAGGAGTTCCACAGGTTGACTGTGTGCTGTGTGAAGAAGAACTTCCTTTTATTTGTTTTAAACCTTCTGCCCATTAATTTCATTTGGTGGCCCCTAGTTCTTATGTTATGGCAACAAGTTAATAACTTTTCCTTATTCACTTTCTCCACACTACCCATGGTTTTATAGATACCAAAAAGCAAACAAAGCCCAAATGCTGTAAATGTAGGGCTTTGTTGTTTTTATACTTTATCCCTTATATATTGGTTTTTCTTGCATTTAGAAATACCACAGCATGACCTGCTGTTCAAAATCTAAGATCATGGAACTCTTGCATGACAGTTTCTTTGTAGGTTGCCTTTTTTAATGTACAGATTGAAAGTGCTTGTTTACATACTTACTGAACAGCACTGGACAATTGTGTAGTCTTCTGTAGAAGCTAAACAAAGGACGAGCAGCAACAGTTTACATTTCCTTTCTGTCTCATTCTGCTCCAGATGCGAAGAAAACAAACTGGTCGCAGGTAAAGCAAAAAGGATTTCAGTTTCATAGCTAATGCATGATAAGACCATCTCTGGAAAAGTCAAATAATACCATTTGTTCACGTTATAGCAACACCCCACTGTCACAGACACCATTAAGATGCTGTCAGCATTTCTATTATGATCACATGTTTCAGGGGCTTATAACATGGTCATGAAAAGCCACTCTAAAAATTGAATCCAGAATATAGACTCTATTTGCTATATTGTGTGTGTTTTTCTTGGCATTGCTAGGGTATGTGTCAAAAGTGTATAATAATAATAATAATAAAAAAAAGAACTGGCTAAATCAGAACAGGTGTACTGATGAGATATGCAGTCCAAAGGCATCTCAGACTCAGGTCACTGATCTACCCATTGCTGAATTTTCTTTTTCTAATCATATGGGATATAAAAAGACATAAAAGAATCACAGAATGATTTTTGAAATATTGTGGCTTGAACAAAGCCATCAACAAAAAGAGGAATTACAGAAATTATCATTTTATAGGCCCTGTATATCTGATTGTATTGGCAGAAATTAAGCCCTCTACCTAAAACACTGTTGATAGAAACATAGTTATGTTATCTGGGATGGACTTGTCTTGGGTACTCATTGAAAAGTCTGCTTCATGGGAATACGTAGGGTCCTGATTCTGGCTGGCATCCCCATGGGCATTCAACAGGATGAAACAAGGGTGCAAGGAGCATTCCCTTTCTCTTTTGCATCCTTGTGTCAGGGCTAGTTACACATCACACAGGAAGCCTATTCCCATTGTTCCTCTGCTAGAGTACCCAAGGCTGTGAAACTAACAGGTAATGATCAAGTGATCAAGTAGGCTATGATGTGCCTAGAAGAGGGCAGGTTTAAGTGGAGAGCATGGCCGAGCTGGTGAAATGTAGAAGGGGTTAGTATTCTACAAATTCTTCAGAGGTATTGTACAAGACACATTTGTTTGTGCTTCCTTAGATCCTCTAGGAGGCCATCAGCCAGAATACCTCTAGGGCCTGAACAGACCCTCTTCGCCCCCTCTTGGGCTCCCAACTGCACATGGGGCAGTACTGGTAAATAATTAAAGGATGTGCTTTCTCTAGTAGCACAAACCAGTGCTTGATACAGGTTTGATCATTTCACATATCTTTTTGATAATCCATAACTGTCTTCTACAATTATTTTCATCATCCAGCCAACCAAAGATAAAAGGTAGAACATGCTTCTTTTGCCTACTCCCAAGGAAACTCCATTATCCTTGAAAGGTCACGTGACTGTGTGAAAAAGCCAATCAGGACTGAGAGAAACAGTCCACAAGGACCCTCTTGGTATGAGCAGAAAATGAAGTTGTTACCAGACTGCAAACTGCAACCCTCAATTCTTATGAATATTTGAATGAGTAACTAAAAACAGCTCAGTGAACTCTAAGCAACTGTGACAGCTGAAACTGCCTGGGAAACTAGCAATCTACACGGACCATGGTGAAAAGATCACCAGTCACATTTCCATCGCCATTGCAATAAGTATATTATAAAATATTATCGATCCATTGTTCTCAAATAGTACTTAGGAAAAAAAACCTGCTCTCCCCCAGTGAATTGTCATAAGCAAGATACCCACAGGATCTCTTGTGATATTTTGAATGCATTACAATGCAATGATTTCTAACAGTCTACTCAAGGCAAGAGAATAGTCACATTTTCTAGACATTGAAATATTGATGTTGCTGTTGCTTATACTCATAGAAGATTGGCCCTAGTGAATCTTTCATGAATATCTTTCAGCTAGTTCCACGTGGTAAGAAAGATGATGATAACAGTTTCCCTGAAGCTAAAATGTTCTGAATAATTTGCATAGAAAATGTATTAAGCAAGGTAACGGACGATTAGACTATATTTTTGTAGCAATCGTAAAATGTACAGCAGCCCTGCAAAAAACAAAACATCCACAGTCTTCCATACTCCTTACCCCCAACTTTCTCCACCCCCACATACGTGATGTTAAAGTGCATTTTCTGACACTGGAATTTTTTTGTGTGCATCTTCCAAAGCTGTATTTGAAATCACAGTTGGTACAATCTTCCTGGATATGTGGATTAAAGATTAATGCATCATTCTCAGTTTACTGATCAGGTATGACCTTGCATTTTTTACTCACATGAGCACTCTTTACTCGAGAGTAGTTTTGTCGACTTCAGTGGGGCTATTCACATCAATAAAGGTTGCAGGATCAGTTCAGTATGGTATTGGCTAAGATGGTGGTTTTAAACTAGCACAAGGAGAATAAAACCTTCACCTAGTGCAGTTATTTGTGTTAGTACTGCAAATTTATAAATCTGACTCCAAATCTGGATGAATTTTTCACATAAAATGGAGATGATTTACAGTAATTGAATACCCAATAAAGGAAGAAATGTGTTTATAACAATAAAAATCCTGTTTGACAAGAAGTGAAATTTTTTGTGTGCTGAGTGGTACCTTACTCAGGGAGTAGTACCATTGTTCTTAATAGGGAAAGGTATGCAAAGTTCTACTCAACATGAATAAGAGTGACACAATCTGGCCTGACTTCATACTGGAAAATGAGAGAGCCAGAAATAGAAACCAGGGCTCATGACTCCCAGTCTTGTCTATTTCTTCTGTAGAGATAAGTTTTATTGGTGCTAGAGGATCCCCAGAGGGTGCTGGATAAATCAAAAAGCAGACAACAGGAACCCCTACTATCCCCGGGGACTCCAGGATCCAGCTTAACATTGTGCCTTTGTCATTCTGATCCTGTGAGATGTCCTGACCAGAATGGGCCACAGAGAGGGACCCAGATGACATCTCCACCTCATCATGTGACACTTTGTTTCTTCCACCTTCCCACCTCCTCTTTCCCTCATGTTCTTTTCCTTCCCTACTTTATTTCTTTTTTCCTATCTTGCTCCTTACTTCTCTCTAATAGGAGTCTGACTTAGCCGGCCAAGACTGCATATTTTGCGACACAACTGGAAGCCTGTGATCAGAAAAGCAGCTAAAAGCAATGTCCTAAACAGCCTGATGCAGATGCAGGTTTTCCAGGTAGTGGAGTGGCTGATAAGATCAAGTGCTGTGCCTATGTGTTTTTTTTTTTTTTTTTAAAGCAGTGCAGTTGCAAGTGAAAGTCAAGACCAGAGACAGAAGCTGCATTTTCTATCTCTACTGTTCTTTTCTTTCCCCCTTTTGTGTGTGTTTGGCTTGTTTAGCCTTTTAGGGAAACAAGATCAGACTTCTACAAGTGCTCCAGCCCATCTAACCTTAACTTTTTCTCTTTTCCCAAAAAGGACAGTTATTACCATCAAAGAGCCTGTCAAACAAGGGGGTTTCTTTCTAAGACTTTCTCCAGCTAACGGGAATAAGGGATGTTGTTAAAATGAAAACCTTATTTAATACTTTACGTTTCAAATGCTTTAACTGTTTTTCCTTTTCTGCATTCTTGATAAAGAGATGTAAACATTTTTTGTTATGTTGCGTTTGCCACATATTGAGCAGGCTGAGGTCTCAGTATACCAAACCTTGTTTAAAACTGTTTTGTGGTGGACAGTCATGTAACATCTCTGGCTCTTTGGGCCCATATATTCTATCTAAATTAATACAACAGCTCCTGTTTTACTACTTTGTGATCTTGCAGATCATGAGGCTGGGCAGCAATTGGCACTCTGCTGTACCTGCATGTAGATCCATGGTACTGCACCATGTCTCTACTGGTTTCCCATATAATTCCAGAGATCTTTTATATGCTGTATGAGACAGCATGTGCCCTTTAATTCTTCTCACTTGCAAGTTTGGTACATCATGATTTCTGCTGCTTCAAAGCTGTAGAAAGTTAGCGTTATGCTGCCTTCCTAATTGCACTTTTGCATAGGAGCTGACAATGTAGCCCAAACACAATTTTGCTTGTTATAGCAAAATGTGTTTCATAATAATGGAGTTTATGGTGAATTGGAATAGAGCCAGCTTGTAGAGTTTTTTTTATCCAGTGCAGCCAGTAGCAAAGAATTATAGGGGAAAAGCCCTGGACTACTGATTAGCACCTTTTAGATATAAGGGAATATAGTTCATCCCATTAAAACTAACAATATGACCAATACCTTTATAGGAAACCCAAGATAGCCATAATGCAAAAAGCACCCAAAATTAATAAGTCCTGGGAATGTAAATAATTAGATAAAATAGTTGAATCTGATATACATTAGTTCTATTTACAAACATTTTGCCTTTATTTGTACAGTGGTTAGGAGCCTTACTTGTGGACCATTGTTCTAGGTGTTATCACAAATCTTATAATAAGAATACATATATTTACTTACATTTAATGTGCAAGGGCCATAAACTGGTCAGTAAATCACAGGAAAAATTCAATGTCCATAGCTACGCCCATTTGCAGCAACTGTCATTTTGACTAAAAAATGCAGTAGGGCGGGGGGTTCTCCAAAAGAATGTTTTTAAAAAAAATCAGATGTATTCCAAGTAAAGAGGGGGCAAATGTTAATATTTCATAGGTTGGCATACTCTCTTGTGCTTAGTGAGGAAACATGCCAAAGAAGGATTCCATGATAATATATGAATTTTAATAATAAAAATCAATCAGGGAAACTGGCCTGTGATTGAAGATGTGATCCAGTATTCAGTGTGCATGTTTCAATACAGCCTACCCAATGTTTGAGTCTAACCTTCAAAGTCTTCCTTTTAAGTACAGAATTCCTAAGTGTGACTATGGAACTGCTATTTGTTCTATTTTTACTCCTTCAACTGTCGCAACATGCAAGTACAAGCTGCAGTTTTCAAAATTATTCCTCTCTGATGATTTATGGTACATGGATTTATTTCTTGCTCAGACTACAAATCAGATGTTCTGAACATTAGTTTTCTGGGGCGGGTATAAAGGTAGGAGGCAGGAAGAAGGGGGTTGAGTTCTCAGGTTTAATTTAGAACATCTAGTAATTCATTATTAGTAATTCATTATTTTGGTAACAGTGGCTACCTGCTGTAGTCATGTTAAGCATTACACATGAAAGTGAAATGGGAGCCAATCAAGCAGCTTGTTACAAGAGGTTTATCTGCATTCTGGTCTAACCAGATGTAAATAACCATCCTGCAACAACAGGACCGTGTCTCTGTATTTAATTCAGGAAGGAGAGGAAGGTGTTCAGTCTAGGCTGGTTCTCACACAACAGTGCTCTGTGGTGCGTAAGTAGCATGGCCTTGAGAGCAGATCAGAAAATGAACTGAATTACAATCATTTCTCTCCTGCTACTCGCACCATCCCCCGCCCAAAATGCTGTAGCTGAAAAGTAAATTACTTCACCCCTCTTTGTGGAGCAGTTTATGATCTTTCCTGTGTGCCCACCCAGCTACTCTGCAGGGAGAGGTAAAACTTAAGTACTTCCTATTCTCCATGCTTCTTTCCTGCCCACTTGTTTGGGGAAGTACTAGGCAAGCAGCCCCTGCTTTATCCCCATCTCCCTCACTTTGTCAGAGTCTGTCTGAGCATGGGAGAAAAAGAGAGACTTATATTTAGTTTATCTTTGTCTTTGCATTACAGTGTTAGTGGAGGGAAACTGGGTGAATCGTCACAGTCCTTATGTGCACCCTAAAGTTACTGCTAGAGAGGAAGAGGCATTACTATACTGTTATGTTATTTCCCACCCAGGGATGGGGAAGAGAGGTGAGGGATAATAAGTTTGTCTTTGTCAGAGAGGCCCAAATCACTTAGTCTGCTCCACAGAAAAATGTGGCCTCAAGAATCCTAGATGTCATATGTATATTTCACAAAACAAAGTGACTTACTGGCGAAAATGCTGACAAATAAGAACATATTCAAAACTTAAGGTCCTGATTGAGCAAAGCATGTGCATAGCTTTAAGCATCTAGGTAGTCCTGTGCTTGAGTGCTTTGCTGTATCGGAGATTTAATATCCTGCTTTGGGCCATTATGCTGGGTATTCTTCAGCTCTCGCATGGTCTTTGTCCTGTCCTCTTGTTTTCTCTCCCCCTGACAACAGCCCTGATAGCTCTTTGGTTTGTGTTTGGGAGCACTGCGGCCACCCCCACCCTTCAGAAGGCTCAGGTGCCATGCCTCTGTGGACATTTGGGCTTTTGAAGGCTGTCAAAAACCTCTGCAGTTTCCTTACCTCCAGGGAGTTGCCTCTGCATGCTTCCCAGGATCTATTCCAAGCCTTTCTCCTTTTGGGATTGGTTTATTCATGACCATTTTTACTTCTGTTTTCCACCTACTCCTCTGTTGGCATGTCCCATGCTGCTCATCCTCCATCTCCACCCCACCATTCCAACCCCTAGTCAAGGCTGGTGAGGTAAAACTGAAACAAGCAGTAAATAAATATATCAATCTTTCCCAAGAGGAGATGTAGCTGTGTTGGTCCCAAGATATTAAAGAGACAAGGTGGGTGAGGTGATATCTTTTATTGGACCAACTTCTGTTGGTGAAAGCGATAAGCTTTTGAACTTACACAGAACTCTTCTTCAGGTCTTCTTCAGCTCCATGTAAGGCCGAAA
Organism: Dermochelys coriacea; assembly: GCF_009764565.3. NCBI lineage: Eukaryota > Metazoa > Chordata > Testudines > Dermochelyidae > Dermochelys > Dermochelys coriacea. The sequence goes on from NC_050076.1 coordinate 38,534,657, forward strand.
GCTTGTCTCTTTCACCGAGCTGAAGAAGACCTGAAGAAGAGCTCTGTGTAAGTTCAAAAGCTTGTCTCTCTTACCAACAGAAATTGGTCCAATAAAAGATATTACCTCACCATCGTGTCTTTCCTAAGAGAAACAGCTGAGGAGCTGCAGCAATTTAGCAACCCTTCCTCATTATGTAACAGGGTGTACACCTTGTTATAAGGTAACTTGTATCTTTTCAGCTCATAAATTAAAACTTCCATGTTATGTGTGTATCACTAACAGTGCACTGTCATTACTTAGGGCCCATTCTCAGCTAACAGTGAAGTCCATTGGGGGTTTTCCAACAAAAGACGGATCCTTGGCTGTTGTAAAGGGGCATAGCTCCGTTGATTAGATGGCGATTTACACAAATTGAAGTTATGGCCCACTGACTTCAGTGGCAGCTGGATCTGGTCTTTAATGCAGAATGGAAAAGAGAGACAATGATATAATGGGACATGAAAAAAATCTTTCAGGTACAGGAAATGAATATCCAAAATATCAATTTTTCACTTGTCAAGAACGGCATGACGAAGAGGTAGAGTAGTGATACATTTTCAGGTGTTTGTTAATTGGAAAAATACCTGTAGAACATGCTCCTGATGAATTGACATTTTGCTTAAGGCTCACAGGAAGCTTGGCATGGCACCATTCCTTGAGTAGATGAAAGGACACTTCAAAGTCTATTTGTTTAGTCAAAATGTCTCTTTTCATCTTTGTTAATTGTTCTGAAGAATAAAGAGCCATCAGTCTGTGCATGATAATCTGTCTGTGAAAACAGCTCTTTTTAAATGTAGGTGTTTATGTTAATGTTATGTTTCCTATAAAATATAACATAATTAAATGTGTGTTTATTGACACTCTTCTAGACATTATTGCCATAATAAAAATTGAATAAAGTCACTATTTTTTAATTTTTATTTTTAATATTGTTGGCACTTAACAATAAGTTCCTATTTTCAGAGTGTGGTGAGATCAGGGCTCCAGGTTATTTTTCTTCCAGGTTATTACAATACAATATGCAATTGTATTAAATGAGAACTCTGTTTCCAAATGAAGTATTATACTCTAATAATCATGTTCTTAAACTGCCCTATTGTTTCTTTTCACTGTTACAGTAGAAGTAGACATAAAGTCAGATGTTTTTATTAATCCAATTATATTTTGAAATTTTGCACAAGTTCTGACATGAAGAAAATGTTGTTCCTAATTCTTCAGGATTTCCATGCATAAAGGACTTGAACTTTAAAATGGGAGTTCTTTGCCTGGAGAATTTTCAGGACTGGATGCATTCTTTTCTTGCTGAAAATGACCAAAGATAAATGATTGATCTCTGTAAAAATGTTCATTCCTGGGACCTGAGTCATACAAAATGGGTAAATCATCATGCACTTTTATATTTGTTCAAGAAATGGCTCATGGATTACCACCACCACCACATTTGGTATGTAATGTAACCGTTCCAGGAATGATTAATACAAGAAGGACTTGATGACTTGGAAAAGATTTGGGTATCCCTAAAGAGGAGTTACTTGCCAGTGCCACTAACCAGTTCCGTTGGTATTCTGCAAGCCTACATAAACTAGATAGAGTTAAATCTGATGTGATTGGTGTAAGCACTATACTTTTCAGAATATCATGCTGCTTGTTATTTTTAAAAGGATTATTTCCAATGGCCTGTGAGAACAAAAATGTGTAGCTTTGGCCTTTTGTAACCTGATAATCTCTACTACTATAATTACTGTAGCAGGCAGGTTATTATAGTTGTTCAATGCTGGGACCACCCATTTAAAATCAAGGTAAGTTTTGAAATGGAAAAGTCTTCAGTTTGCAAGAGTGCTCTGCGTTACTGTCTGTGGAAGAAGATAGCTTGCCTAGTGCTAAGACTACGGCCTGGCTATATGTTAAAATGAGCTAGCTCATTTATGATACATGAAATGAAATTGGTGAGTGCAGAACTAACTGTATCTGTCTATAAAGTGAGACTAAGGGGTTTGGAAGCAGTTGTGGTAGTAGTATCACAAGCAGAGAAAGTCAAAAGATGCACGGTGAGGGCACTTGTGAAAATTTTAATTAAAAACAAACAAACCATTCACCCCTTTTCCATTAACATAACTTTTGATCAGACCTTCTTTTTTAGGGGTGGGGGAGGGGGGAATGTTAGGAACAATGAGTTCCTAATTGTGATTGGGGCATCTGGGGCTTTGGTAATACAAATAATATTAAATAATATTAAACAAAAATAATGAAAAGCATCTGAAATACACTCAAAATATTTAAAGTAGCTCATGATTCTTGGGTAGTTAGTGGCTGTCCCTTCTGCCAGACAGGGGAGTCTTTGCAATCTTCCTCCTTCTCTCCACTTCATTAATGTTGGTGTTCTGGTGTCTTTTCCTTTTACCTTGTAGGGCTTGAGGTGATCATTCCCACTTTCCTTTGTACTGTGTACACCTTTGTTGCATGTAGTAGCACCAGCGCATAAAGATACAGGCTCAGGAACAGTATAAGAGAGAGCTCCCTCTTTTTTTGTTGGTTTGTCATGCTTTAAAGGATTGTAGGCACCCTGAGGGGAAGAGTAGGGGAAGAATGTACAATTTGTCAGTGATTTTTATTTTTAGAAGCCATTTTATTTCCAACTTGGAGCAAAGAAAAAGAAGAGAGAAATTAGTCATCTTTATAGAGTGAAATAATGTACTCAAAGGAAAAGGATATGAAATTCTTGCCATCCTACAGAAGAATTGGATCAGACACATGGAGCTCAATTTCTAAACTTAATTCCTAAAGTAAGGTATATAAAAAGAATCACGGAGTACAAAGCAGCTGAGAGAGAAATCCAGGGTGCCAAAGTTTACCCACCTACCTGTGTAATTTGAGGTGTCCTAGTTTGAAAATTAGGTCCATTGCTTGGGGGTCTTTTAGCACTAGTTAAAAAAACCCTACATACTCATCCTCCAACTGGTTACATACATGGGATTTTTTTTTCCAATATATTCATTTTTCCCACTGTGAGTACTTAGTTACTGGCCCATTCCTTTTCTGATCCTCCTTCCGCACCCCTCCTCCACAAAGTTCCTTAGAGCAACAGCAATTCCGAAGCAGAGTGTCACATTTCCATAACTGGAGCAATTTTGTAATAAATGCACTTAAAACAAGTCAAAATTCACTAGCTCTGTTTCCTTAAGGAAAGTTCCCACCAACCACTTCTTGGGGCTTAAAAGAAACACACCGTTTGTCTGCATCCTGGAGCCCATTGTAAGCACAGGGTTGCAAATATGTTGTCTACATTGCTCCATTGTTTTTGAGGAAACTTGTGTAAGCTAATGACCAACTCTCAGATAGTAATAGGTTTCAATTGCTATTGATCTGAGCCACATTTGACCCAGTGACTTGGAGGTCAAAGGTTCTGAAGCCCATTACCAATCTCCTGACCCATCCAGTTGTCTACAATATCTGTCTTTTAAATGTACTACTAATAAATAATAATTTGTGGAAATTTCTTCCCTCCCTATTATTTAGCACTGGCCTCCTTTTAGCTAGGGAAAAACTTTTTTTTTTATTCAATTTCTTCAAGTCAAAAACATAGTTTGAGAGAATTGTAAAATCTCAAACACCACATAATTTGCCTGAACTGCTAACATCAAAACTGTTCTAAGGATAAACAGTCCATCAGTGAAGTTAGTGCAAAGAGCCACTGCACCAGCAGGAGCTCTTGGAGCCAGTGATTCCTGGAGCTTCTAGGCAGCACCAGCGCTAGGTTTAGGGGTGGGTGAGCAGGGGTCCAACTTCCAGGGGTGCTACATTGCTCAGCTGCTGCTCCACTGCCTTTTTGCTAGGATGGTCCATTATGGTGAGGTGGGAAGGGGTGCAAACAACGAGGGCTATGATTAAAATGGTAGGCTCTAGGAAATATTTTGGGGAAGGTCTATGGCCTGTATTATATGGAGGCTAAACTCGATGATTACTATGTTCCTTTCTGGCCTTGGAATCTATGGGTGTAGCCCATTCTTCTTCTGTGCATGGCTGGTGCAGAATGGAAGGGACCATAGTCTTGTCCTCTTGTCCATGCCACTTTAACCAGACCAACATCAGAAGTACTAGCCCAGTGGAATCCAGATGATTTCCCTGGGTGAAATTTACCTCAAAATAGACTTAAGTAGGACTTTAGTGGCGTGTAGGCCTCATGTTGGCCCTCTGCCTGAGCATCCTTATGTTTAAGGACCCTATGCCCTTAAACAAAGGGGAGAGTTTCCATGTACGAACTCCGTCTCCCTTACAAATGTACTTGGGAGTGGAACACAATCTCACCCATTCTGAGTAGACTGGTTTGAACTTATTCCCACTTCGAAATAAAAAGTGAAGATAAATATGCTGGTACCAGGCTATGAACACACTAACTCCATGCCCTGTAGTAAAATTGTACCTTTGCATGGAGAGATTCAGCCAGTTAAGTCTATTGCAGAGGTCACCATGACAGGCCCCGCGTTAACATAAAATTACAAACCTGAAGAGTTTATTCTATGCTTTCAACATCTTCAGCATTCTCTCAGATGCATTTAAATGTACAACAATCACAATAATTCAGTATGGCTAATTGGTTCTGCTGAACAACCTGTTTTCTTGTTAATCTTTTCACTCTTTCTTGATCAGTATAATACCTGCAGGACATTCACTGAATTCACTTTAAGTAGTTACTGCTTCTGGGAAATGTTACTTCTGGGAATATACTTCTATATCAGTAAGAATTTCAGGAGCAAAGGATTAGAGAGGTAACAAGTAACACATCTGTAGTGTCATTTGTTCCCCATCTAAGGGGTGTAATAAATAGATTCACGTAACATAGCAACAGTCAATGTACCTACTCACCCATCTGTTCAAGAGTGCTCAAATAGAGTCAGTAAAGTAATTATTCCCTAGGGGCTGTTTATATTTTAGAGTATCTGCTTGTCCTTTAGATTGTTAACCTTTAGACAGGTCCACATAGCAATGCTGTGATTTATTCTCTTTGTGGTCTTAACCTTCTCCTGGCAGATTGTATTCAACTTTACATTCCTTAAGAATGTTGCTGACATTAGAAAGGTACAGCCCTATATCAAGCTCTATACTTTTCTAATATGGCTACTGTACACGAATATCAGTATTCTGCACTATTATCAAGTTCAGTGATAACAATCCACTTTAACTGGAAAGAAAATAATACAAAACAGTCATGTAATAACAGAGCGTTTCAGGGATAATACAATTCAAAATAAGCTCATGTGCCTGCATTTTTCTTTCATATTCTGGACTCTCTTCTTAAGTCTTTACTCAGGCAAAATTCAAGTCCTTCTCACTTAAGGCTTCTGTGTAAGGCCTGATCCTGCTCCCTTTAAAGTCAATGGCAAATCTTTTTAACTGAGGCTAGGACTGGGATATAACGGAATTTGCTATTTCGCCTTTAGATTTAATGGTGTTGCCACTGCAGGCTTTCTCTATGTTGGCTCATATAGTACCTTTACTGGGGCAGGGGAAGGGGTGTGGGGGTTGGTCTCTGAGAGGGAGTTTGGGTGCTGGGTGCGGGCTTAGGGCTGGGGCTGGGGGTTGGGGTGTGGGAGGGAGTGAGGGGTGCAGGCTTTGGGTGGACATTTGGGTGTGGAGTGTGGGAAGGGGTGAGGGGTGTGGGAGGAGGTTTGGGTGCAGGGTCTGGGCTGGGGCTGGGGGTTGCGGTGTGGGAGGGGGTGAAGGGTGCGGGCTCTGAGAAAGTTTGGGTGCAGGTTGCGGGCTTTGGGCTGGGGCATGGGGTTGGGGTGTGGGAGGGGGTGAGGGGTGTGGGCTCTGGGAGGAGCTTTGGGTATGGGGTTGGGGTGTGGGAGGTGTCAGGGGACAGCGTTTACCTTGGGCAGCATGGTTCCCAAAGCGACCTGCACACCCGTCTGGCAGCGGCTCCTAGGCGGGGGGGGGTTAGGGGTCTCTGCACGCTGCTGCCCGCAGGCGCCGCCACCAGAGCTCCCACTGGCCGCAGTTTCTGGCCAATGGGAAATGCAGAGTTGACACTCGGGGCGGGGGCAGTGCGCGGAGACACCCTCCCCCCCCGGGACTGCAGGGACATGCCAGTCACTTATGGGAGCAGCATGGCGCGAAGTGAGGGAGGCAGCATGGGCAGGGAGTCGCCTTAGCCCTGCTGTGCTGCTGCTGGCACATCTCCGTGTGCCCCTTGTGGGGAAGGGGGCAGCAGGTCTCCGTGTGCTGCCTGGGACGGGGGCAGTGCGCAGAGCCGCCTCCCGCTGGCCAGGGGCACACTGAGATGTGCCAGCAGCCAGCCGCTTCTGGGAGTGGTGTGGAGCTGCTGGCCATGGAATGCAGGCAGCCTGCCTGCCTGAGCCCTGCTGTGCTGGCAGTGGGTTGTCAGATGAGATCTGCCCTTCATTTTGGGGGCCCCCCTGTCATTGGGGGCTTCATGCGACTGCACTGGTTGTTTCATGGTAAATCCGCCTCTGCCTTCAGAGGTGATTCGCTTCTAGGTTACAATTATAATATATTGACAGGGCAAGTGGGGAAAATTTGCACTGCCACTGCCAATGATATTCCTGTTATCAGGATAAACAGAATATTGTAGCCTCTAGGGCTGTCAATAGGTCACTTTTTCCATGGCTATGAAATTACCTCACTTCTGTTGCTAGAGAGCCAAAGTAAGATCATGTCACTAGACTTGCTGATAGATCTTATCTCTGCATGCTTGCAAATAAGCTCAAATTGTTTCATGTATTTTTAAAATAGGTTCTGTGATTGATTTCCTAAGCTTCTATTTGCCCTGTTGTTCAGGATTTATATCATAACAAAGATGCTGTATCTTTTTATCCATGGCTGTTTTTGTATTTAAATCCAGCTACCACAAATTAGCCAACTTTTTAATGGCCAATACCAAAAGATACTCTATATTTTCTATACAATGTATTGCATTTTTAATGAAATGATTAAACATGACTATAAAAACACATTGCAGTGTGTCTGGCATTGTGCATCCTACCAAACATGTAATAAATGAACAATACAGGCATAACTAGATGTGGACTTCTATTGACAGGAAGGCTACAGCGCAGGACTGGAGCTAAGGTGAGCTGAGTTCAATTTCTGGTTCTGCCACAGACTTTGATCTAGGGGAAAGTCACTTGATCGCTCTGTGGCTTTGTTTTCCATCTGTAAAATGGGGAATTTTTTTTTTCTTAACCCTTTGTCTCTTATCTATCTAGACTGCAAGCTCTGCAGGGCAGGAAATTCTTTCACTATCTTTATGTATAGTGCTTAGCATGGTGGAGCCACCACCTTACTGGAGCCACTAGGCACATTGCTGTAATACCTCTACTAACTTAGATACGAGTGTGATGCTTTGGGGTTCAACCTAGGCCAGTAATGGGTTGTGTCACTGCCAAGCTTTTGTTTAGTGAAGTCAGAGGTTTAAGTTATACCAAGTATAAGGGGAAAATAGAAAGGGTTACAAGCAAATAAAAATGTTTCTAAGACTAAAACTTAATTTCAGCAAATTACAATCTTTGTCTAAGATGGTTTCTCACCTATATTCAGTTCTCAAAGACTTCAACCCCCTTGGTTGAAGGATCCATCATTCTGTGATTTTAAGAGCTCTGGCCCTTTTTGTCTCTGAAGTGAATGGATGCCAAAATGGGTATTTCTCTCTCCATATGTCTTCCTAAATTTCAGTGACACTGCTTCAAGAAGCAGGAAGGCTTCCTGGGGGTGCAGTCTTCATCCTGTCAAGATTGTTGAATAATCATCTTTCCCCACTTGCTCTCCTGATGCCTTTGCTGACCTTGCATGTCAATGTGTTGTTCATTGTCTTTGGTCACACCTTGCTTAATTTACATCAGAGACACATTCAAGCAGACAGAACTAGGTTCCTTTGTCTGGAGCAGGCGTGGCTTAGGCACTGCTTGCGCTTGCCCAATCCTTTTAAAGAACATATTTGCAACACATATCTGAAAGTCCTTTGAGGGTTGACCAGACATTCATCATGCAAGAACATTAATGATCAGTGAGTTGCTAATTTTCAATGCTATATTACATGCCACTTTTTGTCACGCTACTGTGTGTTGGGGTGCATGGAATATGCCAGGCCTGACAAGAGTTGCTGACAAGGCAGTGAATTTCCAATGGGTCTCTGGGTCACAATAGGCTGTCCAAGTCTGCATAAAATAAGTGTAAAATCTGTTATCTTGGCCAGAATAGAAAACACTTTTCATTTGTAGAATGTAAACGCTTGATACAGACTGGCTAAGCAGCACATTGGCTCAAATCATTTAACTCTGAACTGAATAACCAGTTAAAATTGTAAGGGATCATAAATGAATCGGGAGTAACCATCCCCCCTACCACCCCATTAAGGTGAATGATAAGATACCTCTTTCTGGGGTTGTCTCCGCTGCAAGTGAAGGTGTGATTGTAGCACAAGTAGGCAGAGCGGAGGTGCCTCAGCAGGGGCTAGCTGCCATGATACAAGCCCGCAGAGGAGCCTGGGTTTGTACTCAACTTGCTCACCTGTGTTGAAGGCCACAGCTAGATTAAAGCTAGCAGGTATGTGCCTACCTTGCAACCTTTTACTTGCAGCTCAGCATAGACGTCCCCTGAGGGACAGTTACTGGCTATGGGATGGTGGGCTCTGCATTTCTGGGGGTTCTCGCGGCAGAGGAGCAGTCCCCTTGTGCAGGGTGCATCTCAACTGGTATGATTCCCGGAAGCCTGATGAACGGGATTCAGTGGCTAGAGGGAGAGACTATGTTGCTTTCCAGCTGTGTGAGGCACCTTGCCGCCACCTTCTCTTATTGTGATGAGGCTTCATCTGTGCCTGCTTTGTCTCAGCTCCCTGACTCTACCAGCCACAGGCAGCACAAACACTGTCCACTTAGCCTACGCAGGCTCTGCAGTCAGTGATAGGTACACTCTATCTCCTGGGCCCTCTGGGTATCCTACTGCAATGTCCAGCTGCTGTGCCACTGGACATTCACAGAATTCATTGCCCCAAAAGGAACAACACCCCCAGCTTAGTCTCTCAGGTGCCACAAGTACTCCTTTTCTTTTTGCGAATACAGGCTAACACGGCTGCTACTCTGAAACCCAGCTTACCAGTTAGACTGTAGATCACAGCTCTGCTTAACATGCAGCACTTAGTTATGTTTATATGAATACAAGTAAAAGTTTATTGGACAAAGAATAGCGATTCTAACAAAAGCAAGTAAAAGTACTGAAAGCAAAATGTTCACATATAAAATAAAAACATAACATACACTCTAGAGCCTAGACTTACTTAACTAGTTACTGTTGTGTCTTCTAGCACAAATGCCCACCCCAAATCCTTCCAGTCTATTACAGCCTGGCTTGGGAGCAATCGTCCATTGAGGAGACAAGTCACTCTGCCCTCCTACCTCCTCAATGGAAAGATCTGGGGGTGTGTCAGAGGTATCCCTGTATATACTCCAACAATCCATTGTCTATGCTCACAAAGAGGCTCCCTGTCCGCTATTTTAACTCTTTCTGTAAATTTCCTCTCATGAAGATTTCACAGTCTCTTGATTATCATTTTGGCTCAGTATGCAAATAAACCTCTGTGGTCTATGCCCAGCCTGGATGACAAGCATCTCTCCCCGCATCTCTGGAAGAAACTGGTCTGGGACATGTCACCGTGTGGTGACCTGGCTTAACGCCAAGGCTTTGAGAACATAATTTCCAGTATAGATACATAACTACTTAAATGTTATCCATCCCTATATTTCAAAACAATTATGAGCAGTAGGCTCCTGACTCTCAGTGGAGACCTCACAAGCCACCCTTTGGTGATTTATTGTGCATGTACTTGACCCAGAGGACCTCTATAAAACTCTATGCTCCCTATGCCCTTTGCTAGCTGGCACAAAAAGGCTGCTGGTCACAGGGCATGTATTTGTAAGTGTGCAGGTCCAGTGTGGAGGAGCATCCAGATGCTCCCCTGCTATTTCTCAGCCTGGGGTGGATGATGTCTTCCTCCAGTCCCTGTGGACTCTAGCAATCTGAATGAATGAAGATTTGGGTGGTAGTCTGTCTTGTTGTACAATCATATACACATTGTTGAACTGAGCTACACTGGAGAGGATCTAAAAATCCTGCCTTCCCAATAAAGATTGAGGCCAGATCCTCGGCTGGTGCCAATCTATGTAGCTTCTTTGACTTCAATAGATGTACAGGAGGAGGATCAGGTGCTCATTCTTTAAATGAAAGCTTAAATTCGGTGCAGCGAACTAGAGAGGAAGAAGCTTGATCCATGTATCTAGTTTGCTCAAGGCAATGTCTAACAAAGGTTATGTAAACTTTCCAATTGGCTGTTCCCCTCTTTTGATTGCTCCTATTACGGTATTTCTTACTGTCTTTTCCTAAGGAAAAGAATGGTATTTGGATTGCTCTGTGGGGTTGAAGCTTCATAAGCGTACGGTTTAATAATAAAACTGAGCTCTTCTATAGCACTTTTCATCAGTAGTTCTTAAAGCATTGTACAAAGGAGGTCTGTATCATTATCCCATTTTATAGGTGGAGAAACAGTCTATTACAGACAGTGCATAGAACCATCACCATGGCCCAGGACTGAGGCTGCTGAATCCAATCTGGCCTTGTATAAGGATTTATTCTTTTGTGGAGCACCTTTTGAGCCCTGTTTAACTTTTTTGAGTGATTATGCCTCCAACAGTAAACATGATATTTTATCACTGAAATGACCACATCCTTTTCACTAACTACTTTGAATTTTTATGATTTCAAATGGAGTTGGTTTAATTAAGGAGCTATAATGTTCAGAACAAGCAATATTTTCCTACTGGTATAGCCTCATGATGAGAAGGCTGAGTTGGTGCTTCAACAACTGCTACTGTGCTAGGAGTGGGCAGTGTGAGGGCCAGAGAACAAAAGCAGGCAGAGTACCCCCAGGTGCACTAACCTGTGAAGGAGCAATAATTGCTACACCCTTTAAAAGTCTATCGGGGAGGTGTTCTATGTAGATTCCCTGTCAGATCACCAGACTCTGTGGAAGGAGTGGGGTTATGACCAATCCCCTGCCCTCCTCAGAGGTGTCTAGCATCACTAGTGGTATTTCTCTGCAGCTTGTGCTCAGAGATTATAAGGAACAGGATTCTGGCAAGTGCACAGTGAGAAGAAGGGTACTCTGTGCTTTTTCTCTGCTTAGGGCACCCAGTCCAGGATGTCTATTCCAGAACCTCAAATCTCCTTGATATTGAACATGTTGATAACATAGGCAAAGCATTTTAAACAAAGATATATAGATACCAAAACTTGGATCCCAACATTACCAGATTTCAGGGGTGAGGGTGGGGGGTTATATCTAGAGCCAAACTTCTCAGCTTGGGTTTATCTCTAGTTCAACAGTGTTTTGGTGGGCTTCTGCATCTTACACAAACAGGCACAACATATGCAGCTATACTAGCTAGAAAGTCAGGCATAGCAATCTTTGTAAGGGATAGCAATTTTTGTACTTCAAGTTTCAAAATGATCACCTGCTACTGAACGAGTGAAAAGATGTATGTGTTCCAAGTGTCCTGTCAAGGACTGGGTGTAAGCTGCTGCCACAGGCTGGGCACTGGATGAAATGGACTGCTCACAGAATGGTGGCATTTCACAAGTATTATTAGCAATTGAAATTTCCCCACTTTCCATTTGTAACTTCCCCCAGAAAGGAATTAGGAACATCTTTGGCTAGTTTAAGATGGAAGATATAACACCTTGATCAGAGAGCTGGAAGAATTTAACAAGATTCACAATGGGTTTGGATATTCATATGGTTATCAAGGTTATGCAGAGTTACAATTAAATGACAAATTTTGGAAGGGATATTAAACATCGTTTTCAGGATTGAAGCCAGTCTCTATTCAAGATGCAGAAGGCAGATTATTTTACATTTTACTCCTTCCTCTGAAACATCTGGTACTGGGTCAGGATATTGCACTACATGGACCTGGAGTCTGGTCCAGTATGACCATTCTCATGTTCCTAGAGTTTATCTGGATGCAGGGATTTGTATAGGGGGAAATATTCCCTCACTATTAACCTATAAAACTAAATTGTTCAAACTGAAAATCTCTGCTTTTGTGTGTCTGAGTAAAAATGTGAAACATTCTAGATGGATTTTTTGGGGGGGTATGAAAATTTATCACTTTAAGGAGACTTGGTAGGCGTCTCATGATTTTGTGGTAAAGATCTATGCTAAACTATTTAGAGGGTAAAGTTTACAGCCTTTTCTAAGAGTTTTTGTTTATTTTTTTCTCATGAGTTTCAAGACAGTGTTAGCAAATCAACCTAAAACAGACATAAAACCCACCAAACTTCTTGGGTAGAAAGGAAATGTCTGGTTTCAATAATGTGGCATCCTTTGTTATTCTTAGAAATGGGAGATCAATTACAAAAGCTTGTAATTCCCCAACTCTTAATGGCCAAGAAAAACCCCTCAGTAGTTTCCAAACACAAGAGACCTGGCTTCACACATAGATAAAGACTCAAATGGGTAATGTTAAATTTGTAGGTTCTTATTAGTGCTGTTCCTCAATCCCAATAGGCCAATAAATTCCTTAGAGAACTCAACCCTTTCATTCCCATAAGGAAAGACTGAAATAAAGAGTTTGGGCCTCCTTATAAGACCTCATTGTTTTAATGAAAGGTGAAAAAGGCTGCAAGATGTATCCTAGTCATTTTTACTTGCAGGGACTTGCAATGGTTTGCTTTCCCTTGGGAGGTTAATGGTAACCAACAGACCACACATACTGGTTACAGATAGTCACAAGCTGCTTTTATTGTTTAGTAACAAAAACAGAATCAGAGTTCTCTATCATTCACTCTCTCTGCCTAGGAGTGTCTTCTTGTGGTGCCCTCAAGACTCCCTACCATTGCCCCCAGGTTGCATCTGCCTAGAACTCTGTATGAATATCTACCAGGGTGAGAATATGTCAGAGGCAGTAATTGGACTGCTGCATTGTATTGTTAATCCAGATTGATTAGATTCAGACCCAAGTTATTAGAACTCCTAAAGAGTAAAAGGTCTGGGGTAGAATAATTGTAGAGTGGCGATTTATGGTACTTGTTTAATTTTCTTCCCTATTGTATATAGAGGGCCATGTTGTCAGACAGCCTCTACCTGCCTTCTGATTATGCAGGCCCCCTTTTGTGTAAATAATATTACATTTGCAAAAGTGGATGTGCACATACAGGGAACAGGTGTCTGTCTATTTTTTTCATGTGAAGTAACGTGCCCACTTCAGTTCTAACAAAATCAAAGGCTGGGGCTGAAAGTCTTGATTGGTCTCAGCAACAAAACTCTGAAAGAAACCTTTGCCCTGTCTTAGGCAAAGAGGAGGTCCTACAAGCATGTGGACAAAAATTAAAATTCTTATGGGGTTTAGAGTTTAATGGTATGTCAAGGAGTGAGTACAGGGCATGGTAGGGCTGTCTATCCCCAACCCCGCTGAGGCAATGGTAAGGATCAGTGGGACTTGAACCTAGCTCTGCAGGGCTATTAAGCAACCAGCAGCCCCACGCTGTTACCCAGAAGCCATTGTAAAGTGGCTACTCCCTGTGACCTACAATCTGCAGCGAGTGATCATCACAGGAAGTTCCGCCGTAAGTGAGCTGACTGACAGTGGTCTTAGTGAGCCTTGATTGACTTCTTGACCCTACATAAGCCCATCAGTTTACCAGGAAGTATCTAGGCAACAATATGGTTTTATAGTTAGCTGGTATGCTTCTCTGTTCCTGAATTCCTGTTGTTGACTTTAGTTTTGACTGGGATTTTGACACTCAGTTGGCCCCTGGAGCCCCAACATGGACCCCAATACCTGGTATTGACCATTGGCTGGTTCCTCACGCTGTCTCTGACCCTTAGTTTAACTCCTGACTCTGACTTGACTCTGATACTGGCTCTGACCCCTGGCTTCAGTTCTGGGATACCAAGCTCTGTCATTAGTCCTGCCTACCTTTGCCCAGGATCCTGAGAGGCATTGAAGGAATCCAGTTCTTTTAACCTAGCTTAGAGGTGGTTAGGGATATCAGCAGTATTGTCTCAAAGGATATCTTTAAGGTCAAGGAAGCTAGTAAAGGGAAATCTGGACACAGTCTTGTGTCCTGTCCACTAGACCATGCTGCCTCTCTGTCTTGGAAGAACACATGTGGATCACCAGAACTGAATTCTCTATAGTTCTAAGGGGGGCATACTCTAATTGCAGCACAGCAGTGAGTGAAGTCTTGGTGTGATTCCTTTCCTTCTTTTTACTGTAACTTCTTGCTTCAGTTTTGGAAAATCAGGCCCCATGAGTGTATGCTTAATTATCAGTATCCTGCGGTTGGACATCAGCTGCCAAACTGTAGTGTGGAGCATAATTTCTGCTATTCCAGTGGGGTTTTGGGAAATACAAGCAAGATGTTTCTCCTCTTCTGTGAGTAGTTGTGTAGAAGTCTGAAAAGGCTACCTCTGACCTAAACAGAGCTTAGAACTGATAGAGGGGGAGAGAGAATACCTGCTTGTCTTGAAGGCAGAAATCTTGAACTGAGCATATCCTGATCAGATGGAGCTGGAAGAGGAGCAGAGTGAATGGAGAATAAAATAAAGGAATTAACCATGTAGCTACCAAAGGATGGTTTTCATGATTCTGATTGTGGTAAGTTGGCTCAACAGAAAGAGCCTATTTATGGGGACTTTTGGAGGGTTTCAGGGGAAACATCCTGCCTATGAGAAGGATGAATGAAAACATTCCCTTTTTGAAAGAAAAATCAGGAGGGGCATACAAGCCAGAAAGCAAGAGAACTGGTGTCAATAGTATTTTTCACTTGCTTTTGAGATGAAAATATAAAATTATTGCTTCTCTGGGGCCATACAGAAAACAGTCCACCTTGTATGAATGGACAAGTGGGGTGTTTTTGTGTATGTGGGGGCACAAGGAGTCTGTTTTGCCCTTATGTTCCCTGAGCAAGGTATGGCCATGGTTATATTCTTTGCACGTGCTTACAAAGTACTGTGAGGGGCTAACACTGCTAGCTTCTCTGAATTGAGAAGGTTGAGGAGAAGGGATCATGGCTCTGCCTGGCTGATGGAACTGACCATTAAAGCATATAAATATAGGCACCCATTCCCACAGCACAGTAAGCCCTGAGGCTCCTCACCTTCAAAAGGAGCAAACTGGGGGTAAGCTTCTATGTGAAATGCATATTGCAAAGTCATGGCTCTAGGCCCTAACTTCTCTGTGCCTCAGTTTGCATCTGTAAACAGGACATTGTGCTTTATGATGGTGCTAGCTGTGTACATTATCAATATCCTGAAGTTCTCTTAAATCATCTTTTCTCCAGTGTTGTCATTGACAAGGGCTCTCAAAGTGAAATTATAATTTATGCTTATTGATTATTGGGAGATGAGTGGCTCTCAAGGGAGAGGAAGGTAGGACAAGGGACGTTCTTGGAATAGCCCATTTTGGAGAGGAACTGTAGATTGGATTCTAGAGTTCGGCTTCATTTATAACTCAAGGAAGTAGATAAGTCTGGGAGCTGACTTAGGGTCTCTGTGTTCTGTTGAGGAGAAGAAGGATTCAGCCCATCTACTAGTTCTCAAACTTCCTAAATCCACAAGTTTGAATCCTGGCAAGATTGACTTGGTATTTTTTCCTTCCAAGTTAGATGCATTGAAAATTGCAGTTTACTCTGTGTGGTTTTTTTGGGTGTGTGTGTATAGGAGCCTGTCTGCTGTGTAAAGCCATTTAAGATCCCATGGCACTTCTTGTAAGAACTTTGGTCTGACATCCTTGGCCAATATATCCATTGCTGTTGCATATGATGCTTTGCTCCTGTTGCCTGCCTGCTGCCCTTTCACTGGAGAAATAATCAGAGTGATTTCCACTCCAGCACAGGAGAGATTTGAAGTAGTTTGCAAAGAGCTTTGGAAGGGACTATATAAATGTAAGCAATTATTTTATCTAAATAGACTGAAGGCCTTTTTTAAAAGTTAGCAAGCATCTCTCATTCACTGTGCTTGGGTTAGATATTTGTGTCCTGGCATATCTCTAAAATCATAATGACTCTTAGTTGGCATTAATGTGGATGCCATGAGCATTTCTATGGGACTTTCATTGTCAATTCAGCATTAAAGTGCCATTAAAGTAAAATGTTACTGTAAGAAGCACTATCTGCCAAACATTTCTCAGAAGAGCACCGTGCTGTACAAGATGGGGTAAGTGCTCACCCTTTCCATTTTCATATGAAAGTCAGAGATGAGTCTTCTTATTGATTAGACAAAACAATATAGAATACATGTGAGGGGACAGCGGGCAACGCTTTATGACAAGTGGCAAATCATTATGTATTAACTTGCTATTCATTTACTCCAGCAGCCAAGATGTTCCCTCTTTAGTATTCAAAGGAACAGTCAATGAAACTACTTATGAATTTAGAACACTTACAATATAGTGATGCCAAAATGTTCATATTAAACCCATGCAGCCTCACTATACAAGTCTCACATGAGTTGTCAGAGAAGTTTTACATGCCATTTCTCCATGGCAGCATACATACCTGTTATTATATTTCACATAATGAAGACATCTGAGTTCCATTTTCAAAAGTCACTTAGGCGGTCAATGGAACTTAGGCTGCTGTTTCACTAAAACGGCTTCAGATTAGAAATGGACTAGAAAGCAGAGCTGGTTGGGGAACTTTTTTGATAGTGTTTTTTGTTGGAAAACACGGACTCATTGAAACTGAAACTTTTTGCCAAAATATCAGTTCTCTCCAACACAAGAGATTGAGAGAGACTGCCTCTCCAAAGCCTGGTGGCTATGGAACTTACGAATTTTGAATCTATTTATATACACTTAAATGTGTTTGACCTACTATGTCACTTTAATATTATTCCTGTCTCTTATCCTCAACAGCCCTCTTGACCACCATCTGTTCACAAAGTCAGCTCAAAGTTTAGGAAGTGGTGACAAATGGGAGAATCCTTGGTGCATTCCAAAACTGGATGCACAGGGAGATTCTTTTTTTCCTCTGCTGATTCACCATTTATTTTGCCCTTTGGACAGAGTTTACTGATAGTCACCCAAGCTTCATATACACACAAGACAATTGGGTACAACCACATTCTTAGGAGGCTTTTGTGTGATTCAAGCAGGCCTCACGCTTGAGATGAGCAGCCTATCAGGGGTGTGGTCTGTCCAGTGGCAAGCTTCATTCCATTTTTGTCTAACAGTACCTCCTGCTTCTTTCCATCAAGGCAGAGGTAGTGGAGAAGCATGTGATTACCTCCTACAAGGCCAGTATTATAAAACCTAAAGTCATTTCACAGCCTGCACTACTTACATTTAAAAAACAATAATACATCCAAGATGGCAAGTTGAGGAAGATAAGAGGTTGTATGGGTGGATAGAAAAAAGAAATGGTATTGCCTATCTGAAGTTTTCAAAAATCATCAATCAGCTCCCCCTCATCATGAAGTTGACTTAAAAATTATCAGATTTTAAAGAAATTGTGGTTTTTGCCATCCAAAACCATGTACTTGGGTGACATTTTCAACCTTTACTCTGCAGCTATGAGAATTAGAAACTTCTTTGTTTAAATGACAGTGAAAAATCTCTTGTAATCCCATGACTCCAGGAGCTGTGGCTTTCAGAAGAACAAATATCATGAAGCATGCAATAAAATCATTAATTGGCAACATTGAAAAAGCAGGCATGGGCACGTTCTTAATACCTCAGCAAGAACAGCAGACAAAAGATCCCCCTCATGTTTTGAAGGTCTTGGGGGTTATTTTTCCTTCTTTTCTGTCCTAAAAATAACTTCAGTTAATGGTCTTTTTCATGCAACTATGGCTTTCCCAAGGAAGATTCATGATTGGATTATGTTTCTAGGCATTATAAATCAGACCTACTAGCAGGGATATGTTGATGGCGTGGGGGGCAGGGTTGGTGGGTGGGGGGCAGAGGAAATAAATTAGGAAGCAAGAAGACCTAGGGCTACAAAGAAATAAATACAAAATTTAAACCCAGGGGAAAAAAGGGAAAATGCAAATATTCAGTTTGAAAATATTTACAAAAATAGAACAAACCTGCTATGCAAGCCTCTTACTAAAGTGATGAGGAACTTTAAACATGGAGCAGTACAAAACCATTAGGGATATTTTTGGTAAATAAAGTTTATATTTTTCAAAAAGTGCTACAGAGCTATCCAAATGCATTAGTTTCTGAAGAAAAACAGATTAGAATGCATAACAAGATATGTTAATAACAGACTAGATTTCTTGTAGCAATCGTTTTTTTAAATGAAAAGCACACATACAGTCTCATTGCCTAGATTGCTCTCCTAGAGTTGAGTTCTTTCTTTGGCTTTGGCTTTGGCTTTGTCGTCAGCCCAGTTTGGATGTATTCCTTTACTGTAAGCAGTGTGAATGCATACAACCCCCACACACTCCTCCCTCCACACAATGATTCATTTCTTAACTCAAAAAGTAGAATTTAACTCAGTCCTGGACTGTAGAATCTCCACAAAGGCAGTGATTCACCACCTGAGCACAATCATTTACTTATATCTTAAATCTCCTTTTTGTAAGACAGAAAAGGTCAGAAATACGTTTTTTAAAATTACTTTTTTAAAGAAAAATTTCTAGTCTATATATTTTCAATACTCAGAATGTTTTTTCTCTTATGTATAGACTAGAGCTGTGAGAGCTTAGAAAAATGTACCTACCTACCTGATGATTATACACACATGCATAAGAAATGTTTATATATTTGTGTGTGGATTAACAAAGACTCCAGTTCATAATATCTTTCAAATGTTGTGCTGTTTCTGATTTCAGAATGTACATCACAGCAATGTACATCACAATTCTGCTCAAGTGAATGGAGTAACACTGTTAAGCAAGTGGTATAAGAGAACAGCATTGGCAGCTTAACACTAAAATAAGTTTTCTTTAAATTGTATTAGCTGTAGCAGAATTAGAATACGTGTGCTTCCTTTCTCTTGGATACACTGAGAAGAAGCGTACTTCTGTGGAGTAATCGTACTCTCTAAATTGTCCCATTCATTTCAAGATAAATAAGAATGGCATAATCTGGACCATTCGCTTCAGAGCATTTTTCTTCTTGGGAAGGCTGCCCCTTGATTAATCCACTTCAATCAGGACACATAGGGGGAGAGTTAAAGTGGGGCTATAAAAAAAGTTTAACCTGTAGCTAGCCCATAATTCTGTGAGCCCCATTTCTTGTCCCCTTGCTTCCCTTACTGATGAGATGGCTTTCTGCCAATCAGCTAAGAAGGAAAAACCTTTCAAAAATACTTTAAAAGCTGTTATTGTCTAAAGAATAGTGCAACTTCTAAAGGAATATTTTAAAAGTGCTACAATTTTGTAATTAAATAAAAAGTCTTGCTTTTTATCAAGAGGAAGGTCTGTTATGAATGCTCTATCACTCCCCTTCTTCTTTGAAGCACAGGTTCTCATCCTCAAAAGTGCACAAATCTAGTCATATTCAGGACCAGAAAAACCTCCATAGCTCAATGTCCACCTCTAGGGAAAATCAGTTTTTGGGTAGAGCTGGGTGACATTTTTGGGTGAAAGCTCTTTGTGTGTGAAAAGTGCAGATTCAATGACACCAAACATTTCACCAATTCTTGTCATTTCAGTAAGTTATTTATGTTATTCAAAACAAGTAGACTTCTGAAAGTCTGAACATTTAGTTCTGAAAGTGTCAAAAATAAATGTTTTTAAGCGGATTCAAAATTATTGTTGACTTCAAAATTTCTTTCCATTTTATTAAAGAAAAAAATCAGAAATGCTCAATCAAAATGAAATGTTTTGTTTGACCTGAAACAAATACTTAGTTATTTCAGGATTACTAGCAAACGGAAAAGTCAATTATTCATACCGCTGTACTTCTAGGGCCTGAATCCCCACTGCCTTACATCATTCACACACATAGTGCTTGTAAAATGCTGCCAAATCAGAATCTGCACAAGCATACGTGATTCCCCAACATGCATCTTCATTGCTTTGCATCACCTCTAACTGCAAACTTGACACAAGAGACAGTGTGGTTTTGAAGACTGAGCATAGTAGTGTGAATCAGAATTGCTGCCTTTTAATCCTGGCTGAGCCAGGATTGCTGTGTACCATTAGTCATCACTATAGCTCTGTGACCCTATCTGTAACATGGGGCATCATGTTTGCATATCACACAGACAGGTGCAAGGATTAACTAAGTACAGTGTATGTAATAAGTATTGTAGCAAATCTGTATCAGCTTAATGACTGTCATTAATTACACTGCGCAATGTGGCTACTCAGAACATCATGGTGAAAACGGGGTATAACCTGCTTCCAAAGAACAGGCCCCTGCTGCTTCAGGTGAAGATAGGGTAACCAGACAGCAACTGTGAAAAAACGGGACAGGGGGTGGGGGGTAATAGGCGCCTATATAATAAGTCCCAAAAAACAGGACTGTCCCTATAAAAATGGGACATCTGGTCACCCGAGGTGAAGACAAATTAGGTGTTAGCAGTAAAGAGTCTGACCCACATGTTTGTCTTTAGCATGAAAAAGGTGTGTTTGATCATGTGTTAGCTGACAGGTGGAAACCTTGTGTAAACAAGGTAACTTGCAGTTTTCACACATGTTAGCAGGTCAAGGTAAATGTTAAACTCTCCCAAAACAGTTACCTCTATTTTCCAACACGTGAAAACTGCAGCTGCCTGGTCCTTGTGAGGATTTTACGACGTGTTAGCTCAAATATGGCAAACACCATTTTTCCTTGTGTGGACGAACCCACAAGGTTCTGTTCCCATTCTACCCTTGAGCTACCATGACCTGGGGCAAGTCACTTAATTCTCTCTTCTTCAGTTTGCCCATCTGTAAAATGGGGGAATATTCAGACTTATCTGCCACTGTGACACACACGCTATCTATATGAGAAAAATGGTAAGTAATTGGGAAGATTATTTTTAGAGTCACACTCACCAGTTCATTCCATATTCTTTTTGCATGATTGAAGGTGCATGTTGGATCATGGGACCAGGAATTGTAAGTGAACTTACAGGGGCTTGTTCAACTGAAACAAATCTTTGGTTAAAAGCTTGCAGCACTAATGCCGAGCAAATTTAGGGTCATGTGCTGTCCTTGATAGTTACCCGTGGGAATTGTGACATGGCCGGAGAGCATCATATAGCCGTTAAGCTAGCTATCACCCTATATTAATCTTCAACTTGAATCTTTCTAAAAGTGTTGATATGCTCATCTATTGCTCCACACTGAGCTAGCCTGCTTTTTTACAACAGTTATTTTCTACCTTAAGCCATCACCTTGCATATTATCAGGACAGCTTCCTAGATGTATAACATGGCTAGTCCAAAGACAATTCATTGTAGGGTGTTTTCTGGTAACTCTGGGGTCAAAATGAATAACTGAGATGTTGCTATATACAGAGGGCTCGATTCACTCTCATGGATTGGGCAGGGATGTGTCCCCACATTGCTTCCCCACTTGCCATTCATTACTGTGTAAATTGGCATTGGGGCACTACAGGAGCCTACTGGTGGAGAATTGCCTGGGGGTATGCTGAATCAGGCCAACCTCCCCTGCTCTCCCTGGATGTGCCCCCTCCTCTTGTAATGCAGCCAGCAGTGGGCCCACTGGTAGAGGAATGTCTTGTTGTGTAACTTTGAACCACTACACTCTTCCCGCCCCAAAGCACCAGACTGGGACTCCGGAGATTTGGAACCACTACCCAGCCTTACCGGTCCCATAAATGGTGTCACTATAATTACCAACATTCCTGATGACACTACAGTTGCAGAACTGTAAATATATCTTTCATTCATCTTATACTCTTTTGCAGTCAGGTATTCTGCCAGGAACTACAATAGGCTAATTAATATTAGAATTAAGCTCCCTCCACCATAAGTATATATTTATATACTATGCAGTGGACAACCAGCTGCAAAAGAGACTAGAGTTGATAGTTTTACTCATGGTTTACAATATTGCTGGCATGTTGGCAGGAATGATTACATTCACAATGAGTGTTTTTAAGGAACCTATCCTATATCTGCAGAACTGACTGTGTTCCCTTAAGGAGGTCAGGCCTCATAATGCAAATGTTAATGAACATTTTGTATTAAAAGCTAAATACAAAGACTGAATCATTTTTATTAGCAGCTTCTTTAATGAATTCACTGTCCTTTGAACCCAAACAATTTAATCTTTAAGCACGTGAAGCAAATTAGAAAGCAAAATAAAAAACAGATTTTAAAATCTCTGAATCTTCCCCACAGGATTTGATAGATTTTTAGCTATTGACTCTTAGTGTCTATTGAATCTGGATCAGATTAAAAGCTTTTCCTTTAAAAAACAAACACAATGGAAGAGAAACAAGTCTTCAAAGGAAAAAAAAATTTTTGAAAAAATTTAAAAAAAGCACAATGGGATTTATTATTTTGCTACTGGAAAAATGCCAAGATGAGACCAAACTGCCAATGATATAGATTATGTATTGTAGTGTATAATTTAAGCAGCAAGCAGTGTATAAAATATTTCCAGCAGACTATCTTGTATAATGCAAGTTCACAGCACTCTAACAGAGACCACCTACTAAGTCTTTTAATATGAATTCTACGGGAGATTTAAATTAAAGTTTGAATACTAGTAGTTTACAGTCCATCAGTCTTTGAAATGATTAGACCTGTCTGTGCAGCCTGGCTTTGAAACTCTATTATGATCCAGAATATACTAGCAGATGACTTTGATGAAAGATACTGCTTTTTTCTCGCTGTGTAGGTTAGTCTCTGGAGACTAGCAAAACTGACTTTTTTATTTTTATTTTTATTTTTTGCCCCTCTATTGCTTCTCATTACTAGTTTATTTTGTATTTTAATGATACTCCCTTGTCTTACAATAAGAACTCCTGTTAAGTTTGTAACTAATTTGGAGACTATTGAAAGATAGTGAGTGATGAGCCCTTTAAACATACTTACATATATTTAAGTGTATGTATGAACTATTTAAGTCCTTGCAGAATCTTTTAGGGCTACCATTGAAGTCAATATGTGAATCTATATTTCTTGGATCCAGTTCTATCATTTAATAACTTAAACCAAACCTGTATTTGGTCTCTCTCTATACCATATTGCACCAATTTTCATTAAAAAAATACTCCTACTCCCTAAATCTGATCTTTGTCCTCTGTTGCAAAATGATCCTATATATAAATCACCTTTCAGTTATATATTCTATACAAAATCATTTGTGTTTTTTTTTAATTATTAGATTTTTCATATTAGAATAAAAACATAGAAAGAAGGAAAATCATTTACCAAGACATGATTATCTGTCTGATTAATAAATAAAAAAAAAGCTTAATTGTGTAAACTTGATAAGAATTATTTTTCAATAATTTATAAAATATAAATATGGTTTAATTTATATAATATCTCCAGGTCTTTTGGTTGTTTATCTTTTTTATGAGTACATTTTATAATATTTCTTACACTCAATTTAATTAGGAGATTTATTTTCTGTTGATAACTTTCATCAATTGCAGCTGATAATTAGGGCATGAATTCTTTGTTTCAAATATCTGTTGATTTTCCAAGTGAAGTCCCAACAACAGGACCAATGTATTCATTGGTCAATTGCTAATATCTTCAATTTGTTTGCATATTTGTTTCCTAAATATCTCAAAACACAAAACCACCAAATATGTATGAAATCCCACCCCAGCTCAGATTTGGATGATGTTTAATATATTCCAGATTAAAGGTTCAGTTGTGCAAGGTGTTGAATAGCTCCTAAAAATGCTGAGCATTCTCCATTCATCATGGATCAGAAAGAAAAATCTTGCTTATAATGTGCAACTTGGTAGAATTCAATGTATCGGGTGTTTGAAAAAGCAAAGGACTAACTATTTGCATGTTTGTTACTGAGACACTCAAATATGAGACAACTAACCATTTTTAAGATGTTAGGGCTGAATCCTGTATGCAAGATATTGAGCAATTCCTCGTGGTGCTGAGCACCCTGCTCCATGGACTTTGAAAATTAAACTCCATCAACATGCACAATATGGACAAAACTCTTCTTCCTGATCCAACCTGCAGATGTTCTGGGAAGCAAGGTGGTCTAGTGAATCCTTATCATAAGACTGGGTTTCAAAAGGACCTAGGTTATGTTTCTGGGTCTGCCATTGACTTTCTGTGTGAGCTGGGCAAGTCATTTCACCTCTGTGTACTTCAGCTGCTCCACTTATAAACAGGAATAATAGTTATTGCCTATCTTTGTAAAGTGATTTCAGCCTGTGTTACAGGAGAACTAAGTGTAATATCCTACTATACCTGCATTACTGCACTTGGCCATTCTGTACCTATGGACTAAATCCATGAAAAGAAAATCCATCCTATGAGTAAAATCTCCATAATACAGATGAGGAGAGAAACTCATTCACCCAATGTGATATTTGAGAGTCTTGCAGATATTCTGAAAGACTTCCAGAAATGTTGATCCTCCTGAGCATGACATACCAGCCTGTGAGTGGAACATACATTTTTGCATTTTTCCCTAAGAAAAAGAAACCTGACACAAGGGTTTTTTCTTCAATACAATGCATAAACTAAATATGTAGATTATCTTCTAATTGATTGGATTGTTAGAGTTTTTAAATAAGTACTTAATTTAAATATACAGAAATCCAGGAAAGGAGACGAAATCCTGAAAGTACACCGACTTAATTCCTGAAAAAACACTCTGGAGTGGTGAGGAAACTGAAGCAGGGAAATGCATACATGTTTTTTTTTTTGCCTAGATTTGTATATTTCTTGCTGTCTAAAGCAAACAATGATTGTGTTAGAAAACTTACAAAGTCCATTGTTGCATGCTTCAACTATCTCTGTCTCTAGAGAGATGAATGGTAAACCAGAGTATGCCCAAGGTTGGAGCTTGGGAAAAGCGTGTACTTAGACAACTGCGGTGTGTTGATGAATCAGCACTGGTCCAGGGTCATAAGGCACCTAGGCTGTGATGCCCCTCTTCCATGAAAGGGGGAACATATGGAGCCTGTGTGCAGGAAATGTGCCAGAGAGGGGGCAAAGATAGATAGTACTGGAGCCTATCCAAACCAAGGGAAGGCCATTAGGAAAAACTTCCTAACCATAAGGGTAGTGAAGCACTGGAACAAATTATCTAGGGAATTTATGGAATCTCCATTGTTGGAGGTTTTTAAGAACAGCTTAGACAAACACCTGTCTCGGGGTGGTCTATGTAATACTTAGTCCTGCCTCAGTGCAGGGGACTGGACTAGATGACCTATCAAAGTCCCTTGCAGCCCTACATTTCATGATTCCATGATATCTAGTATGTGTATTCAGTTTAGCCCAGGGATTGGCAACCTTTGGCATGTGGCCCATCAGGGAAATCTGCTGGTGGGCCAGGACGGTTTGTTTACCTGCAGCATCTGCAGGTTCGGCCAATTGCAGCTCCCACTGGCTGCTGTTCGCCATTCCAGGCCAATGGGGGCTGCGGGAAGCGGCAGCCAGCACATCTCTCGGCCCACACCGCAGCTCCCATTGACCTGGAACGGCGAACCATGGCCAGTGGGAGCTGTGATTGGCCGAACCTGCGGACGCTGCAGGTAAACAAACCGGCCCGGCCCGCCAGCAGATTTCCCTGACGGGCAGCGTGCCAAAGGTTGCCGATCCCTGGTTTAGCCTAATAGCAATGGACCATTTTAGTTCTTGCACTGAGTTCTTATTTACAGAACATTATAGACATAGTTACATAATGATCCAATGATACAAGTACTGGGACTAATTCTACTTTCAATTAAATCTGTGTAAATGTAATGTAACTCCATTCATGTCAATAAATTTACTTTCGTGTTTCACTTGGGGAAATGAGATCAGAATCTGACTTGCTGGAAGACTGTGAAGACCAGAGGAGGAAGCCACAAAAAAGATCCCAATCATTCATTCCATAAAGTGGTAAAGAGTGAGATGTTTGGTAGTAGTATTCTCACTGCTGTACTTGAAAAAATGCAGTGTGAAGAGAATCCTGGTGCTCAAACAGACAGGGGTGGGTGAGACCCACTTGTGTCTGGGTTTCCTGTTTCTTCATTCACTGAATAGTGTCAGGACTTCTTCAGCCTCCTTTAAATCCATATAGACTCACTAATGCATTTTGCCCTTGTGGTAACAGTAGGATTACTGGATATGTTTGCGCCAAAGGGCTAACAAATGAGTTCATATTAGCTTTCATTTATACTAGGTGACAAATATAACAGACATTGACATGTGTGCTCTGGCTTGATACAGTTAGCTCCAAAAGGGTCCTTAGATACAGTGGAAAGGGACCTGACTCCTTTCTTTTAGGAATAGCTATTGCTGTAGTTGTCTCATGGCTAGTACAGCAGGTGAGCTGTCTCAATTAAGACTGATATAGGTGATGTTTGGAATATGGATTAGTCCAGCCATGAAGGGAAAATGTTCTGTCCCATGTGCACAGAAGAATAGTGAATGCACACAAAACTGGTGTTTGTGAAAGGGGTTGGGGAGTAAGGAATAGAGGCTTCCTGTTCAATTGTAGTTGGGAGTGAGTCCTGCAATGTTCTGCAGCCAAGCCCAGGATAAAGGGGAAGCCATCTTAATTTCCTGGTAGGCTCAAGTTATTTTCCCCAGAGAGTTCTTAGTCAACACACAGCAACTCATGGCTCTGAACATGTGGTATTGGAACTTGAGATGAAAACATCCTTCTAAATTTCAGTCTCCCTCTCCCCGCCCCCGGTGACTTGTACCCCCTTGAGCTGGAGGCCCTTTGCAGCTGCAGCATTCTTGTCTGAACTTGACATGCCGAAGAAAAATGGTCCCAGAACGGATTTCAGGCCCTCTGTTACTGTTGTCTGGACAGCACTGACACTTATGTCTCAGCTTGACATCTCCAAGGATACTTGAATTTTGCCCTCTAACAGTATTTCTGTGAGTTGTGTTCCAACTGAACACGAGGCACGGATAATTCACTTAAAGGCAATATGCCTTGAGAAATACTCCAAGATCATACTACCTTAAATAATACCTATTTATACTGTTGTTTACAAGGCTAAAGAGAACTTCAAACAACACGAATTCTATTCCCAAGGCGGATTTGCTTAATAGGATGAAAATGTATACATGTAGGCAAGTGCTAAGATGTAACTGATAGAGTAAATCATTAAAAGACTCAAACCATGAAATCATCTTTGTGTCAAAGCTGGCAAACACAGCTGATATGTACTTGGGGCCCATTGCATCTTCTTCCTTTTTAATCTCATGTTACAGGAGTGATTTAGATCTGTATGTATGTAAATATCTAACAGATGGCACTCAAGAATATTTAGTACAGTTTCTTGGTTTTGTAGGACTGATCATGCTTATTACTGTGCACTGTAAATGGCTTCCTCTGGCTGGTCCTTACCTCCTAGCAATCTCTTGAAGAAACTTGGCAAAGGTAGGTCACATCTCTGCCTGAGAATATTTACATAGGCTGTGTTCTGACCCCTTGTACAGAGATGAATTTAATCTTCCTTGCAGCTTCTGGGGCATGTGACACCCCCAAGGGCCTAGGCTATAGGTCATGTAGCTGCTCTGGCTGGGCATGAAGGAGGGAGTATTTTGCATTTCCTGAAGGAGTGGCTGGAGGTGTGCTTCTCTTGCATGTTGTAAAGTTCTGGGAAGAATGCTGCCTCCCTGAGTGGTGAGTAATATGCTGAGTAAATCCTAACTGTATTAAGTGAAGTCCTATTGAGCAAGATGTGTATGTTTAAACTGGAAGATGAAACTGGTTAGAAGCAGAAGGCTTTCTGAGCAGTAATGAGGGGCTAGTTGCTTGCTGCTTATGGATCATCTCAGCTGGCTGTATACAAACTTTGAGGTGGCAGAAAACATTTTAAAAGGTGGGGGGAAAAGACCAAGGTAACTCAGGAATTTAGTAAGAGAGTGAAAATGAAGGAAGATGGATTAGGGAATATAACTGGTCAGCAAAGGAGCAGTCAGAGGCTTTTCATCTTAAGTAGGAGAAGATTGACATGACCAGCAGGAGAAGAGGAGAAGAAATATTGCTGGCAGCCAAAACACAGAGACTATTACTTGAGAGACTCATCTGTAAAGAAAAAAACAGCAAATCCTAAAATGTTTATATTGGAAATGGGAAGCTGCAGAAGCCACATATGACTATAGGTAGAATCTATGGATAAACTAGAGGAAAAAAATTACCAATGTGTACCACTGTGTGATCCCTGCTATGTCTCTGTTTATATTATGTCTGTTGTACAGAGAGAGAGTTAAATATTTTTGTAACAATACTTTGCTCTTCAGTAGTAGTATTTTTTTATCAGAGGGCCTCAAAGCACTTTGCAAATATTTGATAAAAAGGTTGAAGATACAGAATTAGACTAGGGAGACAAGGAAGAGTGTAATAAATAGCACAATGGGATGAAGTCAATTATCATACCCTCATTGGTATAACAAGCCTCTTCATTCTTTATCGGTAAACAGTGAATCTGGCCATGGGGATTCATTCTGCATTAGAAGTATTTTTGCAGTCACTTTAATGATGATTTATTATTTGTACTGTTCTTCCAAAATACTTCTAGGTGATGAGTAAGAGGGTGCCTTGTTCTTAGTGCATACCTAGGCGCATAGGACTAGATCCTCAGTTGGCTTGGCGTAAATTGACAGAGCTCTATTGAACTCTATGGAGCTATGCTAATTTATACCAGCTAAGGATCTGGCACATAATCTCTTGACAGATGCCTTAAATACTCATGGGATAACATGTGCAATTCAAGCAGGGAACTTCAGGACTTGGCATAGAAACAAGTACCTAAAATTTGATTTTTATCATCCAGCCCAGTCATACCAATGACTCACTCCATATTGCATTGGAATTCCACTGTGTGAACTATGAGTGGATGTTCCATCCTGCACAGTGAACTCCTTTTCCCCATATGGTTCTCAATATAGGACCAGGGCGATAGCCATGAGATGCTTAAAGTTATGGGAACATTTAATTTAAAAAACTAAGCTGTTTCCTGAGGTCTTTAGTCAAAGAAAGCTGCCGTTAAGTTAATGGGAGTTTGCATTGGATAAGGACTATATCATCATGCTCAAAACACCACTCATTCTTTGATGGCAAAAAGTTCCATATAATTCCTCTAACATTTTATTTTATAAATATGAAGTCTCAATGGAAGCTTGAGTGGTGATGTAGATAAATCTAGATACAGAAATGGCTGCTGGGTTGGAGGGAATTGGTTTGGCTCCACAGCTGACAATGGTTGGAATGTCCGGAGACAGCTGAATTTATTTTTCAGTTAAGAACTGCATGATATTCTGTCCAACAAGTAGCATAGACATCAACAAGAAGTTGTGCCAACAGTTTTCTCCCTCCCTAGCAGAAATTATTATGGTAATACATAATTGCTAAAACAGCACAATTTCCTAGTTATACTGAACCTATTGTTACTCCAGACTTCTCCCAGCCTCAAAAACAATTCACAGGCTAAAGAATGATGAACATAAGTCTGAAAGCACTTGGGGGTCTTGCTATACCTCCAAACTCAAGGAGTGTGACTTGTGCTTTTCTTTTCTACCTCTTAATAATTGTTTCCCTTTTATTTTCCTTTCTGTACTTCAAGACCAATAAGATGCTTTTATAAGATTCATAAATTTGAAGTCCAGAAGGAAGCATTATGATTATCTATTGTAGTCTGACCTTTCCTGCATGACACTGGTCAAAGAACTTCAACCAGTGAACTCTACATCAAGCTCATAACTTCTGTTTGAGTTACAGCATGTCTTTTTGAAAGGCATCTAGTCTTGATTTAAAGACTTCAAGTACCTGAAGTTCCATTAGATAAGTTGTTCCAATGGTTAATTAATATCACTGTTAAAAGTGTGCACCTTATTTCTAATCTGAATTTGTCTGGTTTCAGCTTCCAACCACTGGATCTTGTTCTGCTTTTCTTTACTAAATTAAATAGCTGTCTACTTTCAGCAATCTCTTCCCCATGTAGGGACTTCTACACTGTGATCAAGTCACCTCTTAACCTTCTCTTGGATAAATCAAATAGATTGAGCTTCTTAAGTATCTCTTTATAAGGCATGTTTTCAAGACCTGAGATTATTCTTGTGTTCTTTTCTGAACCTTTTTCAATTTATCAGTATCCCTTTTGAAGGATGGACACAAGAACTGGACATAGTATTATAGTAATGATCTCCCCAATGCTGAATACAGAGGTAATACCATCTGCTCACTCCTATCAATTCTCCCCTGCTTATACATCCAAGGATCACATTTGTTCTCAGCTACAGCATTGTAATTGGAGTTCCAGTTCAACTTGTTATCCACTACTACCCCTAGTCCTTCTCAATTTCACAGCATCATGAGCTAGAACCCCCAGTCTTGTAAGCACAGCCTACATTCTATAACCATTCATTTGGTTGTATCAAAATGCATGTTGTTTAAATTATCCCACTGACAAGAAATCCAGGTCATCTTGAATAAATGACATGTCCCCATTATTATTTACCACTCCACTAATTTTGATACTTGATAAAGATATTGGCTAGCATTGCACACAGAACAGACCTCTGAGGAACCCCACTAGAAATTCCCCTGTTATATGACAATTCCTCATTTACATTTATTTTTGAGAACTATCAGTTATCCAGTTTTTAATTCATTTAATATGGCTTACACTTATTTGTTACAGTGAAATTTTTATCAAAATGTCATGTGGGACTAAGACAAATAACTTACAGAAATCTAAGTATATTATGTCAACATAATTTATCAACCAAACTTATTAGTTTGTCAAAGAAAAGTTTGACATACTTTCCATGAAACCATATTGATTGGCATCAATTATTTTACCATTCTTTCATTTTTTACTGTTTGCATCCTATATCAGCCTTTTCATGATTTCTGTTCAGGATTTAGGCTTTTCATTATTTCTGCCCAGGATCTTAGTCTTACTGGCCTGTAGTTACCTGGGTCATCCCATTTACACTTTAAAAATGTTTGGCATGACATTAGTTTATTCCTGTCCTTTGGGTCGTCTCATGTTGCAGGAATTATTAAAGGAATATTAAGCTTCAGGGAGCTCTGACAACATTTTTATACTATTGATGCAAGTTGTCTGACCCTGCAAATTTAAAAAATATTTAACTTTTAACAGCTGCTGTTTAACATCCTCTCCAGTTACTGATGGAATTGAAACTATTTCATTATCACTGTAAGATATATGTCCTCTGCTTCTTTCCAAATATAGAACAGAAATATTTATCAAATGCTTCTGTCTTTTGTATATCAGGAGTGACAATTTTTAACTATCCTTATCTAATCAACTCTGTACTGTTGATAGGATTTTGTCTCTTCCTGATTTATTTAAATAATTCCTTCTTGTGGTTCTTAACTCTTCTGGCTATAGAATTTTCATTGATGCTTTAAGCTTCCCTTATCAATTGTCTCCATACCTAACTACTGATTTGTACTCATTACTATAATTGTTTTCATTTGCTACATATTAATTTTTTGTTGTTGCTGCTCTTGTCTCCCCTTTCAACCAAGATATTATTTGTACTCAAAGAAGCCTTGTTTTGTGATAACATATTTATATTTGGGGGCATTCTTAAACAATGACCAATTATTCACATTCATGTGTTTAAATTTTTTCTGCTCACTCAATTTTGCTCATGATTCTTTTCAGCTTTGGGAAATTGGTTTCTTTAAGCACTAATAATATATATTACTTGTTGAAATGATATTCTGTTTGCACATAACAAATAAATTTAACTCATGATTGTTTGCACCTAAGGCAACC
Source organism: Dermochelys coriacea (assembly GCF_009764565.3). Lineage (NCBI taxonomy): Eukaryota > Metazoa > Chordata > Testudines > Dermochelyidae > Dermochelys > Dermochelys coriacea. Next base: position 38,566,564 of record NC_050076.1, read on the forward strand.
ATCAATTTTTACTTCCATGATCAATTCATTTTAATCTGTCAGACATCTAATATAAAATGATCCCAAATTGATATATTGCTTCAGGGTAGTCAGCTCACTGAGGAATTCTAGAGTGGAGCATGCAGAGGATATTCAAGCCTGTAATCAGCACCTCTGCTTCCTGAGGTACTTGGAGACAGATTTTTTTAAAAGTATGTAGGCTGCCTAAAGATCCAGATAAGCTCCTACGTGCTTTTGAAAGATTTTTAAAAAAATACCTAGATGCTGATCTGATTCTTTAGGTGCTTAAATACCTTTAAAAATCTGGCCATAGGTCAGGCCAGACTCAGGATACTGCCGTAGATTGCCTCCTTTCAATGGGGACTGGCTTTACTGCCAGTAATAGGCAACCCAAAAAATCAGGCCAGTAATTAAATGTCTATATGACATCACTAGGCCTTTCACAGTGCCTTATGCAAGGGGCTCTCAAATGTTTTAATAGTTTTGACTATACCTTTTTAATAGACAGTTTGTCTTAGTGATCACCTTCCCCCACCTTCACCCATTTGCGATTCCATAGACCTTGTTCCCATTAATGATCTCATATCTTTCATGTGTCAATTACAGAAATTTGCTTACGTGGAAAAGTAACATTAGATGCGTTTTAATGCAACTTGGCAGGTGGAAAGCAGAAGGAAGTTAGCATGTGACCATGTAGCTCTCTGCAAACTACCAGCAGATGCTCTCTATACCTGCTGCTGTGGTCCACTGACCACTGTTGTAGACTCCCTGCCTTATGATGATGTGTTAGAAAATTTTTTTGAGAGTGACAAAAAAGGGCAAGCAATATTGCATGTACACAATGTAATAGATATTCCATAGCAGTCAAGCCTAAATTCAGACAGCTCCATAACTCTTTCTCTCTTTGCAGAATACACACTGCATGTCCTATGGCATTTATGCCCCAAGTCAGCATGGTACTTAAACATATGCCTAGCATGGCTCCAATGGGACTGCTCACATAGGTACGGTTAGGCATGTCATAAGCACCTTGCTCAGTCACAGCCTTCCTAGGTAAGGAGAGAAAGATGAACTTTTCTTCTCAAAATGTAAATCATGCAAGACTCTAGGCATTTACAGATATATTTACTTCATATGCTATACATAGACTAAAAAAAAAATAAACCTAACCCAGCGTGTCCTGCACATTTCTAAATCTGAGTATTTTGGAGTTGAGAACTAAAATTCACAATTTATTTTTTTTTCATGAGGCAAATTCATTTTCTCTTCATCATTAAATATTTTCTTCTTCTGTTCAATGATAGGGTTCCCCCCCATTTTATTCCCCTATCTTTCTCTCCTTTTTCCATTTTTTTAACCAATTGTAATTATATAGGCCAATTCCTAGGTAGACTTGTTTTCAGCTGCATTTATTACATGCCATTTTGATAGGTTGCAATTTTTGTTAAACTAAGTTATGGAAGATTAACTACTTCTGACAAGATGTGGTATTATACAGAGCTTTATTTCCCAGCTGGTATGCACAGTATGTGTCACGGCTGACTCGCTTCCTCCTGCCTCCCTCCAGCTAAATGGCATTATGCCACTGCAGCAAAAGTTCTGTGGGAATCACAGTTTCATTTGTGAGAGGTTTTTCTGCAACACAACACTCAAGGTAGCTCTGATTATTGAGAGAGCATGCAGGAAAAGAAATCAGATGAGCAAACCTTTATGCAATCCCCAATGCAAGCCTCCATGTTAGCTTCTAAAATTGAAGGAACATTATTTTCACATCCATTTGGATTGGGGAGAACTATATTTATTCACTCTTTTCTAACTTTTTTTTTTTTAATATCATCAGGGTTGGATGTTTTGACTAATGCGAAACAGTGTTTTTATCGTGCTCTTTTGTGTCTGTGTGTGTATAAATTGCTTTATTTTCCTGTTTCTCATAAGAGCCAAAGGGTTCTTGTCTTCAGCAACACCACTGGATGTTTGAATTTGCTGGAAGTTGAGTCAGTTTTTCTCACTCACTGGGCCAAATTCACTTCTGAATGAGGTATAAAGGGCTGGATTCTGGCTGTGAATTGCCAGAAGTAACTTCTCCTGGCTCGGGGAGCTCACTGTTGGGGCATATGAGCGTTCTCCAGCTCCCACCTCACTACAATCCTGGTATGTTGCGGGCAATCAGTACCATGGGATGCAGTGGCTAATAAATGGGCAGGACTCAGGACTGCAGCACATCCCCGTCCATGATGGCTGCTATGCCATTACTAAAGGCTGTAATGGTAGCCTTGCACTCTATACCTCTGAGCATGTTGCTGGCCATTGGACCAACAAAGTCATAGATGCAGTGGCCACATCCCCAACCTGCAAGCCTTTCCCCTTTCAGTGGCGGTCTAAATCTAAAACCCAAATTCATATGAACCTTTACAAACTGAAATGGCCAATTTTCAGCCAGCTCTCTTCCGCCCAGATTTTTTTTTCAGGTTTACAGCTGACTGTCTATGCTTTTGTGGATTTCAGTCACACAGTCATAACAGATTGTTGTGCTTTAATACAGCATAGTTAGATTTCTGAGTCTTCATGGGGATTATCTGCTAGAAAAATTTCAACTTGTTTTATTTTATTACTTTTTGTAAGAAGTAAACTAAATTAAAAGTAAAAAAAAAAGAAAAAGATGCTGTACATTGAAAATATGCTCTTTTCCCCCCTGGTTTCATACTGGATGTCATTTATCAAGTGCAAGGAGGATGGAATAAATCATATAAATCATCTTAAATGTGATTTGCCACCTGCCTGATTGTTCAGAAGTGCATGCATGCTTAATTAATCTAATTAGTCAATGCACATATAAGGAGCAAATTTATAGCTTCTCTGTCATCATAAATAAAGTATTTTTGTTTTCCTAGGATAAATTATTCATTTTAGAGATGAAAGGTAGACAGTAATCCTGGATAGCTGGCTTCTTTTTCAATGAAACATGGAATAAATGCTGCCCTTCTTCTTTTTTTTGGTTTTTATGCTGCTTCTATGAAAATATTCTGTTCATTCTATAGAATTCCTGTTACTACCAATAAAGAACATTAAAAAAGTCTTTTCTAAGGTAGATAGATAGTACCTAGTGTAAACTTCAAGAGATTCTATTTCCCCAGGTACAACTTCATTTTTTACAAGTAAAATTAGTTTGATGGCCTCAGTCTAGTATCTGGCACATGAGTGTGTATATGTTGATTTCGACAAATGATGTGATGTTTTAAGAAATCCATGGTCACTTAGGGGTTCACAATGGTTGTTATGCTACAAACCATGCCATTCAGAGTGACTTGGTGACAGTGTGCATAGAACTTAGATCCCCCTGCTCCAAACGACAGGCCTATTCAACTAAATTAATTAGCCTCTTACTCCACCTTTTCAGGTTTTCTGTATGTATATATCTATATCTTCTTACTATATGTTCCATTCTATGCATCCGATGAAGTTGACTGTAGCCCACGAAAGCTTATGCTCAAATAAATTTGTTAGTCTAAGGTGCCACAAGTACTCCTGATCTTTTTGCAGATACAGACTAACAGGGCTGCTACTCTGAAACCTTTTCAACTGTGATGAATGAAGGGGGTGGGGGTAAGCTCCCTTTTATGGACACCAAGCTAGCCAGTTAGCTACAAAATCCATGTTAGTAGCTGTTCTCTATTTGCTTGACCTGTAAAGGGTTAAAGCCCATAGGTAAAAGGAAGGGAGCGGGCACCTGACCAAAAAAGTCAACGAGGGCTAGAACTTTTTAAAATTGGGAAAAAAACTTTCCCTTTGTCTGTCTGTTGCTCTCTGGAGAGAGGAGACCTGCTACTTCAACTTTTAAATAAAAGGCCCTCCAGCTTTTTGCCTGTCTCTCTGCCACCCAGTAGGCACCTCTGACTTTCACTGTCCAGTTGTCAGGATGTATTTCCCTCTTATTCTTCACCTCTTGCTCACTAAAAATTGCTCTCTCTTTCACAGCTGCAGGGAAGACGAATGACAGGGCAGAGTCTCCTTCCACAGTCTCTCCTTCTGTCTCTTGCTCATGGATGTGTGTAGGGTGCGGAATAAGTAGGAGTCAAGAGGGGAAATACTCAATGGGCACAGGAACATCAACCAAGATGTCTGCTATAAGCGGCCTTTCTATCCCAGAATCAAGACCTTGAAGAGTCAAGTGGGGCAGAAGAAGTATGAGGTCCCACAGGAGGAGAAAGAGACAAAGGCCCAGGACAATAATTGAGATGAAGTCGGAGTAGCATGGACACAGCAGCATCAGGAAGAGCATGTTACCATTCTTTCAGTGCCACTAGCCACCTGTCAACAGGAAATCTAGCAATCTGTTCACCACTGTGCCATTCAATGCAAGATGGATGTCCATAATTGGGGGCAGTTTCTGCCTTCAGTAGAGGTGGATTCCTAAATAATTCTAAGGATGAGTTGTCAGTATTCTTTAGGTACCTAGTTACTTTCTGGAAGCCCTTTGTTGTTTTCATGTGCCCTAAAGTCCTGCTGTCTGGAATGGTGGGACATGGTGTGAAAATGAGAGATTTATCTGATTTATTTATTTTAATATACAGCCCCACTGTCCCACCCTACCCTAAACAGAAGGAAATTCAGTGTGCTATGTTCAATGGTTTGGTGTCCCTCTCCCCCTTTGTGCTCTGCAAGTGGGGATACAAAATCACATGTTGTCTAATGATACATTTTGAGAAGATGCCTTTTAGCTTTGGATGTAGTGTGCTTGGGTTTTCTGTGCAGAGGGAGTCCAGCCGAGCCCTTCCCTACTTGACACGCTTGGTCCTGCTTCCCAGCCTGATGCAGATGAGAGGAAAACTCATTGAGCTAGATTCTCCAGTAAAAACACTGGTTTTATGGTGGCAGTGTAGTTATACCAGCATAAAACCTGGAGCATTGGGCCTGCTCTGGTTCTATCTGGTTTTAAGATTCTACTCGATAAGTTTATGGAGGAGATGGTATGATGGGATAATGTGATTTTGGTAAGTAATTGATCTTTAAATATTCAGGGTAAATAGGACTAATCCCCTGAGATGGGATATTTGATGGATGGGATCTGAGTTACCCAGGAAAGAATTTTCTGTAGTATCTGGCTGGTGAATCTTGCCCATATGCTCAGGGTTTAGTTGATCGCCATATTTGGGGTCGGGAAGGAATTTTCCTCCAGGGCAGATTAGAGAGGCCCTGGAGGTTTTTTGCCTTCCTCTGTAGCATGGGGGACTTGAGGGAGGCTTCTCTGCTCCTTGAAGTCTTTAAACCACGATTTGAGGACTTCAATAGCTCAGACATAGGTGAGGTTTTTCATAGGAGTGGGTGGGTGCGATTCTGTGGCCTGCGCTGTGCAGGAGGTCGGACTAGTTGATCAGAATGGTCCCTTCTGACCTTAGTATCTATGTATCTATGTATGCTCTGGGATGGGATGGCAAATCTGTATGTCTGAAAAAAACAAACATTGGGTTTGTATTACCACAGCAGCTAGCATTTTCTCTGTGATTTTACTCTCTGTAAAACACCACACAAACATTAACTCATCATCCTCACAACTCCCCTGAGGATTTTCCGCATTTTACAGAAGATGAAACTGTGGTAGAGCTGTTAGGGGCCATATTTTCAAGAGTTCAGCTCCCATTTAGCCACCTAAATAATGGCCAGGTTTTCAAAATAGCCCAGAACCCAGCTTCACTGAAAAGAAATGGGAGCTGTTGGGCGAGAACAATGGGTGATGTTGGGCGTTGAACATTTCTTGAAAAATCTGGAGAGAAATTTTGGTGCTATTGAAGTTAACGGGAGTTTTGCTGTTGAACTCAGAGGGACCAGGATTTCCCCTCTGGTCTTCGTAACTTTGCTGTGCTGGCATTAGAACTGAAGAGCTAGTGGCTACCTGGCCTGTGCTCAAACCACTAGATCACGTCTCTCTCTAAACAGTTTCTAGGATTAATTAATCTCTTAGAGTTAGATATTCTTAGTCAAAATGGTAATTTCCACTTGATTTCCAGTGATCAAAGTGACATATTAAAATTTCATACTAACAGAGAAACAACTCTGGAGGGGTATATTTTAAGAAATAGGTTTTGCTCTATATGAGTAGATGGTAATACAGAACTCCTGCAAGACAAATTAATGTGAAACTGTTTAATTGGTGCATTGGAACCATAGGAACTATTTATTGTGAAATAGGATGTACTAAGTTTATTACAAGCATTTTTGACCATGTTTTAGTAGTTTTCTTTGGTCGAATAAAATTGTAAAACATAATGTGACACCAGTGGGGTCCTGGTCCATGATTACAGCTTTGGATGTAGTGTGCTTGGATTTTCTGTGAATAAGGAATCCAGCCGAGCCCTCTCAGTGGGTTTCACAGCCCAGCTCCTAGACACTATGACAAAATACAAATGAATAACAGTAATAATTGGATTAAATTATTTATTGTATTGGTTTGGATAAAGGGATGCAAACAAGCATTCTTTCTAGGTTTTAACCCTGTTGTATGCTACATTTTTTGTAAGAGATTTGTAAAACTTGACCAACATTTCTTTTCATAACTATTTAGGCCTTTATCCTCTAAGGAGCTCTATATGGGTGGAGCCCTTCCCCTGCACAGAGCTTATTGCAGGATCTGGGGCTTAGGACTTTCTCTATTTCTCAAAAATATATTCCTGTCTATCCAAGGTACTTAGAGCCCTCATCTTCATAGCATCTGAGTGCCTCACAATCAATGTAAATAAATAAAATATATTTCTCCTTACAAAACCCCTGTGAGGTAGGAAAGTACTATCCATCCCCATCTTACTGCTGGAGAACTGAGGCAAAGAGACTTAGGATTCATTTTCACAGCAAAAAAGCTATGCACTGCCGTGAGTCTCAGAGACTGAGTCAGCTGACTTGGGCTTGTGGGGCTTGCATTACGGAGTTCAAAATATCAGTGTAGATGTTACAGCTTGGGCTGGAGCCTAGGTTCTGAGACCCTCCCCACTCAGTGGGTTTCACAGCCCAGCTCCAGTCCAAGCCCAAATGTCTACACATCTATTTTTAGCCCTCTAGTGTGAGCCCAAGGCAGTTGACCTAGGTTCTGAGACTCATGGCCTCATGAGGTTGGGTTTTTTTTTGCCTGTGTAGACACCCCTTAAGGTGCAGATCCTTAGAGGTATGTAAGTGCTTAGCTTCCATTGATGTTATTGGGAGTTAGGCGCCTCAATACTTTTGAGAATCTGGACCTAGGTGGCTTGCCCAAGGACACAGGAGGTTTGTGTCAGACCCGGGAGTTAACCCACATCTCCCAAGTCTCAGGCTAGTGCCCTAACCACTGGACCATCCTCTCCTGTTGCTGCTCGTTAATCACAACTTAGGCTATGTCTACACTAGCTCTTTTGGAGGTCAGGGATCTGAAAAAAACACACCCCTGAAAAAAGTTACACTGACAAAAGTGCTGGTGTGCACAGTGCTATGGCAGTGGGAGATGCTCTCCTGCTGACTTAGCTACCGCTGCTCATTGGGGATGGTTGAGTTATGAGTGGCTAAATGGGAGACCTTACAGCGATGCAGCTGTACCGATGCAGCTGCGCCGCTGTAACGTCTTCAGGGTAGACCTGGCTTTAGTTCCATTTTGCTCACTTGTTTGTCCATTAACATCACTGATGGCATCAGGAGGAATACAAACATACCAGGACATAGTATCTGTCAGTTTATCACTTCTGCAGGCCAAGCAAAGCAAACACAAAATTGCTTTTGTGCAGATCCCTGGCTTAGAAAACAAATCTTTATTGGGAGAAACCTATTTGTTTTTAAACATCTAGAACATGGAAGATTTTGTTCACTCATTTATAACCATTTTCCTTTAAGAGAAATTTTCAGCCTAAACAATTTGTCACTGATTATTAAAGAGATACTGTCATTCTTTTTACTAGCTTATATTTACACATTCAATCCCAAGTAGGGTCTGAATATCTCCAGATTAATATAAATAATAATAATTAGATGTAATAGTAATAGGTAGAGTTTTACTGACCTGATTTGGTACATATTTCATTGATTAGGCTCAATTAAGATATAAAAGTGTCATGTGCTTTGAATTGGTGGAGGAAAATAGTTATATTCTTTGAAGTACTTGTATGCAGCTTGATGGGCAATGCCTACTGGTAGCTTTATTGTTAGCTCGGATTGTAGCACATTATCAATTAATTGCTCACAAATCTCTGGTCTGTCTGTGTAGGTTGTGAGCCATGGTAAATCATTAAACTTCCAATGTCAGAGAGTTTGAATTACAATGTCAGCCCTGCAAAGTATGAAATTTGCAAGTTTAATTTGGTGAAAATAACCCCTTTGTCTTGCAAAATCCTGCTGGTAAGGCCGAGAACACACACTCAGCACTCTGGCTTCTTTATAACCTTTCTTCTGTTTTGCACTGGCTGGGTTTCAGCCTCTCATGTATAGAACTTTCCTCAGTGGGCTGTCTCCTATGTTCTTTCCTTATCTTACACATGCACGGTTGGGTTCCTAGGGAGTAGGAGTACCTGTAGGAGGAACAATGTCAGCCATGTGTTGTTCCCTCACTATGTTCTGCATAGCAGAAGATGCTTAAATCAAACAGTATAGTCTCAGCCATCACGCCAATGTGCAATGAACAAACACTGCATTACAAAAAACAGAATAGAGGAATAAAATGTGGTTATGACTTAGCAAACAGATACAATACAGTGCAGCAATTATCCAGCCATGAGAATGAGAACAACTCTAATTCTCAGGGCACGGATAACCTCTAGCTATATATTCATCTCTTTTATAAGGCACTGTGTGCAATGGCTCTGATTAACTTGCATATACATTGCCTTAAAGTAATACTATTTTGTACTTACATAGAGTGCTCATCCAAGGAATTCAGTGTGTGAAGTAACTAAGCATGATCATTTCCACTTCATGCATGAGAAACTGAGGCACACACAATAAGAGACTTGCCTAAGGTCTAACAAGAATCTCGTGGTAGAGCTGAAAAAAAAACCCACCTCAGGTCTTCTAAGTCACAGTCCTGAGCGTTAGCCCCAATACCATCTCATCTTTTAATAAACTGAATGGAAGTATTACAAATGAAGCAGGCTCTATTTTCACTGCCCCAAAAGATATGTGTTTGCCACAGGATAATTTGCTATCCTGTGACAAAATCCTAGTGGAGACAAGGCACATTATTATTACCACCAGGTAAATTAGGGGAGATACCCTGTCTCTAGTTATAGTAAAAAGAATGAGGAGTACTTGTAGCACCTTAGAAACTAACAAATTTATTTGAGCACAAGCTTTCGTGGGCTAAAACCCACTTCATCGGATGCATGCAGTGGAAAATACAATAGGAAGATATATATATACACAGAGAACATGAAAAAATGGGTGTTGCCATACCCACTATAAGGAGAGTAATCAGTTAAGGTGAGCTACTATCAGCAGGAGAAAAAAAACCTTTTGTAGTGATAATCGGGATGGCACATTTCCAACAGTTGACAAGAAGGTGTGAGTAACAGTAGGGGGGAAAAATAAGCATGGGGAAATAGTTTTACTTTGTGTAATGACCCATCCACTCCCAGTCTTTATTCAAGCCTAATTTAATGGTATCCAGTTTGCAAATTAATTCCAATTCAGCAGTTTTTCATTGGAGTCTGTTTTTGAAGTTTTATTGTTGTAGTATTGCGACTTTTAGATCTGTAATCGAGTGACCAGGGAGATTGAAGTGTTCTCCAACTGGTTTTTGAATGTTATAATTCTTCACGTCTGCTTTGTGTCCATTTATTCTTTTATGTAGAGACTGTCCGGTTTGGGCAATGTACATGGCAGAGGGGCATTGCTGGCACATGATGGCCTATATCTCTTTGGTAGATGTGCAGGTGAATGAGCCTCTGATAGTATGGCTGATGTGATTAGGTCCTATGATGGTGTCCCCTGAATAGATATGTGGACAGAGTTGGCAACGGGCTTTGTTGTAGGGATAGGTTCCTGGGTTAGTGTTTTTGTTGTGTGGTGTGTGGTTGCTGGTGAGTATTTGCTTCAGGTTGGGGGGGCTGTCTGTAAGCAAGGACTGGCCTGTCTCCCAAGATCTGTGAGAGTGAGGGATTGTCCTTCAGGATAAGTTGTAGATCCTTGATGATGCACTGGAGAGGTTTTAGTTGGGGGCTAAAGGTTAGTGGCATTCTGTTACTTTCTTTGTTGGGCCTGTCCTGTAGTAGGTGACTTCTGGGTACTCTTCTGGCTCTGTCAATCTGTTTCTTCACTTCAGCGGGTGGCTACTGTAGTTGTAAGAACGCTTGATAGAGATCTTGTAACTATTTACCCATGCTTATTTTTCCCCCCTGCTGCTACTCAGTTTCTTGTCAACTGTTGGAAATGTTCCATCTCAATTATCACTACAAAAGGTTTTTTTTCTCCTGCTGATAATAGCTCACCTTAACTGATTACTGTCATTATAGTTGGTATGGCAACACCCATTTTTTCATGTTCTCCGTGTACATATATATCTTCCTACTGTGTTTTCCACAGCATGCATCTGATGACATGGGTTTTAGCCCACGAAAGCTTATGCTCAAATAAATTTGTTAGTCTCTAAGGTGCCTCAAGTACTCCTTGTTCTTTTTGCTGATACAGACTAACACAGCTACCACTCTGAAATCTAGTGATAGTGTTGTCCTTGCCAAACTACCTTGTGGTTAAAAACTATAGATGCCTGATCTCCAGTAGGATTTTACCATGGGATAACAAATGTGCATTAAATTATCCTGCAGAAAACGCACACCTTTTTGGTACTGAAGACATACCCTAAAGCTAAACATTATGGTGTAAACCAGGGATCGACAACCTTTGGTGCGTGGCCTGTCAGGGAAATCCGCTGGCAGGCCGGGCCTATTTGTTTACCTGCAGCGTCCGCGGGTTCAGCCGATCCTAGCTCCTACTGGCCGTGGTTTGCCGTTCCAGGCCAATGGGGGCTGCGGGAAGCGGCAGCCAACACATCTCTTGGCCCGTGACCTTTCTCCTCCCCTCCCACCCTGACCCTATTATTGGATCAGGCCTCAAATACTAATCTAAACATCCTAAAGTTTGGGTGTGTTTAGATTCTGTTTTGGCTCATTTCATAGTAGATATAAGGACTGACAACCATTATTCTGATCTTGGGTTTCTCAAAGATTACACCTGGGATTTTGGCTTGGACCTCTCTCTGGTGTGGCATTTTAGAAGCTGTAACACACTCTATTTCTGAGCTAGCAGATAAACAGAAATCTGGATATGTAAAGTGGTCAGTTATGAATAGAAAATACAGCCTTCCCCAACGTATTTTTTAAAGCTGATCATGGGACTTTGATTTAGAGAGGGGGTGGAAATGCTAAGGCATGTCTACATTCCACTTAATTAGTAACCCATCAGATACCATAAGATGGTGTCCCTTTTCCACATTGAATGTCATTTGAAGGAAAAATCACAGAGAAGCCAGCACTAGCAAATCATTTCTAGTACAGAATCATTATTCTGTTGTATTTAAATCCCACTGAGTTTTGTGCATTCACAGCAAGTTCTAGACAAGAGCCATCAGGGAAAACTCTAGTACTTTCTACTCCATGTTTACCTTTGCTAGAATTGCTCTGGATTCATTTATTTTGCAGAACTCTTCTAGCCAAAGGAAACATTTGTGCCCTGTGGCACCAGAGCTCTGACACGAAGTTACTGTATTTCAAATTCGACACCTGAAGAGTTGGACTTTAGACCAGGTGCCCTCTGACCTCTCGTAAACTGTGCGGCAACAAGATGAGAATATATAAAACCTGTGCTTCACCACAGCTTATGAGATGTTTATCTAGCAAGGCAGGTACCAATCTACCTAGTGAATAGCTGTTTTGGAAACTATTACCTGCTGAGAGGGAAGACTAGGGTAAAGCCTATAAAACTCAGCTGAGACATTTTAGGTATTTTCAGTTCTATCTTCCCTGAAAAGGGATTCTAACTGGGTATGCATCCAGGACGAGGGCTGCTCAGCGTTCCCTACAGTGGGTGTGCCATGCCATTCAGACAGATCATTCAGAACAGAATGTTTACTAAAGCTCAGCAGCAGTGATTATAACAGACTTCTTGCCCATGCAGTTTGTTAATGCATGGGAGTGAGCACAGCTGCCAAAGGAATTCTTCCCACCGCCTCCCGTACCCTTTGTAATAAACCCACATTCCAGAAGGTTAGTTGTTCCTGTTAGTCACGGTTCCAGCACGAAGGACTCAATGCAGTGGGCATTGGTATCACTACACCAGCATACCCCAGGACTGAATCTGGCCAAGTATATTCAAGTAACAACTGTACCATTTGCTATGCCAGCTAAGGAGAGAAAATAAGAGCAGCTTTTGACTTGTTCAGTTAATTAAACTCCCTGAACCAAATGGTGGAAGTGGGTGCAACTCCATATTTGGACTCTGAGTTTGGTCCATTAGGTTAGATTCACCCTAGGGTTCCTGATGTCTTTCACAAGTGGTGGAAAATATCGCCCGAACCCCCTTAAACGAAGAAGGGACCACATCAGCTAAGCACAGCTTCAAAAGTGAGGTGAAATGACTCATGCTAGCAGGAGATGTGCCAATTCAAGGTGTCACCTGTGCAGCCTCCAGAGATTATGTTACTTTGGAGATATGTTTGCAAGAGAAAATTGCTCTGGCCCTGCACCCTCCCAGTAAGACCACACAGCAAGGGGAGGTGGTAGAAAACCCACCTGTTCTTCCTTAGGCTGAATCCCTCGGGTGAAGGGGCAGCATAGATGAATCTAGACCAGTAAATGTGATTATAATTTGGGTTTTAAAAGATGAGCTACAGGATGATTTATATTTCCTAGTTTAGGGTTAGATCATGCTTTAGCCTGCAGTCCATAGTGAGGGAGAGTACAGAGACCTTGGGGGAATCATTTGAGTTTCAGAGCACAATGTCTCTCAGGGATCCCCAGTGGCATAAAGAAGGACAGGTTTCAGAGTAGCAGCCGTGTTAGTCTGTATTCGCAAAAAGAAAAGGAGTACTTGTGGCACCTTAGAGACTAACAAATTTATTAGAGCATAAGCTTTCGTGAGCTACAGCTCACTTCATCGGCTGCTTGGGTGGACAGTCACTCACTACACCCATTTAAATAGTGTAGCACTGAAGTTTCAGATTCCCCCAAAGCTAATTGTTGACTCTGGCTCTGCCTGATGCCTGTCCTCTTTTCATCCATTTGCAACTGGGCAAAACAATCTCCCCTGCACTGCCCCAAGCCACTGTAGCCAATCCTAGCAAAGGCTGTGAAAGGGAGAGCTCCCACTCAATCCTACACCTCTGCATGCCTGATTTAAGGCCGGGCACCACCTAGCCTTTGGCTTTATAGAACTGGCCTATTAAGAACCCAATCTTGACAACCTTATTAATGATAAGCGGAACCTTTCTCTGCAAGTAGCTCCATTGAAGTCAATGGGATTAGAGTACTTATTCAATGAGCAAGGATTTTACCTGGCTCCTTAAATGGCCAAGATGGGAAAGCATCTGTTTTATTAGTATAACTGTTTACCTGAAATGGTTTGAAACTGATTATTGCAGACAGACTGTTGGAGCCTGTAAAAATCTTCAAATGTCCCTGCACCCTGTTGGCGGAAAATGCTATCCTTTGATGATGTCCTTTACAGATCTATTGTCGCTGCTCCTTCAGCCAAATGTTGACCTGTTTTCCCACTCAGCTGTCTGTAAATTTGCTGAATTCATTCTGACTAAAAAACATAGCTAATTCAGATTAGAAAATTAAGAGCCAAATTCTTTTCTGGAAGAACCAACAACAAGGGGGGAAATGTTCCTAAAATTCTGAACTTGGCAGTTAGTGATGCATTTTCTGCAAGAAACCAGGGATTTGAGTCATCATCAGTATGGCCAATCCCAAGCATGCCAAAAATCGTGAACCAGGCACCCAAAATTCATGAGATGGCTTAAAATCATGTTGTTTCTTCAATTTTGGGGGTGGAGGGGATTTGATTTGGGTTTGAGCCTTTTGGTTTTCACATTTCTTAACTTTTCTTTGCAATCATGAGGGCTAGAAACTTTCTCTTAAATGAAAACTGAGATTGTCACATAATCACATGACTGTAGGAACAATGGCTTTAAGAAAAACATCAATAGCAGCAAGACTAGCTATTGAAATCAAGAGAGCAGGCAACACTACCTCTTGAAGCAGGTAGGGGAGTCAGCATGAAGCCTATCCCAGTCCTTTTGATTCCAGGGCCACTGTGCATCCCATCACCTGCTCAGTATTACTCTTCAGCTTTCGCCTCCCACAGCCAAATAACTCATTTGGGAGTCATGCCATCCTTAGCTCTCCCAGCAAAACTGTAGGCTACTTTCTTGGAGTGCATGGGCAGAGGATCTATGGATGTTGTTGAGTTGAAATTGCAACAGCTCCCACGCTGATTTGTTTGCTAAGCATCTGTTAGCAAAGTGTAATCAGACCCCACCCAAAATGCTGATTCTCATCCATTGTCCTCATTAGGGGGCTTCTGCTATTTCATGGGGAGGGTGGAAAGGTGCTGCTTAGCCCCCACTCTTCATTCCACTGGTTACAGTTTGTTTATGCCTTTTTTCCCTTCTCTTTAGCTCCCTTGCATGCCACAGATCATGTGACCCTGTGAAATTACAAAGGGGCTCGTGAAGATAGTGCTTATTGGAAGTTAAACCAGCTTCCTGTGGTTGACTCAATAGCTTGGTCATCTTGTCTGCTTTATGGACGTTTTAATGTAGAGAAAAATGTTGGTTTTATTCCCCTCTTCAAAATTTCCAAATATTATTTGTTTAAATATTTAGGGGCAAATGTAGGCTGGGAGAGGCTGTGCCTCACCAAACAACCTGGCGTGGCTCTGCCCACACTCCACCCACAGCCTGCAGTTCCCGGCGCTCTGCCTTGGCGCTGACCGGCCTGTCTCCCTCAGGGACTCAGAGTGGCTGGCACTGGGGCTGCACTGCCCGCTTGGACTGTGCCGTCCAGTCCCTCAGTGCTCTGGGGCCGGCTGCTCAGCGCACCAAAGCTAGGGGCACTGCAAATGCCACGCCTAATACTCTGGGGATGGCTGCCCAGTTCACCAAGGCTGGTGGCACTGTGGCCATGTTGCTTAGCCACCCGGCGCTCTGGGGCTGGGGGTGGGCAAAAGGGGAGTGGAGAGGTGAGGCCAGAGGCTAGCATCCCCCAGTGGCCACGTCACTGGCCGCCCATTTTACAGCCTGGTCATGCCACCATTTCGCACACCAAGTAGCATTCAGTCTGATTAGTCCCATCTCTGCACTAGTCCATAGTGTGGCTAGCACAGTAAAAGAGCAAGCTCTGTCCTATAAAAGGAAGTTGCAGTGTTCACTTTTCTTGTGTCCCAGAAAGCTCCAAATATGTCTGACACACAATGCCTCTGCTACTCCCATTGGAGGGTGCATCTCTGCCCAATCCCCAGTGCAGAACTTTGCCTTAAAAACACAAGGCAGGCCAGAGAAGGAAAGAAAACTAAGAGGAAGAAGGGAATGAGTATCATTACTAGAGAAAGAGTCTCGGTTGCTTCATGTCTATAAGTCATGAGCATTGTTACATTGGTAACATATGTTTTAACTGCATTGTGCAATTCAGAGAAAAAAATGAAGCTACAAAATATGAACTCATTTAATTTCAGAATTTGTGTCTATAAAACTTTAAACCTCTTTGTGTATAAAACCTGCTTAGGATTAATAGTGACATAATGAATATTATGAGTACTTGTGGCACCTTAGAGACTAACAAATTTATTGCATCCGGTGAAGTGAGCTGTAGCTCACGAAAGCTTATGCTCAAATAAATTTGTTAGTCTCTAAGGTGCCACTAGTACTCCTTTTCTTTTTGCGAATACAGATTAACATGGCTGCTACTCTGAAATGAATATTATGTTTCCTGATAATTCAGGTGGTTTATAATGGTTCTCTCAAATTATTTGACATTTCAATGTCTCCATTTATTTGGAATACACATTTCCTTCCTTTATCAAAAGTTGTCCTTATTAACTGTCATCAGCAACCATCACCAACACTGAACATTACAAAACATGCAACAGGTCCCTCTTGATTGTATTTTCCAGGAAACAATTAGAAAGTGCTTCCCCTTTATTCAACAGGCTGAATCACTTGGTGCAACCTCAGCAGCAAGATGCAAAAGTGGTTCTATAATCCTAGTAGGGGAAAGATTCAAACCAAGCTGCTGACTCTGTGCAATTATGATTTTCTTATTGCTTTGAGTTTTGAGGTCTCCTACCACTCAGGATCAACACACAGCACACATCTGCACTACTTGCTGCAGCAGCTGTGCAAAACATATTACAAAAAGTAAATCCATAGCCAGTGATTCAAAGAGCAGTGTTTGGACAACAATATTCATAATACATCATCTATGGGGTGTGATTGGTATGCACGGTGCTGAACAGAGTTCCTATTTCAAGGAAGTGATCTCCTATATTAGACATAGGTCCCTTTTGAAAATCCCAGTGTAAGAGGTTGCCAACCTCCCATTGCCTATGGGAGTTGGGCTCCTAATTCCCTTACATTTTCCAAATCCCACCTTGGATCATACCTATGGGCCAAGATTTTCAAAATGGTTTTGTGATTTTGGACCCTCAAATGTTGTGAGCCTAACACAACACCCTAAACGTCCCTGATTTCAGTTGCTGGGTACTCAGCACTTTCTGAAAACTGGGGCCCTTTGAAAGTGTCTCAGGCTAGGTGCCCCAGAAATAGAGACCTCCGAAATCATGGGTCACTCTTCAGAATCTTGGCCATGATGCACACGTTGAAGTTTCTGCTTGAAT
This sequence comes from Dermochelys coriacea, assembly GCF_009764565.3. Classification (NCBI taxonomy): domain Eukaryota; kingdom Metazoa; phylum Chordata; order Testudines; family Dermochelyidae; genus Dermochelys; species Dermochelys coriacea. The sequence continues at coordinate 38,583,400 of NC_050076.1, forward strand.
ACACTGGTGGAGATAATGATAGCAACATTGGTCTGCCTTAAGGAGGAGTTCAAAATAAGGGAGGTCACGGTTGTCCAAGGAGATGGAGGATGCTCTAAACAGAGTCAGGAGCATGAAAGGGAGTATGCAAATGAGAAGAGATGGAGGCATGGTAAGGAGGCAACTCAATAAGCAGGAGGACTGGGAGGAGTGAAGACAATGGGAGAAGGAGCAGGAGTGGAGTCGTGCTGAAGGTCAGGACTAGAGCTGAGACTTGCAAGAACACCCATGTTGTACTGTCTGGTACAGCCTGCCCACTGTTGAAGTGAAACCAGTGTCCTGTTCACTTTTAGGTAGGAGTCTGTCTGTTTTGCCCTTGACAACAGCTATATCTACCCATTATACATGGGTTTTCATGATAACTATGCCTTGCAAGAGGTGCTATGACAGTACGTGCTCCTGAAATATGATGAAGCCAAAGAGCTTTGAAATGATGGCACGTATTGTTCACAAGGCAGTCATACTACAAACTTTTAGACTAAAAAGGCTAATACAAGATAATTCCCTAGGGTTACTTGCTGCATACAATATACTAGAAAAGAGGAAAAACGATGAGAAATTTCTGACTTCAATTGGAGCAAGGCCAATGGCTAGATTTTTAAGCTCCTCAGGACAGAGACTGTCTTTCTGTTCTGTGTTTGTACAGAACCTAGCACAATGAGTCCTGGTTCATTGCTAGGTCTATAAATAATAATAATACTCCCGTTGACTTCAGTGGGAGCAGGAGTGCACCAGGTTCTGCCACCTTTGCTCCATGAGTAGTCCTAATTGTGATCCCGCTGAGCCTGTCTAAGCCTCTGTTACCTCTGTGTCTAAGCCTGCTTAAATCTGATGAGTTATCTCTGAGTCAGAGAGTGTGATCTGTCATCAGAGGCAATTGCCTGCTGGTCTTGTGATAATTCCCATGCCATGTGGCCAGAGTTCAGCCAATCCACAGGCAAGGATCCATCCAGGTGATCCCAAGGCAGGTATATAAGCTCCTAAGGGAAGCAGTCTCTCCAGTCACTTAACATCACTACCTGGCTGGGAACACTCCCATTGCCAGTAGTCTCAAGAGACCGCCTTTGCTCCTGCTCTAGCTCATACCTGTTTTCACACTAGCCATCCCCTACTCTATCCTGCATCTGCTCCTGCCTCAGCTGGCCACCCAGCAACTCTGATACTAATGACTTTAGTGAGGATACTTGTCGGGTAAGGTACTATTCAGTTTGAGTAGGGGTGACAGATGCTGTCTCCTAGATTATAAAAGAAGTTTCCAAGCCTCATTGTGGTGATTCTCTATCCCCTCTGCTTAGTAGCTGGCAGGCACAGCTGGAGCAGGAGAATCTCTTATTCCTCGACTCCATCCTTTTTACTCCTCCGCATAACTTAAGCGTTGCTTAAAGGTGCAGTGAACAGGTGGGGCAGAGTTGACCTGGGCCTAGGAGTGGACCAGTGACACCCTGTCAGTGCACTACCACAGGATAATGAAACAGTGAGTCCCACAACCTGCCCATCATATAGTATCATCATACATAGAGGAGCTTCACAGCCTACTAAACAAGTTAGTCTGGAGAGTTGAGATTTACACAGACTAACTATTCTAAATGTAGGATTAAATGTAGCACCTGCTTATCATTGCACAGTGACACTACCCAATGGTTTAGGACAGGAACGGAAGAATAAGTATATAAATACAGCTTATATTTCATGTTCTGAACTTTTTTTTTAGTGCATTCTTCTATTCTACCCTGTCTGTAGACACTGCAGTTTTGCGCTTCTTGGAATTTTATATAAGTTTATATATGAAATAATCTACAGGACCACTCAATGCTTGTCCATTCTGATTCAAATAAGGACAGTTTTATTAAAAATGTAACTCTAGTTAGGAAGAGCTGGCACTATTAACACTAAAAATGTAATTAAGTGAATAGCATATGTTTTAATTATTCTATCTGCAGCATTTCCAATTCATGATACATTTTATAACTTGGTTAGGTTCATTTCTTTGTCATTTGATCAATGAAATATGAAAGAATGTCTGCAATCTTCAGTTATATCTACCACATAATGTATTTATGTCTCATGCTGCATCTTAATGACTGTCCATTGGTTCCATTCCTTCGTCTCCCATGAAGCTAGCTCCACTTCACAAATGTTTTCTGTACTGGTGTGTGTGTGGGGGGGGGGGAGGGGGAGGAATGCTGCTGTTCCAAGTTTTAGGTGGAAATGAGACATTAGTATCCTCAGCTGAGTTAATGCTACAAAATATTGAATTTCTACAAATATATCCTCACATTTTTAAACTTATGTACATCAGGATTTGAAAAAATTGAATTTTAGTCTTATGTGTGATTATTCACACTGGATGTGCCAGAGAGCACCTATCTGATCAAAGAAAAGGAGTACTTGTGGCACCTTAGAGACTAACAAATTTATTAGAGCATAAGCTTTCATGAGCTACAGCTTACTTAGCTCACGAAAGCTTATGCTCTAATAAATTTGTTAGTCTCTAAGGTGCCACAAGTACTCCTTTTCTTTTTGCGAATACAGACTAACACGGCTGCTACTCTGAAACCTGGTTTCAAGAAGTAATTTCTCACCCTAAATGTTCTTACCCTTTAGGCAATTTGCGGAGTTTCTGTATCTTAGAGTTCCAGGTATTTCTCTTTACAGACTAGACTCCTCTGTCTCAGCCTGGACTCAGCCCTTGCCATTCCCACAGCTCAGTTACTTTTTCTCTTCAGGTACTTCCAGCAGTCTTTCTTCTTGGGCAGGAAGGCAATGGAGAAGAGTCCTGTTTTCCTTACTCCCCAGCCTTAAATAGAATTTACGTAAGGCAGGAAGCCTTTGTTTCCAGTAGAAAAGTACTAGCAGTGTTCAAGATGACACTTTTTACCAGGTGACCTTATCACCTGATCTTGCAGTATCAAAGCAACCATGAAACCAAATTTATTTGTAATGTCCACAAGAAGGAACTCCTGGAAAATGGGGGATCCACATCTTCAAAGACTCATTGTCTTTTTCCTAATGGACCATTAAGGCTGATTGCTTACTGTCTGGTGGGCGTCTCCAAGTATAACCAAAGTTGAAAATCATTGAAATCAAGGTGAAATTCTTCAAGGGCCTCCTTTCCATGGGTCCATATGATGAAGATGTGATCAATGTAGCGTAAGTAGAGGATGGGAGCTAGGGGATGAGAGCTGAAGAAGCATTGTTCTAAGTCAGCCATAAAAATGTAGGCATACTGTGGGGCCATGCGGGTACCCATAGCAGTGCCGCTGACTTGAAGGTATAAGTTGTCCCCAAATCTGAAATGGTTGTGGGTGAGGACAAAGTCACAAAGCTCAGCCACCAGGTGTGCCGTGGCCTGATCAGGGATACTATTCCTGACAGCTTGTAGTACATCCTTGTGTGGAATATTGGTGTTAAGAGCGTCTACGTCCATGGTGGCCAGGATGGTGTTTTCAGGAAGATCACCAATGCATTGTAGTTTCCTCAGGAAGGTGGTAGTGTCTCAAAGACAGCTAAGAGTGCTGCTAGCACAAGGTCTGAGGAGAGAGTCCAAATAGCCAGATAATCCTGCTTTAAGAGTGCCAGTGCCGGAGACGATGGGGCATCCAGGATTTCCAGTTTTATGGATCTTGGGTAGCAGATAGAATACCCCTGGTCGGGGCTCTAGGGGCGTGTCTGTGTAGATTTATTCCCGTGCTGTACCAGGGAGTTTCCTGAGCAGATGGTGTAATTTCTTTTGGTACCCCTAAGTGGGATCGGAGGATAGTGGCCTGTAGAATGTAGTGTTGGAGAGTTGCCTGGCAGTCTCCTGTTCATAATCCTACTTGTTCATGATGACTACAGCACCTCCTTTGTCAGCCCCATTGATTATAATGTCAGAGTTGTTTCTGAAGCTGTGGATGGCTTTGCGTTCTGTACAGCTGAGGTTATGGGGCAAGTGATGCTGTTTGTTCACAATTTCAGCCTGTGCACATCTGCAGAAGCACTCTATGTAGAAGTCCAGTCTGTCATTTCGACCATCAGGAGGAGTCCACGCAGACTTAACACAATCAATTTGGGCTTGAATAGGGACTGGGAGTGGCTGGCTCACTACAAAAGCAATTTTCCCTCTCTTGGTATTGACACCTCCTCATCAATTATTGGGAGTGGACCACATCCACCCTGACTGAATTGGCCTTCAGTATTGCTTCTCCATTTGTAAAGTAACTCCCTTCTCTTCATATGCCAATGTATATTTATGCCTGTATCTTTAATTTTCACTCCATGCATCTGAAGAAGTGGGTTTTTTACCCACAAAAGCTTATGCCCAAATAAATCTGTTAGTCTTTAAGGTGCCACCGGACTCCTTGTTGTTTTGTGGACACAAACTAAACGGCTAGCCCCTGATATATAATTGTGATGTGAAGAGAAAAAGTCCTTGTATTTATACTGAATGTGTATAGGAGCAGACTAAGGATGCTCAGGATGTATCCTCAGAGGAGGATGGAACAAAATTCTTATTTTTCAGAATTTCAGTATCTTTTGCTGAAATGAATCTGTCTGCCTTGGACATTCCCAGGAAGGTTGCATGTTTCAGAAAAAATAATATTTCTTTTTGGGGAAATGCTTGTTTCTGAATTGATATTGTTGTTTTGGATGATCACAAGTTCATTGTTAAGAATTTAAATTTTTAATGACAGGTTTCAGAGTAGCAGCCGTGTTAGTCTGTATTCGCAAAAAGAAAAGGAGTACTTGTGGCACCTTAGAGACTAACAAATTTATTAGAGCATAAGCTTTCGTGAGCTACAGTTTGTTAGTCTCTAAGGTGCCACAAGTACTCCTTTTCTTTTTGTAAATTTTTAATGTAATACTTCTCTAGGACTTAGCTGAGGATTTGAAATGGAATCCTGCACATTACTAATGTCCCTTTCATTGTTTGTTTGCTTTAGCATTTCCAAGGATCTGTTTTGTAGTCAATGCTTTCTTTGGCAGTTGTGGGAGGGAGCGGAGGGATATTAACACAGAATAGAAAGGAAAGAGTATCCAATGGATGTCTATGTTTTGTAGCTAAATATGTATCCAGGTTTAGGATGGCAAAATACAAACCTAGCTTCAAATCGGTGGAATAAAATGATTGAGATATTAGCGCAGCAATCCCTAACTGACCTCATCTGCAATAATTGAAAAAAAATCTTAATCAGCTTCAGTGACTAAAAGAATTAAAGATTAAAGGTAGGAGTTTTCAGCAGTGCTCTGCTTGGCTTAATTCTGCTCCCATTTAAGTCAATTTACCATTGGCTTCAGTGGAAGCAGAATGTGGCCAAGGATAAGTGCTTTTGAAAATCCTATCCTAAAAAGCAGAGACTCTTGGGTTCTATTCTTGATTGCCCCACAGACTCGGTGTGTGACCTTGGGAAGGTCACCAGGTGATGTGATATAGCCCTGCGTTGAGGGTGATGCAGACCCGCTTCTAGAGATCTCCAGGGTGGAAGGGGAGGCTATTCACTTTTACACACCTTTCAAGGGAGTCAGATACTCTCTCCACCCCCACCTCTCTGCACGCAGCCATTCAGCTCTGTTGGTTGATGCATGGATGGGTGGAGCCATTGGGTCACCTGCTTTTCATCCTCCTATGTGTTCTTTGTGTGCTATGTACTGCTCTGAGTGTAGGGACTGCAATGCTGCCTGGCTCCTAGAGGGACTGAGCAAACAGGTGGAGGCTCTTTGGTCCCCCTTGCATTATGACAGGTTTCAGAGTAGCAGCCGTGTTAGTCTGTATTCGCAAAAAGAAAAGGAGTACTTGTGGCACCTTAGAGACTAACAAATTTAGTTGAGCATAAGCTTTCATGGCAGAAGGGCATTGCCGGCACATGATGGCATATATCACATTGGTAGATGCGCAGGAGAACGAGCCTCTGATAGTGTGGCTGATGTGATTAAGCCCTATGATGGTGTCCCCTGAATAGATATGTGGACAGAGTTGGCAATGGGCTTTGTTGCAAGGATAGGTTCCTGGGTTAGTGATTCTGTTGTGTGGTGTGTGGTTGCTGGTGAGTATTTGCTTCAGGTTGGGGGGCTGTCTGTAAGCAAGGACTGGCCTGTCTCCCAAGATCTGTGAGAGTGATGGGTCGTCCTTCAGGATAGGTTGTAGATCCTTGATGATGCGTTGGAGAGGTTTTAGTTGGGGGCTGAAGGTCATGGCTAGTGGCGTTCTGTGCCAGCAATGCCCCTCTGCCATGTACATTGGTCAAACTGGACAGTCTCTACGTAAAAGAATAAATGGACACAAATCAGACGTCAAGAATTATAACATTCAAAAACCAGTCGGAGAACATTTCAATCTCTCCGGTCACTCGATTACAGACCTGAGAGTGGCTATCCTTCAACAAAAAAACTTCAGAAACAGACTCCAGTGAGAGACTGCTGAATTGGAATTAATTTGCAAACTGGATACAATTAATTTAGGCTTGAATAGAGACTGGGAATGGATGAGTCATTACACAAAGTAAAACTATTTCCCATGTTATTTCTCCCCCCCCATCCTACCCCCCACTGTTCCTCAGATGTTCTTGTTAACTGCTGGAAATGGCCTACCTTGTTTGTCACCATGAAAGATTTTCCTCCTTCCCCCCCCCCCTCGCTGCTGGTGATGGCTCATCTTAAGTGATCACTCTCCTTACAGTGTGTATGATAAAACCCATTGTTTCATGTTTTCTGTGTGTGTATATAAATCTCCCCACTGTATTTTCCACCAAATGCATCTGATGAAGTGAGCTGTAGCTCACGAAAGCTTATGCTCAAATAAATTTGTTAGTCTCTAAGGTGCTACAAGTACTCCTTTTCTTTTTGCTCCCCTTGGCACTCTACTGCATACTTCCATTAGTGCCAGGCAAAAACTCTCCAGCTTCTGCCAGCCTGACTCACATTGCTTTTAATGGGACTACTTGCAGAGGCAAGTACTACTCAACATGAGTAATGAGCATTGGGCCCTTCTGGGTTTCTTCAGTTTGCCTGAGTGTAAAATAGCTCCCCACCTCATAGGGACATTGTGAAGCTTAATGAATTAATTAGTTAATGCATGCAAAGCTATCCATGATGGGAAACATATAAGAGCCTAAATGGACATATTCTTGGCTGAAAGGGGTTATACAAGTGCAAAGGTGATTAATTAGTGATTATTGTTAATAATTAATGTTTCCGAGAACACACCAAAATAAAACTAGTTCTACAACCCCACTCTTTCATCAGACAACATCAAGAAATATAAACTCTGAAAAGCTCTCCTGAGTCCCTTTTCTAATTACTCTTCTCCACGCATTTTCTTTGTCTTGGGCTCTGTTTGTAGTGGAAGAAAAGCACTGAAGAGTGGACACTTTGGGCCTCAGTCCTTGACAGTCAAATGAAACGCAAATAAAAAAGTACAGTATGGGAGCATTTGATCCCTTCCCTCTATTCAGTCTCTCAGATACTTTTGAAATAAAAAAGCATTAAAGGATTTTTTTTGGTTCTACTCTCTTCTGATTTGGTCTATTCTCTTGGGTGCTTATGGAAAACAAATCTAAGTGCTGTTGCCAACTCGCTCGTGAGTTGTTAACCTTACAGGTATAGTACTGTGGCAACCGCCACCAGTCTGTTTACTCAGCTATTTGAAAATCTAAGCAAGAATACAGGATATGCACAGCTATGCTACCACCAGGGAAATAACTAGACAGAGGCAGGAGTTCATAGAATGTTTGCATAGAGAGTTAAAGTGCAATAGTGCACGCTAAAATTATTAAAGGGCTTTCCTACTGGAGACAGGAGTATGTAACTTACAATCATAGAACTTAGCATTTATGTAACGCTTCACTTCCAAAGCTCTGTGTAAACTTTGCCTAATTAATCCTAAGCTGTGGGAGTGGGTAAGTAAGTACTAGAGGTAGCTGGGAATTTTCCAGTGACACATTTTTGTCAGAAAATGCTGATTCATTGAAACCCTTTGCCAGAAAGGGCCAATTTTGCTGAATTTCCTGACTGGGAGAAAAAAAATAGACAAAAATTGTTTAGAATAGTCTATATTTCTTATAGTCTACATAGTCTTATAACATTTTCAAAACAAAAGTTTAATTAGAAATTCAATAAGGACAAATGCAAAGTAGTCCATTTAGGAAGGAACAATCAGTTGCACGCATACAAAATAGGAAATGACTGCCTAGGAAGGAGTACTGCGGAAGGGGATCTATGGGTCATAGTGGATCACAAGCTAAATACGAGTCAACAGAGTAACACTGTTGCAAAAAAAGCAAACATAATTCTGGGATGTATTAGCAGGAGTGTTGCAAACAAGACACGAGAAGTAATTTTTCTGCTCTTCTCCGTGCTGATTAGGCCTCAACTGGAGTATTGTGTCCAGCTCTGTGTGCCACATTTCAGGAAAGATGTGGACAAATTGGAGAAAGTCCAGAGAAGAGCAACAAAAATGATAGGTCTAGAAAACATGACCTATGAGGGAAGATTGAAAAAATCGGGTTTGTTTAGTCTGGAAAAGAGAAGACCGAGAGGGGACCTAACAGTTTTCAAGTACATAAAAGGTTGTTACAAGGAGAAGGGAGAAGAATTGTTCATCTTAACCTCTGAGCATAGGACAAGAAGCAATGGGCTTAAATTGCAGCAAGGGAGGGTTAGGTTGGACATTAGGAAAAACTTCTTAACTGTCAGGGTAGTTAAGCACTGGAATAGATTGCCTATGGTGGTTGTGGAATCTCCATCACTGGGGATTTTTAAGAGCAGTTGGACAAACACCTGTGAGGGATGGTCTAGATAATCCTTAGTCCTGCCATGAGTGCAGGGGACTGGACTAGATGACCTCTCGAGGTCCCTTCCAGTCTTATGATTCTATGATTAATAACACTAAATGCATATTTATTTATTTTATCTGGTTTTCCATTGGCTTACTACTTTCATAAGACTTTGAGGACAAATCCTTTCCCAGTGCACAGTAGTATCTAATGCTTTGAAGGATTTTGCAGACAGGAGGAGGAAGAAATCTACCCCTATGGGACCATGGTAAGGCAGTGCTTGGGACCACAAAGTACTTTCGGTACCTATGTCTCCGCTGTTCAGATGGGAATGAATGATGAACCTACTGATACTGTCCCCTTCCCTCCCTCAGCCTGCTCCCATCCCCAAGTCATGACTGTTTTATATGGATTCCAGGCATTTTAGCCCATGCACCTGAAGAGCTCTGCTTCTGTTGTTGGCAGCGCCTACTGCATCCACAAAGGAAGAAGAAGCAGGAATAGGATTTACCCTGCTGAATGTTTCGTAAATAGTAATGTAAAGTAACATTGAAGTGGCTTGTTGCTGATTATCTCTGGAGAGTTCTTTCTCATTTAAGTAGATCACAGTTGGCCATTTTTTTCATTCATGGCTGGAGATTCCCTTGAGAAGAAAAAGGAAGTAACATGGAAAGAAAAATTCGGAGTTTAACTGGTGCAGAGTTACAGAAGATTCTGGAAGTCAATTGCTGTGGAGAATAGAATCCTATGTATTTAAAATCTGTACATAATGTTGATATGATAAATAATTTGTGACTGGGAACAAGACAGGGTTCACAACAAGCATACATATTTATCACAAAGATAAAATTCACTGGTTTTTTTTGCTCATCACTATTTTGTGAACTGGTTAGGAAAGAGCAATTTGACCTTCCATTTGTAATTTAGTTCTTATGCCGTTCACATTAACAGAGTTAGAATATTATTTCCCAAGTCCTATACTCTTTTTTCCCAGAAATTATCTTTATAGTTATTTATTTATATTATGGGGGTGCCTCAAGGTTCCAATGGAAACCCAGAGCCCAGTTTTGAACCCAATCCCAAGCCAGAAAAGTCTTATTTTCTTTTTCTGGTTGCCATTCAGATGTGGCTGAATAATTGCAGATTTCAACCCAAGAATATGGAAATACATAGATTTTGCAAGGTTTCAGCATTTGGAACTGAAATATCACAAGAACAGCTCATGAGATTTCAGCATCCTCCTATCTGAACCCAGCCTTACTCTAATTATGCCCTCAAACCAAAATGCTGAACTATGTAGCCAAAAGCTTTTCTATATCCAGTTCTAAACACCACCTTCTTAGTTCCATCTCTAGTATCTATTAATGTGGTCTGCATATATATGGTTGTTTATAAAATTCTCTACCATCTGTACAGTTTGAAGAATCTAATTTATATTGGTCAGATTTGCATCACCAAAGAAGTTTTTAGATTCGGGACCTGTTTCTCTTTTGCCTTATGTAGTCCATTACACCAGTGCAACATGGGTGTTGAATGCTACCAAATCAGGACTTGTCTACACGAAAGTTTTAGTGCTTTAACTATGCTGTTGTAGTTAATGTGGCAACCCCTTCTACTGCAGATGCAATTATACCAATGATACTAGTGTAAAAGTGCTTTTGCAGGTCTAGAGTAATTCAGTTCAGCAAAATATGCTATGCAGAATAAAAAGGATCTTCTACCAGTATAAATGCCTGTACTCTTCAGCTTTTACCAGTATAACTATGTTGGTAAAACATCACATCCCTTACCAACATAGTTATGCTGGTCAAACTTTTTATGTGTAGACCAAGCCTCAGGGTGGCAGCATTTTACACCCAGCTGTATATGACTCATCCAACTGCAAGCCAATGGAGAATAAGACCCTATTTTGGTTGTTAATGTGCTTAGATCTAACTTTTCAGCTATTCTAAAACTTTTTTTGTTGTTTTTGTTGTTGTTGTTGGTTTTTTTACCATAAAAAGACAATAAGCAATTAGGGACTTCAGACAGAATAAGAGCAATTAATTTGCTAACTTTTGCTGTACATTTGTGTGTTATTACCTGTTTGAGAAAATGAGGTTTTTGTTCTTCAACTCTAGTGAACTTCAGGTGGGGCAGAAGTGCTGTTTATATAAATAAAAATAGAGTTAACATTTGTATAGTGGTGTTTGCCCACACTATTCAGCCTTGGGGGCAATCTGCTGAATGGCAGGATTCTGCCAAGCTGAGCATCACTACCTTATTGTCAAATCTCCAGCCATTCATTTAATTCTGCCCCATTTGTCATTGTAGTTCAAGGATGTCTCAACAAACAGCATCTGGAAAGTGACTGAGAAGTTCCTTGTTAATCATTTATTGGTTGTAGGCTGAAGAGCATTTGGTAAATGGGTTTATGTCAACTGCCTGGCAAGATTTTTGGTTTACTCAGAAGATCTAAAGGATGCTCTGGTCATTATGGTCTTTCACAGTCTCTACTCTGGAAAAATATTAACTTGATAGAGAGAGGCAGAACTATTACTGAGAAATTTTAACAATTGGCAAATGTTTGTGGCAGCCTCTTCACAACCAGTATACAGAATACAATGTTTGCATATTTTATCTTTGGTATTGATAGTCTAGTACCTACAAAGTTTGCTCAGTCTCCACAGAGCAATAAGTTCAGATCAGTCATTTTCAATCCCTTTATTGTATACTAAGCACCATCTCTAAAATATTACCCGTGCCTAACAAGAGGTATGGAAAGCACCAAGATCTCTGGATCATATTCCATAAAAGATTTGTTCATACTGTGTTGGAAATGTTCCTTTGTGGCTTCCCATAATAATACTATTATAAGTACTAATACTGTAATGTTATTATTATATTAGTATCTGTTTCCTCTTAATATCTCCTAGAATTGTATAAAGAGATATGCATTGTATCATAAGAACATAAGAATAGTCATAGTGTGTCAGACCCATGGTCCATCTAGCCTAGTATCCTGTCTTCTGACAGTGGCCAACCCCAGAAGCTTCAGAGGGAATTAACAGAATAGAGCAATTATTGAGTGATCCATCCTGTGTTGTCCAGCCCCAGCTTTTGGCAGTTACAGGCGTAGGGACACTCAGAGCACGGGATTGCATCCCTGATCATCTTGGCTAACTGCCATTGATGGACCTATTGCCCATGAATTTATCTAAATATTATTTGAACCCCGTTATAGTTTTGGCCTTCACAACATTCCTGACAATAAGTTCCACCAGCTGACTGTGTGCTGTGTGAAGAAGTTCTCTCTTTTGTTTGTTTTAAACCTGCTGCATGTTAATTTCACTGGATGACCCCTGGTTCTTGTGGTATGTGATGGGGTGTATAACACTTCCTTATTCACTTTCTCCACACCATGCATGATTTTATAGACCTCTCTCATATCTCCCCTTAGTCATCTCTCTTCTAAACTGAACAGGGCCAGTCTGTCTAATCTCTCCTCAGGTGAAAGTCATTCCATAACGCTAATAATTTTTGTTGCCTTCCTCTGTACCTTTTCCAATTCTAATATACCTTTTTACAGATGGGTCACCAGAACTGCATTCACACAGTATTCCAGGTGTGGGAGTACCATGGATTTATATAGTGGTATTATAATATTTTCTGTGCGATTATGTTCCTAATGGTTCCTAACATTCTGTAAACTTTTTTGACTGCTGCTGCACATTGAGTAGATGTTGTCGGGGAACTATCTACAATGACCCCAAGATCTCTTTCCTGAGTGGTAACAGCTAATTTAGACCCCATTGTTTTGTGTATATAATTAGGATTGTTTTCCAATGTGCATTATTACCTTGAATTTATCAACTCTGAATTTCATCTACTATTTTGTTGCTCAGTCACCCAGTTTTCCGAGATCCCTTTGTAACTCTTCACAGTCTGTTTTGGATTTAGTTATCCTGAGTTATTTTATATCATCTGCAAACTTTGCTACCTCACTGTTTACTGCTTTTTCCAGAGCTGCAATTGCAGGGAAAGTCCTGCTCAGTCCTGGGCTGGAGCTTGCCCAATGCATATGGAATCATCAGGAAATTTAGCTGCTAAAATTTAAGAAGTCTCTGAGCAAATGGAAACTGATTCTTCTCCCTACCCCACCCAAAGGGTTATAACTTGGCCAAATGTGGGTTGACTTTCACAAGGACAAAAAATGGCACATCCCTGACACAAAGGCCACACCTTGCCAAATTTCAAGTCCCCACTCCAATGCATGAAGGCACTAGAGCTTTTTGAATAAAAGGTCACCAGAATTTTTTGACATGGGGAAAAACAGCCTATTGTCCCCTAACCTCATTCTCGGAAATGGCTCAACTGTTGTTTGTGCTGAAATGTTACCCGCCCCCAAAAAAAATTAGCCAGAGGCAGACATCCGACATGGAAAGTTTCAGCCCAAATGGTTAGTTTGGCAAAGTTATAAGCACCTGAACACAGGGTCTTGTAACAGGAAACATCAGGCAACCCAAATAATATAGGTGGTGCTGTGTGATTCATTTTTGTCATTAGGATTTTTTTCTTCTTTTTCTCTGCTTGGGCCTGCTTCCACAGGTGCTTCATTCTTTTCACTCTGTCTTCTCTCTGTTTCATTTTCCACCCTTTTCTACTGATTTTTTTTCTTTCCAGCTCTTTCTGTTTGGCAGTCTCCCCAGTGCAGAATGTAAACCCAGTAATGTTAGATCCAGACTTTCCAACCCACCATGGTAGTGAGTGTTTGCAATTAGGCCAAATGAGTTTTTCTATCTAGTTACCATCTAACAGCATTTTATTTCCTTTGTATGAAATGAGTTGGTCATTATAATTCAGTTCCTAAAGGACAAATGTGTCCACCTCTTAAAAAATGGGGGGGGGGACAAAAATATGCCACTGCTAAAGTTGGAACTTGTGGACACTGAAGGCAGGACAGCCTTGGTAGCATTGGAATTCGCTCCTGGTGGAAATTGCCTTTGCATGAATCTGGCTGCATTCAGATTACATTATAAGATGTACTTACTCCTCCAAACTTCCCACTAAATGTGAGTGCAGGAATCCTGGATGCTTAGCTCAGGATTCTGTCCTCTAAAGCTACGTGGTTGCATTGTATTTTCTCCTTTTATTTGAGAATGTTAATAGAGATATATTGAAAATGACATGCTCAGGAATCATGATGGGTGCCTCGTAAAAGTGTGAAGAAGTAATAGTATAATAAACTGGTATTCTTGGTGATAACTGTTGATGGAGATAGTGTGGTCACTGCCTAGCATTCAGTAGATCTGAGTGCTGTTCCCACTTGTCGCTGACCTGCTGTCTGACTGCACTGTGCCTCTGTCCCCCCTCTTACCTTTTGTCTGTCTTGTTAGTTTAGATTTTAAGCTAATTGTGTCAGGGGCTGCCTCTTACTATGTGTTTCTGCAGCACATAGAACAATGGGGCCCAAACTCAGCTGGGTCCTCCTCCCTCCTGCAATACAAATACTAAGGATTAATAAAAATCTTTTCATAGAGTCCTGGGCCCTGATTGCCCTTCGTTTATTCCAGTTTTGCATCACTGACTTCAATGGAGATACTCCTGATTTACACTAGTACAAGTGAGATCAGAATTAGGTCACAGAGTTGAATGAGTCTGCAGACTGAACTATTCTCTCCCTTGTAAAACTGGTGCCTCCAGGGTCAAGGTTGAGGCACATTGTCTTGGTGGGAAGATTGCATTGCCACTGTCTGTGATGTGCCGTCTTTGTGTTTAAGCAGAAGATTTCAGTCTCCAGGGCTGAGAGTCCAACAGATTGCATAAACGCCTCATTTGCTAATAAAATAAAAAGATAAGGGAAAAGCTAAGCTAGTTAATTTTTTTTCTTCACCCTTTGAATATTTTCCATTTTTTAAAAAAATCAGTCAATGATTATCAGAGCCTATTTAAAGTATAATAAGTTAGACTTAACATCCTTTAGATCACTTTGCAATCTCCCACCTCTTGAGAAATAATATTTAAGTGCATAATATGCTCCCTGCTCTTCTTCCTCTGGGATCTGAATAGACATTTGGGGAAAATGCACCACCACCTAATGTTTCAGCAATGACTTCAGATTAGAGGAGGAAGAGAGAAGGGGGGTGGGGAGAACAGGACCTTGTGATTGCTGATTCAGCATTGCAGTAGTCCAGAACCAGCTAATATACAATTAGGGCTTCATTCCACCCACATTTAAACTATGCATATTACAGATTCTCACACAGTTAGAATGAAAAAGTAGAGCTGTGGGACTCTCTTGCCTGCATTATGCAGTAATTTTTTTCTCCCTTCTATAATTAAGTGCACAACTTAAAGACGTTGCCAAGTACTTAGAGCAATTTTTACTTGTAGAGCCAGCACTACCTAAGAAGATCACACAGACTCTGATGTCAAATTTAGGACACCACAGGAGGTGGCATGGTGGAGTGGCATGTTTGGATGGGCACACAAGTCTGCATGCTAAACCTTCTCCAAAGCAGAGCTGTGAGAAACTTGGAGGCAACGGATTGGTTCCTGTGGATTTTTTTTTTTTAGGAATGAACTGTTGTCAAAACTCTGGAGTCCAACAGTCCTGAACTTCAGGGAAGTTTGGATTCAGAACCAGTCTTTGCAGTTCAGTTTTATCTCTGATTTTGAAGAGTAGTTACAACAACAACTACTCTTACTTGTATGGTTTGATTTCATATGCTCTGGGCAGATCGACCTCTGGTGTAAATCTCCATTGAAGTCAGGCCTTTTACTGATTATCATCTTGCCACTGTGTTGGGTGATGGTGGTGTCTCCGTTGCTTCTCGGAAGTCATTGATACATTACTGCCTCCGAAGAGAAGGGGCAGGCTACCATGCTTTTCCTGTATCTAGGGAAGTTCAGGCCTTCCCTGGAATCTGCTAAATCATTCCTGCCAAAAACTGATGTGTCCCTGGGACTTATACTTCTGAAGAACAGCTTGTTTGCCTTGACCCAACTGGCGTATATTTTCCAAAGCTTTCCTTGAGAAGGATACACCAGTTCGCCTACAATATCTTCATCCTTTGTATTTGTTACTCACATAATAAAAATACCTAGTATATTTCTCAGGAACGAAGTGTAATCATGTTTAGCCAAATGCAGCTTGATCTGAGTGAGTTTGTCATGTGGGTTTGCTTCCTTAATTAGTTGTGATTGCAAAGGCAGCTCTTATTTAACTGGGGGTGGAGGTGAGGAGAGGATCCAAATGACTAGATTGCTTGGTTCCTTGCCTCCTCCAGGTTGCAAGCACACTTCCTGCTACTCCCTGGATTTATCATAGGCTAAGGCCAAAAGATTTTTGTGAGAGCCCCTTGTTGAAATTTTAGCAACTCTTCACTGCATTTTTTAAGTCTGGGTTTGATATAGTGAAGTGAATGAAAATGCAAAGGGCCAGACTATGGTTTTTAAGCCACCATTGTCCTAAGAGTAGCAGACAGATTCAGATGTACTTTGAGAGTGAGCACTTAGCTCCATCCATTGGGATAGAGCAGAGTGCTGCATGGCACAGCACCAGCCACTTGCAGAGGGGAAAGTGGGCCTGGCTGGTGCAGGTGAGGCTGGGGGCTTTGTGTACCATTCAGTGCAAGAAGGAAATGCAGTAGAGGAATGCTTGGCAATGTCAGGAAGGGAGAAGGATGTGAGCCAGGGGAGGGGGAGAAATGTGGAAAGTGTGTGTGTGTTATGTAAGGATGTGGGATATAGATGCAGAAGCCAAAGTCACCCTCTATTGTGGAAGGCAGGGCTTTGGACGGCAGGGAGCAGCAGGCTGCCTTCAGCACCAGCTCTGGTTGTGTTAGTAATGTTTAAGTAAAATCAATGTAGTTGTTAAATACAAGCTCTCTGTGCCTTAATGTGAAGGGCAACACAGAGGGTGAAAACCGAGAAAGTTGAGTTGTCTGAAGAAAGTCTGTGAGAGGAGAAGCTGCTGCCCGGATAAATGGTTGGATTTTTTTATATACTTCTACTTGTGTGTGGTCACTGTCTGGACAGAGTGTGACCTAGGTGCCTTCATATGGCCAAAGGTGAAACAAAATTAAAACTCACACTTCCTTTACTCCCTCCCTGGCTGTTCCCTAAACACTCTCTCTCTCTCTCTCTCTCTGTGTGTGTGTGTGTGTGTGTGTGTGTGTGTGTGTGTAAGTAAGGCTTTGAAACTTTCACGTCTCTTGGAGCCACTTGTAAAGTGAAAAATCCTCACATTGACTGTGATGAAACAGAGACTTAAGTATTTGTGACAGTGACTAAACTGGGTACCACCCAGACTGGGGTTTTGCAGACACAAATATCTGCTTTTTGCACAGTTGCATCTTTTTGATGCAATTGGTCAGATTTATGCTGCCAGCAATCTAGCCATCTTCCCTCCTGCTTTGTCTGTCTTAGGCTACGTCTACACAGCATACCTCAGAACCGCAGCCAAGCCATTGTAAAGTGCACTGTGTGGTCGCTCTTTTTTGTCAGGAGAGAGCTCTCCCGACCACAAAATAACACTACCTACAATGAGGGGCAATAACTTCATCGACAGGAGATCAGCTCCCACCAGTAAAGCACACCGGTGCTTTTCGTCGTTAAAACTTTGTCATTCAGAGGTGTGTTTTAATGATGAAAGTGCCCGTGTAGACATGGTAGATGATGTAGATAAGTCTGAAGTGACCTGTGCAGATGAAGCTGAGAGAGGGAGGGAACTTGGAGACGCTATATTTGGTCATGGACAAAAGATTATTACCAAGCCATTGATAGAGTGGTCTGTTGGCTGGGCAGTACTCTTCCTCAAAGCTCTCTGAAACTAATCAGATTACATTAGCCTCCCAAAGTGGATCAATAATATAAGTCCTTTTCCCTGCTGAGAGAGATGTGTTCTCACTCCATTATGCAGGTGGTCGCTCCATGCTTTCTCATAAAAATAAGGGGCCAAATCCTCTAAGATGTCATATCTCCTTTGCAATCAATATCTCTTTTTAAGCAAGAGGTCTGTCCCAAAATCTTATGTGCTACCCGATTTATGTGTTGCATCAGTAACCTCAGGTTTCAGAGTAGCAGCCGTGTTAGTCTGTATTTGCAAAAAGAAAAGGAGGACTTGTGGCACCTTAGAGACTAACAAATTTATTTGAGCATAAGCTTTCGTGAGCTACAGCTCACTTCATCGGATGCATCTGGTGGAAAATACAGTGGGGAGATTTATATACACACACAGAGAACATGAAACAATGGGTTTTATCACACACACTGTAAGGAGAAAAGGAGTACTTGTGGCACCTTAGAGACTAACAAATTTATTAGAGCATAAGCTTTCGTGAGCTACAGCTCACTTCATCGGATGCATTTGGTTTTTTTTTCCCACCAAATGCATCCGATGAAGTGAGCTGTAGCTCACAAAAGCTTATGCTCTAATAAATTTGTTAGTCTCTAAGGTGCCACAAGTACTCCTTTTCTTTTTGCGAATACAGACTAACACGGCTGCTACTCTGAAAACTGTAAGGAGAGTGATCACTTAAGATGAGCCATCACCAGCAGCAGGGAGGGGAAAAGAGGAAAACCTTTCATGGTGACAGGCAAGGTAGGCTATTTCCAGCAGTTAACAAGAACATCTGAGGAACAGTGGGGAGTGGGGTGGGGGGGAGAAATAACATGGGAAAATAGTTTTACTTTGTGTAATGACTCATCCATTCCCAGTCTCTATTCAAGCCTAAGTTAATTGTATCCAGTTTGCAAATTAATTCCAATTCAGCAGTCTGTCACTGGAGTCTGTTTTTGAAGTTTTTTTGTTGAAGGATAGCCACCCTCAGGTCTGTAATCGAGTGACCAGAGAGATTGAAGTGTTCTCCGACTGGTTTTTGAATGTTATAATCTTGACATCTGATTTGTGTCCATTTATTCTTTTACGTAGAGACTGTCCAGTTTGACCAATGTACATGGCAGAGCGGCATTGCTGGTATATGATGACATATATCACATTGGTAGATGCGCAGGTGAACGAGCCTCTGATAGTATGGCTGATGTGATTAGGCTCTATGATGGTGTCCCCTGAATAGATATGTGGACAGAGTTGGCAATGGGCTTTGTTGCAAGGATAGGTTCCTGGGTTAGTGGTTCTGTTGTGTGGTTGCTGGTGAGTATTTGCTTCAGGTTGGGGGGCTGTCTGTAAGCAAGGACTGGCCTGTCTCCCAAGATCTGTGAGAGTGATGAGTCGTCCTTCAGGATAGGTTGTAGATCCTTGATGATGCGTTGGAGAGGTTTTAGCTGGCGGCTGAAGATGCTGGCTAGTGGCGTTCTGTTATTTTCTTTGTTGGGCCTTCCTGTAGTAGGTGACTTCTGGGTACTCTTCTGGCTCTGTCAATCTGTTTCTTCACTTCAGCGAGTGGGTATTATAGTTGTAAGAATGCATGATAGAGATCTTGTAGGTGTTTGTCTTCTACATCCATAGTGGCTAGGATGGTGTTTTTAGGAAGATCACCAATGGATTGTAGTTTCCTCAGGAAGTCAGTGATGTCTAGAAGATAGCTGGGAGTGCTGGTAACATAGGGCCTGAGGAGGGAGTCTACATAGCCAGACAATCCTGCTATCAAGTTGCCAATGCCTGAGAAGATGGGGCATCCAGGATTTCCAGGTTTATGGATCTTGGGTAGCAGATAGAATACCCCACGTCGGGTTTCTATGGGTGTGTCTGTGCGGATTTGTGCTTGTGCTTTTTCAGGGAGTTTCTTGAGCAAATGCTGTAGTTTCTTTTGGTAACTCTTAGTGGGATCAGAGGGTAATGGCTTGTAGAAAGTGGTGTTGGAGAGCTGCCTAGTAGCTTCTTGTTCATATTCCGACCTATTCATGATGACGACAGCACCTCCTTTGTCAGCCTTTTTGATTATGATGTCAGAGTTGTTTCTGAGGCTGTGGATGGCATTGTGTTCTGCACAGCTGAGTTTATGGGGCAAGTGATGCTGCTTTTCCACAATTTTGGCCCGTGCACATCGGCGGAAGCACTCTATGTTTCTCCCCCCCACCCCACCCCCCACTGTTCCTCAGATGTTCTTGTTAACTGCTGGAAATAGCCTACCTTGCTTGTCACCATGAAAGGTTTTCCTCCTTTCCCCCCCTGCTGCTGGTGATGGTTCATCTTAAGTGATCACTCTCCTTACAGTGTGTATGATAAAATCCATTGTTTCATGTTCTCTGTGTGTGTATATAAATCTCCCCACTATATTTTCCACCAAATGCATCCGATGAAGTGAGCTGTAGCTCACGAAAGCCTATGCTCAAATAAATTTGTTAGTCTCTAAGGTGCCACAAGTACTCCTAGTCCATTTCAGCGCATCAGAGGCCCCACTGTGGTAAAGCATTCAGTGAGTTCAGACAGGGATTGTGGGATACCTACACACAATCCTACTCTGACCCTATCCCAGAACCCACACATTAAATGTGAACACAGGACCCCATTTTAGTGTGCAAGAAATTCTGTAAAAAGGAGTTTATTTCCCTGCATGTTCTCACAGCCTTGTCCATCATTTCCTAACATTTTAGATTCATAGATTCATAGATACTAAGGTCAGAAGGGACCATTCTGATTATCTAGTCTGACCTCCTGCACAGTGCAGGCCACAGAATCTCACCCACCCACTCCTATGAAAAACCTCACCCATGTCTGAGCTATTGAAGTCCTTAAATCATGGTTTAAAGACTTCAAGGAGCAGAGAAGCCTCCCTCAAGTCAACCATGCCCCATGCTACAGAGGAAGGCGAAAAACCTCCATGGCCTCTCCAATCTGCCCTGGAGGAAAATTCCTTCCCGACCCCAAATATGGCAATCAGCTAATAGCAGATCACAACAACTAAAAATTCATATTGTTATCAAGAGTTTCTATATGTAACCTGTCTATATTCCTATAATTTGCTGTACTTACTACATGTTTGGTTGTGCTTTCCATTGGTGGTAATGGAATTTTAAAACTTGTTCTTTTTAATGTCCTACAATACAGTGTAATCTGACAGGAAAGAAGTAAGGCTAAATCCTGCTTTGAGTTACACTGGTATAACTCCATTGAATGGAGTCAATGCAAGTTTACACTGACATATCTGAAAACAGAATTTGGCCCATAAAAGCACAGACTTCACATCTAAAAGGTAAACTGAGTTACTCTTTACTTCTTTACAGCAACGTAAAGCTAGACAGTCGGAAGACAGTGACAGTTTGCTTCCTGATTTCTCTATTACCTCTGGGCATGTGCACCAGGTGTGTCAGTGGCAGGGAGCTGAAAAGAAATAACCAGCAAGGCTTTCTTTATAAGGGACAGCCACGTGTCAGAGCAAATGCAAGGAGATCATAAGCCTCAAAGTGCAATATTCTTTTTAACGAATGTAGGCAGGTGTAGTGGAAGTGTGAAACTGGAAAAGTCACAAATGTCTTATTCTTCCCAGAGAGGTTTCTTGGACTTACTTAAAGGCCGAAAGTCCCAAGTGGGAGCGTTAGCACCTTTATTACTTTTTCTCTATTGAGATTTTCAGATGTGTGGCAAAGCCACATTCCATATCACAGATTGGTACCTGATGTTACTGCCCCAATCAGCATGGCTTGATGTGGAGAAGAGCCTGTGACTCTAGCTGTTCTGTATTCAGCCTCTTTTAACATACTTAAAACTTAGTATTGACATAGTACATTCCCAGAATTCAAGGGGCTAACCTGAGCCTGGGCAAAACTCCATTAATGTCAATGGAGCTCTTTCTCTCCACTTGCATTAGGACTGACTTTGGCTCAGAATCTTACTTTAGAGAAGATTTAAGATCCGACTGCAATATACTTACTCACGTAAGGAAGCCCATTGAAGCAGATGGTTCTACTTCATGAGTAAGTGCTTGCCAACATAATGAAAGATGGCATAAGAGAACCTTAGAGGTTTTCACAGTCTCTGTCACCTAATCCCCAGACCTTTCTGGAGAGCACAGCTTTCACTCACAGCTTTGCATATGCTTCCTTTAGTGCCATATGTGAATTTTTTTAAACTGGAATTTAGTATATAACTGAGTCATGCAAAACCAGTTCTGTAAGGTAAGGGGAAGTAAATGGGAGCTGGGGATGCTCAGTACTTTTCAGGAAGGCACTCAGCCCTAAGCAGGATCAGGCCTTTAAATTCTATGTGAGTCCAAGAAGGACATGTGTTAGACTAGCAGTCCCAGTCCTCCCAGTTTGCCCGTACCTGTTCTACTCACCCCCTGAGCACTGAACTCTATTGCACAAGGGATATGTTTAACCCTTCATGGTCTTCCCAAATCCTGCTCTTTTTGCTCAGCAGAACCATACCAGTTCCATTAGCGGAGCGGGGGATGCTATGTGCTGGTGGAGCCCCTTTTGTCTCTGAGTTGGTGTCAGTTGCCAGTCCTTGGCCTTTTACATTAAACTGTGTCTCTATGCCTTCAAATGGCTTTAAATCAGGGACCATTTCTTTGTGTATGTGTTTGTGCAGCACCTAGCACAACAGGGTCCTGGTCTATAACTAGAGGTCCTAAGGTTTATAGTAACACAAATAATTATTTAATCACTGTTGCTCACTCACTGACTTCAGTGGAACTATTTCCATGAGTAAAGATTACTCATGTGAGTAGTGAGTGGCAAGACTGGCTCCATGATACAGATGTACCTATACAAAGAGACTTCTGCTTTCCTATACAATCTAGAAATGCTATAGTTCGGTAAGCATTAGATTCTCATTCTAATAGTCACCTGACTATGAAGACGCACCCGAGGCTGGATCAGGAGTGTTGGATTGGTTTCCTCTCCACTGAGCTCCTGCCCGTTTTTCTTTTTAATGTTACGCATATGTAATGAACTGATTAATGTGCATTTTTACTGGACGAGATGTCAGATGAGTGCAGTTTTTCATAGCATTCCTCCAGTGGTTGAGTAAATTAAGCACTGAGGTAGAATCCATCTGGCTGAAATAAATTTTGCAATTTTTTTAACTTGGAAATTTTCAGATAGATTTTTTTTTCAACAAAAAAACAAAAACCAAATGTTTCCAGTTTTCAGGTTTTTTCCTTATTCTCTCTTTTCTCCCCACTTTTTCAGTAACAAAATGAAAGAAAAGGAAAAGGAGAGAGAGGAAAAACTTCCCCACAAAACAAACAAACAAACAAAAAACACGCTGAAAACCCAAACATGTGTGTTTAATTTTTTCATTGAAGCTATTTTGGGAAAAATCATTTTGAAAAATGATCATTTTTCAAGAAATGCATTTAGAATAAAATGTTTTTGACCAGTTCTAGAGTATAGTCAGTCAGGTAGTGGCAGTTTAATTCCCCGTGGTTCATATGTGTGATTAGCTGACAACAACCATCATGTCTGTCTGCAGCAGCGGTAGGCATAGTATGCTATGTATTGGGCTGGCCTCCAGTGTATCATGATCTGTGGAACTGGAATTAGAGGGTCTATGTTCCCTGGAGGCACAGTTATTCAGGAGACAGCAGGGAAACAGGGCATGCCAGGAAGTTAGGTTGGATGGAAGCAATTCTGCCACATGGACAAGGCAGTGCACAGGATTTAATAAAGTTCTACTTGTTTAGCTTAACCTGCAATCAGTATCACTCTTTGTGAATGAAGCATCTCACCACTAGTGGCATGTGTACACAGACTCTGAGTGTCCTTCCCAGTGCAGGTAGACAGACACATGCTAACTCTGACCAGGCTAGCATGCTAAAAGTAATAGTCTGACTGTGGGCTTGTCTACACTACCTGTTGGGTTGGCGGGCAGTGATCGATCCAGCGGGAGTCGATTTATCGTATCTAGTATCCAGCGGGAGTCGATTTATCGTATCTAGTATAGATGCGATAAATCAACCGCTGAGCGCTCTCCTGTCAGCTCAGGTACTCCACCAGGTAGAGTCGATGGGAGAGCGTCAGCTGACGACTTACTGCAGTGAAGACACTGCAGTAAGTAGATCTAAGTACGTCGACTTCAACTACACTATTCACATAGCTGAAGTTGCGTATCTTAGATTGACCCTGCGCGATAGTAGTGTAGTGATAGTGATAGTGTAGACAAGCCCTAAGACTTGGGCTAGCCCCTGAGTACAAACCCAACTGACTCCCTGCTGCGGGGCTGGAGCTGTAACCCATGCTGCCACAGCACACTGCTAATTTTATTGCTCTAGTTCGAGGAGAGCTAGTGCATGTCTACCTGTGCTGGGACACGTTCCCAGCTGCATTTAGATATACTCTAAAAGGCAAGCGTGTTCTCTGTTCTTCCCCTGCCACTTTAAGAATACACTTGAGCCTGATCACCTAATCACAGGACACTGTTAGAGTCCTCTACATACATACCGCTCCACTGAGCACTTCTAGGCTGCATCAGGCTGAACCTGGGAGGGGAATAAACCTCTAATTGGCTGCCACTTGTGACAAAGTGGATTTAGGGTAGGTAAGAAGACTGCGGAAAGCCCATCTAAATGTCATGAACAGGGCAATTTATTACTTAGCAACATAAAACACATAACTGTAGTAAAACACTGTTTGGCAACAGGTTCTGCCTTTCAAACGGTTGCTTTCTGCATCAGCATCTCAGTTTTCACCGGGTCCTGGCAACCTCCCACTATAGAAGGCAGCCTAGAGCCACTGTCACCTTAAACTCCTCTGAGAGGAAAGGAAAGGAAAAACTCTCATCATGAGAAAGATCATCTTTAAAAAAAAAAATTCCATGGCTGAAAGAAGTATAGATAATTTCCATTCGTCTCCGAGCTTTTCTGAGCAGATATCGAATGGAAAATGGCTCACATAATTGTATTTTTTGGAACACATTTTCGGTAAAAAAAGTATATATTGTTTTGCTTGCAACAACCTACTTCTTTCTGTTTTAAAATATGGGTTATCAGCAAGTGTCATCCTGAAGAATTGGACCCACTAGAGTAGTTTGTTACACTTCTGGGGGGGGAGGGGAAGTGAAAGGCTGTTGTACTATTAAGCAACAGCAGTGGAGCTGCTGCTCTCAACCTCATTATTCAAGCCTCTCTTTAGTTCAATTATACACCTCTACAGCTAAGGAAGATAGATGAAGGTCATTTGGGAGCTGTAAACCACAGTGCATTGAATGCAGAACTGTGTTCTTAAACTGATTTACACCTTGTTCTACAGCATAGGGCTTCTATTGAAATGCAGGGGCAGTGATTGAAAAGCCTTCTTCCTGTTCTTTAGTGTCAGATCCAGTCCCTGTAATTATTACCTTGATTAAATGGTGAGAGACAATGAATGCCTCTTTCATTATCTGGGTGGTGACAAAAACCCAAAACAAAATGTAGGGACTATCAGCACTTGGCCAGGAAGCACACTGGGGATGTACAAAGATGTATACATCTGCAATAAGATAATTCTTGGTTGTGTGTATTGGTCCAGTGAGGAAGAAAATGTGTAATTGAAAGAAGCAGTTTGCCTTTCCAGAAGAGACAAAGAACTGCCATCTTGTAGTGATTTACCTGCCAGGATGGAGAATGTAATGTATACAGAAGAAAGTTAATTAAACAATGCAAATGCATATTTAAAAAAAAAAAGACTCCTCACAGGCCATTGACAGATGATTGCATATTTTATTCATATGAAACAGAACATTTTAAAGATTCATTTCTGCAATGTTAAAACATATGGGACAAGATTCTCCAGTGCAATTAATCTGTGGGTGCAAAAACCCTGCCATTCAGACATCTAAGCACCTGAGTGAACCCCCAAAAGGGAGGTTGAGTTGGGACCCCAGTAAAAATTGGTCCTAGAGTCTCTCAAAATTATTCCAATTTTTATAATTTATGTAAGACCACAGGTTTCAGAGTAGCAGCCATGTTAGTCTGTATTTGCAAAAAGAAAAGGAGTATTTGTGGCACCTTAGAGACTATCAAATTTATCTGAGCATAAGCTTTCATGATGAAGTGAGCTGTAGCTCACGAAAGCTTATGCTCAAATAAATTTGTTAGTCTCTAAGGTGCCACAAGTACTCCTTTTCTTTTTGTAAGACAACACTATGCTATATTTATTAGGGCTCAATCCTGCAAAGTACTGAGGACCTCCATTGAAGTCAATGAGAGCTGACTCTGGCTCAATGAAAGTGAAAGGTGCTTAGCACTGTTCAGGAGGTGCTCAGCAACTTTCAGAGCTGCCTTTAGGTTGTATTCCAGTCTTGCCTTGGGAAATCATTTGCCAGCCTAAGCTAAATAGTAAATTTAACATAAAAGGTAATGAAAACAAAGTGCTTTGAATTCTTTTCTGAAATGTGGGTTATTATAGAAGCCTGTGACTCTATCAACTCATTTTTATTTAGAAATAAATTCCAAGGGTAATCATGATTTTCTCCTTTTAAAAAGAAAATGGGAGTTAGTTTGTGCTAGCACAGAACCTCATGTACTTTTGATAGGGAATACTTTAGCAGACTATGTTTGAATATGTAAATCAGACCCTGAGTAACTGGCTTCCCTCCCCCCACTTTTAAATTAATGTTCCCTCAGCAGGAATACCTTTTTGATATATACTATTTCAGAACTTGTTGAAGTCAGAAGAATTTTTTTTAAACTTCTCACTTATTAAAAACAATAGTAGAGGGTTGTTTTACATCAATATTCTGTGAAAACATTTTTATCTTGTAACATTTAAGGTTTGCATAGAAAATTCATGTTTAATAGTTGAATGTTTTATAGTTACTCTTGTGAAAGCAGCATGGTCCAAATAATGCCCTCGGTTGTATGGATTGGTCTCCCTTTGACTTCAGGATCCTACTGCCATACAGGATTATATTTCAATTTTAGATGTACACATAAAGTTCCCACTGACTTCAATATCACGTTACCATAAAAACCCCAGTTGCATCCATGAATGTGCTTATATGATTCCAATTAACTTCAAAAAGAAAAGGAGTACTAGTGGCACCTTAGAGACTAACAAATTTATTTGAGCATAAGCTTTTGTGAGCTACAGCTCACTTCAAAGCTTATGCTCCAATAAATTTGTTAGTGTCTAAGGTGCCACAAGTACTCCTTTTCTTTTTGTGGATACAGACTAACATGGCTGCTACTCTGAAACCTGTCAATTAACTTCAATTTCCCAATTCCATTCCCATTCCCAAACTCTGTCCTTGGCACTCACATGTGGTTCTTATTGATTTCAACATCCAATGCCCATAAAGGGCCAAATTCTCTCCATGGATATTCCCATCTCATTCCCCACCCCACCACCATGCTGAGGTTGTTGGAATCCTGCCTGCTGGTCACTGGAACTCTGCCTCCCCGACCCCCGAGGCTGGGGTCACTAGAACCCTTCCTGCCACCCACACAAGCCCTGCCTCCCCCCCACAAGGGGCTGGCATCTGGCATCTGCCTCATCTGGCATGTTCCTCCGCACTGCACCCCACTTTTTTACAAAAGTGGGCATTTGTCCCGTTTGCTTTTTCTAACTGATCAAGTCGGCAAGAGCAAATGGGATGAATGCCTACTTTTGCAAAAAAAATCGGGACGGCCAGGACAGGGCTTAAAAAAGGGCCTGTCCCAGCCAAAACGGGGAGTACAGTCACCCTACTTGTGTCTATCTTACATAGATCTTATCCGGAGTTTCGCGTTGTCTCTTTTCTATTTAATGATGATTTTGTATTGTATTTGTTGTAATAATGAGGTGTAGCATTACAGAAATTATATATTTTAAAAATTCTCTCTTCGGAGGGCTCCCATTGATTTCAATCTTCTGGGACCATGAAGATCCCAATTCTGTTTTAGATGCACACATAGTTCCTGTTAGTGATTTTTAATGACCTACAATGGGACTCTTAAAGTAAAACTCCTTGCACCCTGACAGCAGGATTGTCTGGCTATGTAGACTCCCTCCTCAGGCCCTATGTTACCAGTACCCCCAGCTATCTTTGAGACACCACTGACTTCCTGAGGAAACTATAGTCCATTGGTGATCGTCCTAAAAACACCATCCTAGCCACTATGGATGTAGAAGCCCTCTACACCAACATTCCACACAAAGATGGACTCCAAGCCGTCAGGAACAGTATCCCCGATAATGTCACGGCTAACCTGGTGGCTGAACTTTGTGACTTTATCCTCACCCATAACTATTTCACATTTGGGGACAATGTATACCTTCAATGTATGCCACAAGTACTCTTCTTTTTGCGAATACAGACTAACACGGCTGCTACTCTGAAACCTGTCATTTTGAAGCTTGACATTTAAAAAAAAAAATCAAGAGTGCAGTTTGGATAATGATTCCACCAAACAATACCAGCGCTTTAATTTCTTGTCACAACAGCAACTTCCAAACAACTCAGCTGTGCACCCTGGTTGACTCCTTCTCTTAGGCTGGAGTGCAATATTACAATACTGCCTGCTAAGAGGCAGCATAGTTCCTCTGCCTTGGAATCAGAGCAAGGACTTGGATTGTCCCTGAGGTGAGGTGAACTAAGGTGTTAGCTCTTTTTTTTTCCTGTAGCAGTTGATTTTTTCCTTGTGTGCTGATTCAGCTGCCAAGGGAAGTAGCCCTCTGGTGACTGTTTTCCACCCTGCATACGAACTAGTGTACTGCCCACATAGGAGATAGTGGATACCTTATATCCCCGGGACCACTGTGTGGTTGCGTTATGTGGCTCATGTCTGAGCCCATTAGAAGGAGTTGTCTTTTGCATAGGAAAACCTATGTGAATCCCTGTACACCACTCCTCATAACTCAAGAAGGCTGATGATATATCCATTCCTTAAATAACAGATGGAAAAGCATAAGTAGATGTTCGCATTTGTACTATTAAAAATATTGATCATTTTTATTGGCCAAGTAAAATGATGGTAAAACTCATTCTCAGTGAGTAGAAATTCGATGTGGGACTTCCATTGGTGGGTATTCAGATCAACTGAGCATTTTGTGACTCATCACCTAAACCACCTGCTTGTGTTTCTCAGCATAAACTCCAACAGTAGTGTCCTCACAAGAGGATACTACCAGGCATGCTATTGCAGCATGCTGGGAAGGAAGGCTGGATATTAGTTTTGAACCACAGCCTGTAGGGAGAGGAGTGTGGAAGTACATAGCCTTAGCCGCAGCTCTTAGAGGCACTGTACCTGAGTCAGCATAATACTTCTTCCAATCATGCATAGTGCATCTTCTGAGGGGTGTATCTGATGCACTGACCCAGCCTCACAGAGGCTGAACTTATGCTCCTTCCTTTTCTCTATCCCTTCCTTCTGTTAGAATCCCTGGTCTCTAACAAGGAGTGAAATCTCACCTTGTTCCTCCACTAGGACACATAGCAGGGAGATTTCAGAGTAGCAGCCGTGTTAGTCTGTATTCGCAAAAAGAAAAGGAGTACTTGTGGCACCTTAGAGACTAACAAATTTATTAGAGCATAAGCTTTCGTGAGCTACAGCTCACTTCATCGGATGCATTTGGTGGAAAAAAAGGAGGGAGAATAAGTATTCTGTTCTTCCACTCAGGTAGAGCAAGCACTGTCATGCCAAAATGGGGCACAAACTAATGCTTAGCTGATAGCACACAAATAGAGGATATGGTAATACTAGCTCATCCTCACAGACAAATGAAATGCCAGTATCAAACAAGTCTAGTGATGCCTGGACAAGATATTAAAGAGTTCCAGCTTAGAGCCCTATGTAATGAGCTCTCTCATCACTGCAAGGGATTCAATACCATTTGATTACCTTATATTAAAGCATTATAAAATGCTCCAGGAAGTTCAGCAGAATCGATCACACCATTAGCTGAGAAGTCCTGACCTATGAATTTGAATAGAAGGCACTAAGCACAGTCCTTATGACCTTTGTAACAAGCATGCAACTGCCACTGGTGTGGGATATACTGAATTTTTAAAAAATGGAATGGGGAGCAATAATTTTTAAGAAAGGTTACATCTATTTGAAGGTTTTTCACTTGCTCTTTGAACATTGGTACAGAGCTAATGAGCTCCACTTAATGGTCACCTAATGGTCCCAGCTGCTCAGAGGGAATTCTATGACTCAAAAAAAATAAGCTTGGACTGAGGCACATATGTAATAAAATCTTATATCAATATAATGGTTCATTCCTATGCTTCGTAAAGCATTTTACAACTATAAACAGTACATGTAGCTCAAAAGCACTGGTCTGTAGTGTGAAGCAAAGAGGTAAATACACACAATTTTTGGAGGAGGAGAAATTATTGGCCCAGAATATTAATGTAAATTTCTTTTCTAATCAAAAGTACCATGAGATGTTAAATTTTATGCAGAGCCTAAAGGATTCTTCCTGGTTTCTAAAGGTCTCATCTAAAAGATCCACATTCAATAAACTGCATGGTACTCAATTTATTTTCCTTGGAAAGATGAAATGCTGAACTGACCCTGTCAAAATGTGACATCCGCCTAACTAATGCTAACCTGAAATGTAGTTAATTAAACTCCCCCTTTGCTTCACATATACATGTGTCGCCTTGCACCCTGTCTCCTTCCAGAAAGGACCTATTAAGACAGAAATGCTTGGCTGTTTCCTATCTCAACTACTTTTGCTATACCGTGGATTTATACTGATTCCGATACCTTTTCTTATCTATGGGTTTGCCATTGTCATACTTGGGATAGTTTGTCTGAGGAGATCTGGTCTGCTGCACTACAGAGTTAGGTCGATGCAAGGCAGCTTACATTAACCTATTTAAGCGTCCACATGAAAATTTTACTCCCGCCAACATAACTGCCCTTAACTCCACCTCAATGAGAGGTGTACAATCAATGTCGATGTAGTTAGGTCACCGCAGTGTCAATGTAGACAGTGTGTGACTGGCTTTCAGAAGCCATCCTGCAGTGCCCCTCACTGATGGTACAGTTGGTGTAAGTGCTCATGGTGAGGAATTGTACCGCTGACACAAATAGCATAGTGTGGGCATGTAAAAACTATTCCATGCCTGGTTTCAGAGTAGCAGCCGTGTTAGTCTGTATTCGCAAAAAGAAAAGGAGTACTTGTGGCACCTTAGAGACTAACAAATTTATTTGAGCATAAGCTTTCGTGAGCTACGGCTCACTTCATCAGATGCATTTGGTGGAAAATACAGTGGGGAGATTTATATACACACACACAGAGAACATGAAACGATGAGTTTTATCATACACACTGTAAGGAGAGGTTTCAGAGTAGCAAATAGCAAATAGCATAGTGTGGGCATGTAAAAACTATTCCATGCCTGGTTTCAGAGTAGCAGCCGTGTTAGTCTGTATTCGCAAAAAGAAGAGGAGTACTTGTGGCACCTTAGAGACTAACAAATTTATTAGAGCATAAGCTTTCATGAGCTACAGCTCACTTCATCGGATGCATTGGTGGAAAAAAGGAGAGCCATGCCTGTGGCTGCTCAATGCTGAGGTAATTTAGGTTGACATAATTTTGTAGCGTAGACGTGCCCTAAGAATGAAGTGATCCTGCAATAATGTAATTGTAGCCCTGTGGGTCTAACCCCATCTTTTTGTCCTTTCACTGCAGAGGTGTTAATAGGCCACTCTACCTTGAATGGTCCCTTGGAATATGTGCTAACTACTTATTCTAAACAATCTGTTCCACCTTGCATTTTGCTGTGATTGGCCAGATGTAGTGAGCTGTAGCTCACAAAAGTTTATGCTCAAATAAGAAGAGCTGTGTGTGGCTCAAAAGCTTGTCTCTCATCAACAGAAGTTGGTCCAAGAAAAGATATTACCTCACCCATTGTGATCCTACTAGACATATTTATTAGTTTTTGCCACAGAACCATTACAAACTAAACCCCTTTTCCCAGCAGTTTTGGAAAATATGCCCTGACATTTAAAAAAACAAAATCCTCAGGCATTCCAGAATACTAATCTTTATAACATCAGAAAATAGATCACCATTGTTAATGTAACCCATATATATCCAGTGTGTCTTTTTTCCTCCTCAGTCAATGGCTGGACCATGTAGGAGGTATATGAATCTTCCACTGTCTCCAGGGTAATGGACCTGGGCCCAAATCCTTAAAGGTAGTTGGGCTCCTAACTCCCACTGAAATTTTTAGGTAACCTAAATACCTTGAGGATCTGGGCCCTGGTATTTTAGCTCCAGCAGCAGAGGATCATGCTTTTAGATCCGAGGTGCCAGACTCTGTCTTCTCAGATGACCAGATCATAGGTATCATTACATTAAAAAAAAAAAAAGCGTGAAGAGGGGGATGAAGTGTTAACATCACTATCTGATTCGCTTTATATAAGACACAGGGAATAAATCCTCACCGGACTAGATGTGGATCTCCATGCCACATAAAATTCTCTGACTAGCTTTCTCAGTGTTCACAAGCTAAAACAAAAGAGGCGCCTTTGCAGTACTGTTCTAAAATGGGTTCTTATTCCTACAAAATTCCTCTGAGTTATTCACTAACTCCAAAATTCCTTCTTTCATCTGCGGCTGTCTGTCACTCTGTGATCTACTCTTCTTTGACAGCCCTGTCACCACCTTCTTGTGTCTTGGGGTCTCTTCTTTTGCTGCCATCAAACTCAAGGTAATTCATTTACACTTCTCATAAGAGATCTGTCTGAGCACTGAATAATCTGTATCTTTTGAATTTCATCAGCAATCATTATTACTTTAGCTAGTGGTTAATATAACCTAAAAGTGTTTTTTTTTAAAGATGGAAATAAAATGGGTTTGTGTTTTATAGTCCATCTCTGATCAGCCTTTAGTTGTTTTTCAGAGGGGAAAAATATTACTCATCCTCTTACTGAGATGCCACAAACTCCTGGAACCCAAGATTTACTATTGTTCATATCACTTCCAGTTATGCTAAATTTTAGTAGGAAAGGCTTATGAAGTTAGTTACCTATTACATAAAACTATTGTGGTTGCCAGTGAATCCTATCATAAACATCTCCTTTGTAACAGGAACTTAATTTTAACAGGACACTGAATGGCAGCTACTGGCAAGGATAGAGCAGTAACACTTTCTTTTCTCGCAGTGCTATGTGCTTTCAAGTGCCTTTAAGATAAAATAGAGCTTTTAGGAATGGCATTATTATTTTTTGCTTGTCTCCCTGAACAGAACACAGAGAGTTATAGACTTCAAAGTGTCATTGTTCAACCTGGTTCTGCAGTCATCCAGCACTGAACTGCAATTTTCAAACAGGAAAGGGGGAGTTGCATGCTTTCCTGATTACCATTTACTGGGGTAATTAATTAATCAAGTATAGAGGTGTTACAGTGATTGACTCCAGAACAGTCAGAGCAGGCTCATTAAGAAAACAGATTTAAACAACCCGAGAGAGAAATTTTAAAATATTTTTTTCTAAAGGTAGCAGCTCCACAAGGAGGGAAGGATTTTAAACAGTCAAGTCAGTAGCTGAGATTTTTAGAATGAATACATATTGGGCCTCCAGATAGTTTGGAATATCTCTGCCCAGACACACAAACTTCAATTCAATACCCCACCTAAGTACATGCTTAATTTAGAGCAGATGAATGGTCTCATTGAACCCATCTGGTTAAAACTATACATGTGGTTAGGTGCTTTGCTGAATTGGAGTCAATAACTCGACTAGTGAGAGACAATAGACTTGATCATGAGACTTGTTGGGCATCAGCAAATTCCACAGAGTTGTAAGTTCTCATCATCTCTCAGCATGAAGCCCATTGTAAGTAGTTCCCTGGTGTCTCCACAGTTAGTGCAGAGGGAAATTCACCCCCTCTCCCTGAGTATGTGAATTCCCCTCTCCCCCCTTTTTTTTGCTTAGTTTAGTGCTGCTACTTACTAATAAACTGACAATTTATTATGGAAAAACTGTACCTTCTCCATAACTGTGTTTTATATATAACTTCTAACATGCAACATTTTAAGTAGTGATCATTGCACTTCAGTGTTTAAACAAGAAATGTAGACTCAGCTGGGGAGGGATGGGTGAAGGCTTACAAAATCTAATATTTAGGAATGGATTTAGTCTGTGAATTTTGTATCCAGACTTAGTTTTCCCAAAGTTTGAGGAAGTTTGGATCTGGGTTAAATGTTTGGATCCATCTCTGCTTCTGTTGGTAGAAATGATATCATAAAATTAAACAAACAAATATAAATATATGAAAATTGTTTGTTTGCTGTTGTTTGTATTACTATAGTGCCTAGGAGCCTGTAACTGTATTCCACTGCACTTTAATATGTATATACTAAAATAGATATCTAACTGAGTTACAAGCACACAAAAATAAAAGAACACCTAAATGTCTTAGGGAAGAACATATTGGCAACCAAGAATGTTCAGCATGACCAAAGAAATACACTTCATCTGTGTTACACAATCATCCTAACCATCTTTTGCCTCTTATTCTATTCATCTCTCCCTCTTCCCCAGCTCTCCTCCACCCCACCCCCAAAAACCCCACCCCTCCTGAGCTCCCTTATTCTTGATGGTGGCAGTTTGCTGTATATTTAACCACCCTTTAGGTACAAACAATCCCAACATCAGGTATATTGCTTTCAGTGCTCTCTCTTCTTTAACGTTTACCCATGACTTTTTGTTCATGAAATAGCTATCTCAAAATTGATTTGCAGCAATGCATTTTTCTTTACTAGATTTTTATATTGCTATTTGTAATACCTCAATAAACTTGAATCTTTAGCCTGACCTCTGCTGCTCTTTTTCAATCCCTGCAAAATAACCCCTAGTAGACAAGTACAAAGCATATCTCTACATTTGTTATAATTCATGCTTTTTTAAAGGTATGTGGAAGAGGACGGTTTTAAGCATGCATAGTTTTCATCTTGCTCTGAAAAGAATATACATATACTGGGTCAGATCCTGAGCTACTGTAAATCAGCACAGATCCATTGAAGTCAATGGAGCTATACTGATCTATGTCAGCTGTGGATCTGGGCCATTATAGTTCCTGAGGCTTGACTTTACTGGTAATTCAAATAATAAGGATGAAACATAAATACAAGTTTAACTTCTTTCTCCAAGCTTGGCTCTTCCTAAGGTTTATCCTCAGGACCTCTCTGTTCCAGACCCTGCTTCCATCTGCCTAAAAAAATGACTTTACAGTATTTACACTGTATCTTCATTTGGGGTCAAGCACACCTAGTATCAGAGTGATTCCAAAGATGAGCCTTGCATCCTTATGCAGGGTTCTAGTGTCTGCCACTCTGTGGCAGAGGGTTTATTCCATCACTTCCATACTCTGTTTACTTTACTCAGGTGAGTCATCTCATTACTTCTTAGCAGCGGGCATTTATTTGGAGAAGACAGTTCTCAAGATAGGTGTCTTAGAAGGTTGTGAGATTTTGAGTTTTTTTTCTCTTGCAGCAACAAAGATCAAGAAAGGAAATAGGTCAGTCCTTTTCACATGGTATATAGTTTAATTGTAGATTATAGAAATTATTTTTATTATTTCCATAAAATGTAATATTATAATAACTTCAGCCAACACATTTTCTATAAGAAAAAGATATCAAGCGCTGGTCACTAAACTCAGCTGTTGTCGTTCATCAGTCTTGTATTCAGTATATCAGTCAAGTAAAGTATTAAGGCAGTGATTGCCAAAGGTGCCTAAGAATTTAATTTCTCACCTTCCATTGAATTCCTGTGGGATTTGGGTGCCTAACTCCTTTAGGCCTCTAGAAATCCTAGGCAAAATAAACGTATAGGCAATATAATTTCTAACAACTTGAGCAACTTACTCTATATTACGCTAAACCAGAGACCAATGTTCATGGATAATAGAAAGTATTGTATGTTAAAGCATATTATAAAACTACATATACCCAGACATTAAACCTGAGAGAATATAGAGGTCGGAAGTTTGTAGAGAATCAATCCTTGTTTCAAGATATTTATATTTCAAAATGAAAATGAAAAAAACATGGAAAGACTAACTAAAGCTAACTTCAGAAAATGTGGAGAGAGAGCCTGATATCATCATTCAGAAGAATATTTCCATGAAAAAGTTTTTGATACTGAAAAATAATTGAATGTGTAGTGGTGGAAAAATCCCATCACTGCTATCCAGCCAGTATCAGGCCATGTAATAAAATGGGAGCCTACAGTGATCTTTCATTCTACAAAGCCCACTATATTTTTTTTCTTGACACAGCAATTACTGTTTAATCTGCTTAGGATAGGTGGCAATGGAGCCTTTGAATTTTCTCTTTTATTTTGTTTTGAATTTATTGCCTTGATTTTTATCACGTTTATGTGCACATCAGAGTAATTATTCATTGTTAAAGCCAATCCACAATCAATGTCATTTTTTTGCATTTTGTTTACCCAGATTAGTGGCTTGATCCTGCTCATTGACTTCAATGGGAGCTCGACTTGCCCCTTTTGTCTCTGTCACAAAGAGGTGGATCATCCTTAGCCTTTATATGGGTGCACAGCGGGAAGGGCATATGCAACTGACCCCTGCCTACTCTGATTTTTTTTTAAAAAAAAAAAGGTCGGGGGGGGGGCATTTGTGGTCCCTCCTCCTGGGGAAGAGCAATGAATGCTCTCTTGTCATCCCAAAGTGGGGAGACCAACCCAAATAGGGCTGATAGGGGAAAGGAGAAGGTGGGATGACCCCATCCAAATCATTTGGATAGATGGTTGAGCTGTGATATCTCGCTGTAAACTGTTTGTGGAGCAGCGTGGTTGCATCAGGGACTGCTAACAGAGGAGAGTGAAGGGGTTGAGGGTATGTCTAGAGTGCTGACTTGGGCTCTCGGGGCTCGAGGTAATGGGCTGTTTGTGGTGTAGAATTTCAGGTTTTGGCTAGACCCTGGGCTCTAGGGCCTTGCGAGCCGGGAGAGTGAATGTCGGTCCTTTAGCCTGAGCCTGTTAGCCTGAATCAGCTGGCATGGCCCAACCCCAGTCTAATTGCAGCATAGACCTATCTTGAGATACAGGCTCCAGCTAAACTACTGCATTTTTATCCCTCCCAGGGTGCAAGGCTGTGCCTACATGACACAATGTAGACTGATTTTTAGTGATGAAAACAATGTCTTTCAGTCCATGAAGGTTTTGGATGGAAGAATGAGTGCAAATGAAGTGGGCCATGTTTACTTCTTTGAGGTGCAGCACACGAGGTGCAGCCCAGAAGGAAGGAGCAAAGCCACCTTTGTGTCCTGCTGGTTATGGACCATTTCAGCTTCTGACATAATTTAGAGCAGCCTCCAGCGTTGCCTAAGTTATTGCAGCCTTGCTGCAGCTGCCTGAGATGCCTGCAGTGCAAGCCAGAAAGACCAAAGCAGCATGAGCTAAAAGCATGTATCTTAAATTGGACTTGCAGGATGGCCAGTGTAGGTCTACCTATGATTATGCAAAGCAGTGCTTGCCCCTGGGAAATTCTCCATCTTCTAGAAGGCTGTTTATGGTCTCTGTCCATTACAGGAGAAAGATACAGGAGCTAGAGCAAGTGTCAGAATCTCCACCTGTATCTGCTTTAGTTAACAACCAGTAACAAAATTGGATGCTCTTCTGGAAGATATGCTTTAGTCAAACACAAGTTATCTGGCTCATGCAGGAGTGACTAGATGTGAAATTTTATGTAATGTATTATACAGGAAATCAGACTAGATGATATAATGGTCTCTCTGGACTTAAAAATCTCTGCCTCTATTAATAGGAGTACTTGTGGCACCTTAGAGACTAACAAATTTATTAGAGCATAAGCTTTCATGAGCTACAGCTCACTTCATCGGATGCATTTCCGATGCAAAAAAAAAAAATGAAGTGAGCTGTAGCTCACGAAAGCTTATGCTCTAATACATTTGTTAGTCTCTAAGGTGCCACAAGTACTCCTTTTCTTTTTGCGAATACAGACTAACACGGCTGCTACTCTGAAACCTGCCTCTATTAATCTATTTTAATAGATTTTATTTTAATCTAGTACCAGTATGGAGGGATTTTCTGCATATCTGGATGTTTACCTAAAACATTCCCTGTCTCTTCAACTTGCGTGGGAAATTTGGGTTCCCCACCCTTTCCTGTAATATTACTATTTGATATTTTTTTCCCTTCTCTGAGTTAAGATTTAGGTTTCATTCCCCTTTGAGCTGCAGTCCTGTTTTGATGAAGAA
Source organism: Dermochelys coriacea (assembly GCF_009764565.3). NCBI lineage: Eukaryota > Metazoa > Chordata > Testudines > Dermochelyidae > Dermochelys > Dermochelys coriacea. Next base: position 38,621,236 of record NC_050076.1, read on the forward strand.
GAAACTTAATGCAATATTAAGCAAAGATAGAAAACTCATTTATCTATCTCTAACTTGACTCAGACTATCAGTTATCCTGGAATAAACAGGAGATTAATCTGCTATAGTTAACAATAACACTCTGCTTTCCTTATCCATCTCCCTCTGGAAGTTTTGATCACAGGAAGAATAAGTCATTGTTGACTCTTTCTGATGAACTTGACATTTGGCAAAGTTCTGGGCCAAGTTGTGATGGCCTTGCTTGGCTGCACAAAGGAGAGGGGAGGGTGAGTGCAAGAAACCTCCCCCTATCTATGCTGCAGAACAAGGGCTGCTGAAAATCATATTCCCTTTGATCTGGAACATGTGGATGGTGTGATTCTGCTTCCCACCCCAGTGGGGTGCAAATTAGATAGGAGGATGCAGTATGACCCACACCCTCATTCGGCACACCATGAGTACCAATGTGCTCCATCCCAACCACAGCACGCACTTGCACAATATAACTCTGTGATAGCTTTCATCAACAGAAACATGAGAAACAAATATTCCTTTTCCCCATGTAGACAAATTGCTTTCCAGAAAACCAGGAGCTAAATGCTAAATGTCGTATTTAACTTCTAATCTTCCTATTGAACCTCTGTGGAAGGGGCATGCGTTAAGCTGCTTTCTGGCACTCTGACCCTTCCATACGGAATGCCCTGTCTTAGCTGATCCGTAAGGTCATTGCCCTCTCCTCCTCCAAATCCCGCCTCAAGAAACATGCAGACTGATGCCTAAGAGAAATCCATCAACTCACCATGTTTAGGTTGATCGGTAGTCAGGGTAGCCAACATTGTTTATTCAACAAAAACTCTCCGATGACTGATGACCCAATCAGTAGCCTATGCAATTGGCTGTGTTGTTGTTGCTTCCCTCACTCTCCATTCCCACTCTGATAGTACAGTTTGTTAGGATAATTTCATAGCAAATTAGATGGTAAGTTGTGTGTGGGGCAGGGAACATGTCTACCTCTGGGTATGTACAGAAAATAGCACAATGGGGCCCTGATCGTGGCTGGAGCTTTTGGATACTGTACAACATAAATAAATAATAACTATAGAAGTAGGAGGGATCATTTTCACCCTAGGTTTGTGGCCAGGAGTCTGGCCTGAGCCGGTCAGATCCATCTGCTCTGTACCTTTCCTTACGATTTATGGCATCTAACAGACTCTATTAGCTTTGTGTGGATAAAGGCAAGCTCCTAATGTGCTATCATTTCCTCTTCCCCACCACTTCTGTAGCAGCTCTGCTGTTGGGATTCCCCAAGCCCATGACTCTTCCAAAGCATGGGGATGGGGGGAAACAGCCCACTGTTTTTGGAGGGGTGGGATCTAATGGAGACCTGCCAGCTTTCCCACCCCTCATGTCTCAAGGAGCCTGAGCTCTTGTAGAAGGGAGCACACTGCAGAGATGGCTCTCCCCATTTTTGCACCTCCACACAAGGACTCTCATGCTCAGGTTTACCTCATGTCACAAAGCATACCTGTGGGGCTATATCTAATTCTCTCTGTTAGTGCATGTAAAGAAACCCAGGGATTCTTCCGGTTGAAGGGTGCTTTTTAAATCTAAGATATTATTATTTATAATTATTTAATTATGGTGTTTTCAGGCTATGAATCCCAAAAGCTTTATAAGCTCCTTGTAGTCTTTTTTATTAATTCTCACCTCAAAATTCAACCCCACCAATATATCATTTTCATTCGGAGTTATAGCCACTCTGCCAAGTTCTACTTTTTCCCCATATTGATTTTATTCTTGTCTAAAACCTCTCTCTGTCATTCTATAATAGTATAAAAATGGGCTAAATCAAGCACTTTACCCAATCAATGATTCTTAATACTTGACCAAGAATATCTATGCCAGAAATAACATTCCACAGTTTGGAAGAGATAAGGATGAAAGGGTCCATTACAATATATTAATCATTATTCTTTCATTTTTCTTAGGGCAGGACAAGTTCCACTGTTTATCCTCTTGACTTGTTATGAGAACCTTTGAAGCTTTATTATTCTGAGCCCACTTTACAACAGCAATGACCTTACGGAAAACACTCAGGGCCTGATTTTTCTAAATTTCCCATATGGAAATGCACATGCAGTTGTGGATCTAATGTGCATATGTCATTACTGTAACTGTGCCTAATTTCAGCATCCAACGGACGTGAGATGGCTTTTTTGGTGCTCACACACTGGGTTAGAATGTACAGTAAGGTAACTGCATGCTGAAATTAAGCTCACAATTATGTGAATACTGTTTAGAAAATCCATCTGTAACAGGGTATGTTCCCATCTAGGTCTCAAGGCCTCTGGACAGTGGGCCTGATGCCACATGAGAAGGGTGCAAAATCCCTCTCTCCTTTTTTCTTATTGCAGGATTTAGGGATCAGGCAGGAAAGGCTTAAGGGCTTAGGAGTCTAGTCAGCTGAAGCTCATTAGGAAAGTACATTATATACCAGGTAGGAGGAGGCAACCCTGAACTTGAATGCGGAAGAGGCTGTTCTTCTCAGCTTGGGAGGTGATCAGAATGAGATGATCTTTTCTTTTGAGGCTCAGAAGGAGGAGGGCCTCATGAGGAGAGCCCTGCAAACCTGTGGATATTCACGTGAGTGGATGCAGATACCTGTGGACCATGTTTGTGGATTGAATGAGGATACAAATTGTGTATCTGCACAGCGCTCTACTCATGAGCCTGGGAGAGTCCATCCTGTGATATTGCATGACTATAGAACTGTTATAAGTATTACCAAAATCAGGCCCACAGAGCCAACAGAGTTGCACTGAGTACGGAATCTGACCTATTGTTGTTCTACATCAGACAGAGTCTAGCCAAGCAGCAGAGGCTGCCATCTAGCCAATTTATTTCTGATATGCTTCCCCGCCCCCCTCTCCCCACCACAACCACAGTAAGGCTTGAAATAGCTTTTCTTCCACCAGCTCTGTATGAAGCTGCAGGTAAAATTGAAAATTACAGGGTATTTGGCCTCTTTTATACTGAGATCACTACTTAAAGCTATTTTACATAATCTCAGACTAAATGTATAACTGTCAAGGTGTTGGCTTGCTAGTAGTCTGTGAGGTGTTGCTTTCTATACCAAGCTGGGGCTCAGTTATTTCATTGCAAAGCCTTGATCAAATAGTTTGTGTAATCACTGTAATCCATAGATATGCCTTAGATATGAATTCTTGTAAATAACAAAGGACCCAATCCTGCTTCCATTTTAGTCAACAGGTGCCTTGACATTGTTTTAGAATCATAAGATTAGAAGGGAACACAAGGGTCTTCTAGTCTAATCCCCTGACAAGGTGCAGGATTTGCTCTGACTAAATCATCCAAGACAGATGCCTATGACTTCTATGAGAGCAGGATCTTGCCCCAAATGCTTACACAGCAATCAAAAAGAAAAGGAGTACTTGTGGCACCTTAGAGACTAACAAATTTATTAGAGCATAAGCTTTCGTGAGCTACAGCTCACTTCATCGGATGCATTTGGTGGAAAAAACAGAGGAGAGATTTATATACACACACACAGAGAACATGAAACAATGGGTTTATCATACACACTGTAAGGAGAGTGATCACTTAAGATAAGCCATCACCAACAGCAGGGGGGGGAAAGGAGGAAAACCTTTCATGGTGACAAGCAGGTAGGCTAATTCCAGCAGTTAACAAGAATATCAGAGGAACAGTGGGGGGTGGGGTGGGAGGGAGAAATACCATGGGGAAATAGTTTTACTTTGTGTAATGACTCATCCATTCCCAGTCTCTATTCAAGCCTAAATTAATTGTATCCAGTTTGCAAATTAATTCCAATTCAGCAGTCTCTCGTTGGAGTCTGTTTTTGAAGCTTTTTTGTTGAAGTATAGCCACTCTTAGGTCTGTGATCGAGTGACCAGAGAGATTGAAGTGTTCTCCAACTGGTTTTTGAATGTTATAATTCTTGACGTCTGATTTGTGTCCATTCATTCTTTTACGTAGAGACTTTCCAGTTTGGCCAATGTACATGGCAGAGGGGCATTGCTGGCACATGATGGCATATATCACATTGGTAGATGCGCAGGTGAACGAGCCTCTGATGGTGTGGCTGATGTGATTAGGCCCTATGATGGTATCCCCTGAATAGATATGTGGACAGAGTTGGCAACGGGCTTTGTTGCAAGGATAGGTTCCTGGGTTAGTGGTTCTGTTGTGTGGTGTGTGGTTGCTGGTGAGTATTTGCTTCAGATTGGGGGGCTGTCTGTAAGCAAGGACTGGTCTGTCTCCCAAGATCTGAGAGAGCGATGGCTCGTCCTTCAGGATAGGTTGTAGATCCTTGATGATGCGTTGGAGAGGTTTTAGTTGGGGGCTGAAGGTGATGGCTAGTGGCGTTCTATTGTTTTCTTTGTTGGGCCTGTCCTGTAGTAGGTGACTTCTGGGTACTCTTCTGGCTCTGTCAATCTGTTTCTTCACTTCAGCAGGTGGGTATTGTAGTTGTAGGAATGCATGATAGAGATCTTGTAGGTGTTGGTCTCTGTCTGAGGGGTTGGAGCAAATGCGGTTATATCGTAGCGCTTGGCTGTAAACAATGGATCGAGTGGTATGATCTGGATGAAAGCTAGCGGCATGTAGGTAGGAATAGCGGTCAGTAGGTTTCCGATATAGGGTGGTGTTTATGTGACCATCGCTTATTAGCACCGTAGTGTCCAGGAAGACGCTCAAGAAACTCCCTGAAAAAGCACAAGAACAAATCCGCACAGACACACCCCTGGAGCCCCGACCTGGCGTATTCTATCTGCTACCCAAGATCCATAAACCTGGAAATCCTGGACGCCCCATCATCTCAGGCATTGGCACCCTGACAGCAGGATTGTCTGGCTATGTAGACTCCCTCCTCAGGCCCTTTGTTATCAGCACTCCCAGCTATCTTCGAGACACCACCGATTTCCTGAGGAAACTACAGTCCATTGGTGATCTTCCTAAAAACACCATCCTAGCCACTATGGATGTAGAAGCCCTCTACACCAACATTCCACACAAAGATGGACTACAAGCCGTCAGGAACAGTATCCCCGATACTGTCACGGCTAACCTGGTGGCAGAACTTTGTGACTTTGTCCTGACCCATAACTATTTCACATTTGGTGACAATGTATACCTTCAAATCAGCGGCACTGCGATGGGTACCCGCATGGCCCCACAGTATGCCAACATTTTTATGGCTGACTTAGAACAACGCTTCCTCAGCTCTCGTCCCCTAATGCCCCTACTCTACTTGCGCTACATTGATGACATCTTCATCATCTGGACCCATGGAAAAGAAGCTCTTGAGGAATTCCACCATGATTTCAACAATTTCCATCCCACCATCAACCTCAGCCTGGACCAGTCCACACAAGAGATCCACTTCCTGGACACTACGGTGCTAATAAGCGATGGTCACATAAACACCACCCTATATCGGAAACCTACTGACCGCTATTCCTACCTACATGCCTCTAGCTTTCATCCAGATCATACCACTCAATCCATTGTTTACAGCCAAGCGCTACGATATAACCGCATTTGCTCCAACCCCTCAGACAGAGACCAACACCTACAAGATCTCTATCATGCATTCCTACAACTACAATACCCACCTGCTGAAGTGAAGAAACAGATTGACAGAGCCAGAAGAGTACCCAGAAGTCACCTACTACAGGACAGGCCCAACAAAGAAAACAACAGAACGCCACTAGCCATCACCTTCAGCCCCCAACTAAAACCTCTCCAACGCATCATCAAGGATCTACAACCTATCCTGAAGGATGAGCCATCGCTCTCTCAGATCTTGGGAGACAGACCAGTCCTTGCTTACAGACAGCCCCCCAATCTGAAGCAAATACTCACCAGCAACCACACACCACACAACAGAACCACTAACCCAGGAACCTATCCTTGCAACAAAGCCCGTTGCCAACTCTGTCCACATATCTATTCAGGGGATACCATCATAGGGCCTAATCACATCAGCCACACTATCACAGGCTCGTTCACCTGCGCATCTACCAATGTGATATATGCCATCATGTGCCAGCAATGCCCCTCTGCCATGTACATTGGCCAAACTGGACAGTCTCTACGTAAAAGAATGAATGGACACAAATCAGACGTCAAGAATTATAACATTCAAAAACCAGTTGGAGAACACTTCAATCTCTCTGGTCACTCGATCACAGACCTAAGAGTGGCTATACTTCAACAAAAAAGCTTCAAAAACAGACTCCAACGAGAGACTGCTGAATTGGAATTAATTTGCAAACTGGATACAATTAATTTAGGCTTGAATAGAGACTGGGAATGGATGAGTCATTACACAAAGTAAAACTATTTCCCCATGGTATTTCTCCCTCCCACCCCAGCCCCCACTGTTCCTCTGATATTCTTGTTAACTGCTGGAATTAGCCTACCTGCTTGTCACCATGAAAGGTTTTCCTCCTTTCCCCCCCCTGCTGTTGGTAATGGCTTATCTTAAGTGATCACTCTCCTTACAGTGTGTATGATAAACCCATTGTTTCATGTTCTCTGTGTGTGTGTATATAAATCTCTCCTCTGTTTTTTCCACCAAATGCATCCGATGAAGTGAGCTGTAGCTCACGAAAGCTTATGCTCTAATAAATTTGTTAGTCTCTAAGGTGCCACAAGTACTCCTTTTCTTTTTGCGAATACAGACTAACACGGCTGCTACTCTGAAACAGCAATCAAAGGTAGAGTTAGCTAAGAAGCTTGAAATTACTATGCCACTCGTTTAACTGCATAGATTTTTTTAAAAAATAAGCTAATGTTCTTGATATTGAATTGGACATAGTGAAATGCAGAGACAGCGACACTGCTATCATTCATGATTGATTCATCTTATATGTAAGGATAATGCAAAATAGGCTGCCATAAGAGCTTATAACTGAGATAGATCACAGGTGACATTGGTTTCTGCTGAAGCTAGAGGAGGTGAAAAAGAAATAAATTAACAAGAGAATGGGCTTCACATCTGCTTTCACTGGCAGAAGAAGGATCAAGTAGGTAGTTTTCATTTGTGTATACAGTACTTATTTCTAAAGCGATAACAAGTAAACCATCACCATAAAGTATTTTGGTCTCTAGAGCCTGTCACACATGCCCACACACCTCTATAGCAATTAGATGAATAAACAAATGTAATCTGCATGCTTTTAAATTAGGGATGTCAAAATAAAATATTCATTGCCAGTTTGTGCCGCTGCTACTCATGGGGTGGAGTATCTTACTCCATGAGTAGTCCCATCAGTTTCAATGAGGTTACTTGCAAAGAAATGGTACTACTTAGTGTGAGTAAGGATGGTAGAAATTACCCTAAAATAAGGAGTAAAATTTACAGTGATTAGTACATACAAGGACACTACACCATGGTAAGAAAATCTCTCTTGAAATGATTACTTGTAAATACTATTATGGTAAGAAAAAATAAAGCAAGAAAATATTTAAAAATAGAATGTGAAATGTGATACAGTAGGGGAAAGAAGTGACACCAAGCCTAACACAATTTAGCCATTTAAGAATCAACAGAGGCCAAATAATGTACTTCTAAGCCACTTGCGTGAAGAATGGGTGAACAGCTTGACCAGTGGTAATATATGCTGGTGCTCACTTAACACAGTAATGAATATTATGGCAGGCCAGATTTTCATAAGGACTGAGTCCCCTACAGTCTGGCTCTGAGCTCTTTGGAAAATCTGTCCCTGCATTAGAATACCTAGATTATTTTACAGACCATAAGGAGCACTTTAGTACATTCCTGGTATGTATTATGTACAAATATCTGCCAGATCTGGTCATGTACCTGCTACACAAATGGTTGGAACAATATTTTAATTATAGAAATATTACTTTGATACATATTGCCTTGCTGCTAAACGTTGGTCAAGGACCATAAACTTAATTTTATTTTTCATCTCTTTAAAAGTCATTGAGTCTTACCTAACTGTATTAGCCCTTGTTAGGGGGGCTTATTCCTTCACCCACTTACTTCCCTGGGCCTTCTCGCATGAATGGAGAGCAACAATACCCGAAGTCCAAAGGTGCAAACAATTTGATGTTTATTGGGGTGAACTTCCAGCAAGCATGATTCCAGTTTCCTTCCTTAGTGTCCCCCTTCCCAGCTCTGACACCACAGAGCCTTACCTGTGTCCCTGTTCCCATTCCTGCCCTTAGCTAAACATGATTCCAGTTTCCACACCCCCATTCCCTGTTCCCCCCCACACACACTTCCTGATTGACTGCAGACTATATAGTAAAGCTTGAGTTCTGCTTAGCTATACCTTAACCAATCATTTTACTGAAATTTAACTAACCAATCCTAACATATTGTAACATGAATATGTAACCAATTATATCCCACCACCTTAATTAGTTTACACTCAGCAAAATTAATTATATAGCAGACAGAAACAACCACAGAACCAGACAGATTATGCAGACAAACAATAGGGAAATGGGGACTACCATGATAGAACAAACACAGAAATGAGGATTTCACATCCCAGCTATTGATAAGTGAGCTCTTGCCAGACAGGATGCTATCAAACTAAGTTTCCTTTTACATCTTCTAGGCACTTCCCTTTCTCTGGAGGCGATAGGCATTATCAGGACAGGATTGTATCCTAACAGCCCAATAGCACCTTCTTTCAATGTGACTAGTTTGGAATGTGAGGATGTGACCGCTCGCTTCCCAGCGTATGGCTGCCTCTGCTGCTTAGCCAAAGGCCTTAGCCTAAGAACAGGGCCTCCGACTGCCACAGTAAGAGAAGGACCTTACACCAGCAGACATTGATTTTGATTCTTTCTTTTATACCTATATAACTAGCTAAATGATAAGAATACACCTAAATTCTTAGAGTCTAGGTCTTTACAGACAGGCCTGAATATCTATATCCTAACAGCCCTTGGATGCTTGAAATGGGAATTTAAATCTGTTTCATTAAGTTCATTTCCCCCTCTCAAAATAAGCACAAACCAGTTTGTTGTTGTAAGGTTGCTCAGCATGTGTTCGGTAGATGATATTCTTTCACTCTCGATATAAACATGGATGTCTTTGTTTTGAAAAATCAATCAGAAGCCTCACATATAAATACAACCATGGATTTTAACACAGATGCATTAGAAGGGCAGGCTATCAGCAATCCCAGTCTGGCCCACATTCCACAACAGCTGCTAGGCTGGCTGGAACTGAAAAGATGGATTGGTACTCTGTTTGTTTGTCCTGACAGGTCAGAGAGAATAAGATGGGCATGGTACTCAGGTCCCTGGGGGGAGGGGTCAAAAACAGATGATGGGAACATAGGACACAGTGTGAGTATAGGGACGGACAGCCAGTTGCGACCTGATGTGGTAGTCACCAACGAGGACCAGAAAAAGATCATCCTCATCGACATCACAGTCTCCTTTGAGAACAGGACCCCGGCCTTCTGCGAATCCCGAGCTCGTAAGCTGGAAAAATACGCCCCCCTGGCCGACACCCTGAGAGCGAAGGGCTACGAGGTGCAGATGGATGCCCTGATTGTCGGAGCCCTGGGCACTTGGGACCCCTGCAACGAGCGTGTGCTGCGGACCTGCGCGATCAGTCGATGGTATGCACGGCTCATGCGGCGCCTCATGGTCTCGGACACAATCCGATGGTCCAGGGACATCTACATCAAACACATTACTGGCCACCGACAGTACCCGGAGGTGTGAGCTGGTACAACATCGTGCATCGACCATGGGAAAGGGAGACTTCTTTTTTTCATTGGACCATATGAACTGGAACCATAAAATCACTGAACATTAAACCCCACCAAATGAGGATAGATCCATCCTCATCATCGTACCCACTCATTATACTCCACACCTGAACATGTCCATTATATGGACAACATACTCCCATATCTCAAAGTCTGTACTTTGACCCGTTAAACTTTTACCCACAATCGGGGAGATTGCAGATTATGTATTTCTTACGCCACCCACTCCTAAACTGATTCCCTGATAACCAGAAACTTCTATGCCTAAACTCTGTACCGTTTTCTTTTTACTTCAACATTATCTTAATAATCTTAATAAAATTATTAAATCTGAAGAGTGCATGCCTCCGGAAAGGATGGGTGGGAGGAACTCTTTCCAGGCAAGCATCTCCCTTATAGAAGCCAGAAAGCCCCACGTTCCAAGGCACTGCCTCCCCTCCCGCAATGGGTTTCATCTGTTAGACAGGCCAGCATGCATCTGAAGGTTAGAAAAAGTTTACTAAGGGTTAACACTGGCCTGGGTTTTCATTGTGTGTTGTGAGGGAAGGTTGATTGTATTTAGAAGAGGGTAATAAAAAGAAATGCATACACTTAACTAAAATGGCCCAGAGGGCTAAAGATGCCTAGAGTATGTTAATGTTTTATGTGGAGAGGTAAAGTGGGTAAATAAAGTCATAACAAGCAGAACACTCTCAGTTTACTGGTAACACTTGGAGTCAATGGTATTGTTTACGGATCTGTGCTTTACTGTTTTAAGATGACACTGCCATATGTTTTCATTTAAGCTGTGCCTCCAAAAGATTAAAACCATTTAGGGCAAAGCCAGCAAGCCAGCCTCCCTTACATTTTCACTCAGGAGTAAAACACACTGCTCACTTGGATTCCCAGTAAAATGGGGCTTGACTGAAATTTAGTTTGACAGTAAAAGAGAGAAAACTTATCGTTTGATGTCATGATTTGGTATATAGCCCAGAAGATAAATGACTCATTTCAAAAGTTGATGAAAATGTATTAGTTCATTTGCTGTTATATGATCTGTTATATTTTCAACCAATCTTACATTATAAATAACATCCATTAGTTTAGAGCAGCTGTCTGTCTGTAGAGTTTAAGAAATTAGGGTATATTCACACTTTACAAAATAATTTGTATTTTTCTTCTTGTTACTACTACATAGTTGAGTTTATCTTTAAGCATCATTGGATATTAGTGTGGTAAGCCCTGTAGAGCCCCCTAAAATGGATACATTGATTAGTTAACAACATGGTACTTACCAAACCTACCCATTCAAATCATTCCCCATGTGGCAGTTATATGGGACACATCCTAGCCCCACAATACAGAAAGCCACCTGAAGCTCTGTGGACCAATCTGGTTTCATGGCCAAGGAGCACATCTGGAATCCAGAAGGTAAGCTACATAGCTGCTGGATACTGCCTTCCTGCCAGTTGATCTGCCTCTGCCTCTTTGGGAATGACATCAAAAAGGCCATACATGTATGCAGAAACTCCTTAGGGTGGGTTTCCATGACTGACAGGTGGCATACAATGTTTCATACCACAGACTACCTTTAGTGGTTGTATAAGACTTGTCTTTACCCCCTTCTTTTCTCAGTGGGATAGAGGTCAGGGCTCTGAAGGGGCCGCACTTTATCCTAATGAGTTCTTCAGATTACTCTTTTTTGTTAAATATCCTCGTAGACAGTGCAGAAGAATGTTTGGTGTCATTCTCCTCTTGATAAATCAACCTATGATGCAGCACCTGTTTTCCAGAAGCAGCCCCCACTCCCCATAATACACAAGGTTGCACCTTCTGATTCAGTATACTTTAATTTGCTCTTGCTTTTTCCAAGAACATTTACAGAAATACAACCCTAAATGAACCATCGTAATTCTTCAGTGTTTTTACCAGGTCTAACTTTTCACCTGATTTTCTTTTTTGTACCAACCATTTCAGGCTTTGATTAATTGGGCCCAAAACTTTACAACATCCTTTGTTGTCCATTTCAACGTATCTTAGTGAAGAATTATCTTTCTTTTCTTGCTTGTAAGCGTTAAGCTGGAATTTTACAGATCTTTTCTCGTGACAGTGGTTCTAGATAATGATAAATCATTATTACTGTTGTTGATTTGCATTACCATAGGAGCCCTAGTCATAGACCAGGACCCCAATGAGCTTGTGCTATACGAACACAGAACAAAAAGACAGTCCCTGCTCCAAAAAACTTAAATCGTAAGTCTGGTTGAGTTCTTTTGCCAATATCATGGCTGCCTTTTCTCTTTTCACACAATACTGCTCTTCACTTTTTATGAACTGATACTGTGGTGATGTTCCCAGATAAACAGCTAAATTGATGATTAGAAGTAAATATGCATTTAGCTACAGATTAGTTCTATTTAGACTTTCTGCTGGGCCTATTACCTTCTGTCAGATGCTGCTGCTCCTAAACTACATATTTCTCTAGAACTGGTTGAAATACTTTGACCAAAAAGAGGGGGTATGGGTTAGTTAAGAAATGCCCTTTTTTAAAAACAGAAAATTTTAAAAAATCCTATTGGCTTTTAGAAAATGTATTGTTTTTCCTAAGATTTGTTGTGAGGTTTATCTAAGTTTTTATTAAAAACAATATCAAACCTGGTCCTGAAATGGTGTACATTTTTCATTTACCAAAACCAAGCTTTTTTGGTAAACTGGTTGAAAACTAGTTTTCAGTAAACAATGAAAACTTCAACTCTTTTAATAAATAAAAAAAATCTCTCTCACACACAAAAAAAAGACAAATGGTTCAATTTCAAATCCTGAGAAACTGGAGCACCATTGAAATTTTTCACTAATTTTTGAGTTATTTTTGTTTTTGTTTTTCAACCTGCTTTAGTGTTTGCTCTCTAGGACGTATTTTACAGCACTGAGTGAACTGTAAATGTACACGTAGCTAATCTATGCAAAAATACTTTCTAATGTTACCCTGTCCTCCTTTCCCCCTGTCCATTTGTTTTTCTCCCATTTTCACATTAAAAATGGGGCAGGGATGAGCTTTTACTACATGTCTGTACAATACCTAATGCAATGGGGCCCTGACCAGATCAAAGTCTTCTAGGCATTACTGAAATATAAATATTTAATAATAATTAGCAGTTCTCTTTGTGTATTTCACATCCTCTTATCTATGACACTTATAGAAGACTGGTAGTAGGCAGAATGTAACAAAAATTACATTTATTTAAAAGAAAACATCTGCACATTTCCTCTGTTTATATTGGGTTATATTGTGTCACTTACTCTCATATCGTGCCTGATGGGACATAATTCCATTTAATACAATGCACCCCTGGTACTACACCAAAAAAATGAACAAAAACTTCCTATATGTGGTATGTCCATTACCCAAAGAAGAATGTATTTTCAATGATCGCTGGCTTGCTTACTAATTTAAGGCATAGAATAGCCTTGGATTGCATGCTCTGTGTAGATTTTGTATTTTCTTGAAGAACATCTCAATGCAGAGGGAAGACAGTTCAAAATTTATCTTTCTAACTGCAGTAGCTAATGTCTCTGAGGCTCACTGTAGAGATTTCAGAGTGATTAGTCATTCAGGAACACAATCAAGTACAGGAGAGTTTTTTCAAGAGGGTTACAATACCCAAATAAAATCAGCATCGAGAACTGATATCTCTGTGGGCTCCGTGTCAGTCATCCAAATGGGACCTATCTACTTTTTTCATTAAAAGCAGTGATTTACTGTCTTGGGTCTTATCACTACTTTCCTCCCACTACTCTCCCCTTTTCATCAGATTGAGAACAGAAGAGGCTTGAGCCTCTGAAAATAGTTCTGAGATTCTTTGGCTACTAGGAAGACTATCCTGATTTTACTCCAGAATATAGAGGATTTCAAATGTATTACCAGCCCCATATCATTGTGTGCACTTGGAGCAGTCTCATGATCTATGTCAAGCCCTTCTGCAAATTTCAAATTTTCCTTTCTGCTTAAAGATTGACTCAGATTTGACAATGTGGAGAATGAGGGCTTGGTTTTGCTAGTACCATCATGATGTTATTTCTGACTGGACAGCTATAGTAAGGTGATCAACTGTTGTTTACCTAGAACATAGCACATAGGCCCTTTTTACATTGAGTAGTTTTTTGTCCATTTTTAATTAATTGATATATCTGCAAAAGCGTGGGGGGGAAATGAAGGGCAAATATCAATTAAAATCAAAAGCGTATGCAAATTTACCATGGATTCGAATTTGTTTATTAGCTACCTTGGGCCACCTGGTGTAAATTGGCATAGCAACATTGGCTTCAACTGAGCAATGTTGATTTACACCAGCTGAGGGATTGGCCATGATTGTTTAAAATCTCCCCCCCCATCTTATTTCATTTTTAATGGTATTGATTGCAAAGTTATTGATCAGAACTGAAACATAATTAAACTGGGGGGAAAGTACCAAGAGTCTGGATTTCAATGTGCAATTAAGAAACCCTGACATTCTGACATTTGCAAAGTTAAAAGATAGTTTCACAGTAGGCCCCAAAAATGTACTATACTTTTGCTACAGGATGCATAAAAGGTTTGTGTGATGGGGTCCCCCCGGGGAGCCACCTGGAACTGGGGTATCACTGAGCCCTCGGACTCACCAGCCTGGGCTCTATCTCAGCACTAAGCTGCTGTGACAAGCTATGGACTGCTTCTGGTCCTACACTTCCACCGGCATTCGCACAGGCAGGGACACACCCAGCTGCAGTTATATGCAGGCTGACCGGCCACTACATGAACCAACATTAGAGAGGCTATAGCCAAAATAACTCCCAGCCCGGGACCCCAGAGCTGTACTGTCCTGCCCTGATCAAAACCCAGACCAGGATGAATTTATTACCCAGTTCACCTCCCCTTAACGTGGGGAGGAGTATGCACAATAAGTGTGTGTTAAACCAAGCTGAGATTTTCCCCAGACACTTCAGTCAAAGGCACACTGGTTTAGCTTAAAGCGTAAAACAAGTTTATTGCCTACAAAAAGATAGATTTTAAGTGATTACAAATGATAGCAAACAGATCAAAGCAGATTACTTAGCAAATAAACAAAACCACAAATTAAGCCTGAAATACTAAATAGATTGGATATGAATTAGCAGTCTCTTACTCTGGCTGCTGATATAAGCAGTTCACAAGGTTTCCATACACAGGCTAGAAACCCTTTTAGCCTGGGACCAGCATTTCCCCCAGTCCAGGAGATCTCTTGTATGAAAACTGAGGCCCTTGATGATGTCACAGTTACACCCCACCTTATATAACTTTAACATAGGGCGGAAACCCTTTGTTTCAAAATCAGTTCCCAGACCAGTTTGGGAAAAATACAGGTACCCAAAATGGAGATCATTGTCACGTGGTCTGGTCATATGCCCTTGCATGCTCTTCTGAATCATATCAACCATTACTTACAGGCTGTCTTGGGCATTCTCAGGAAGGCTCATCAGGTGGGGGACAAGCTTCTCCTAAGGCCTATTGTTTTTCCTAATGGCCCATTACCTTGAATAGGCCCTTGAATATCTAGACTAGAAGCATCTTGCCTAGTGGGTGTCACCCAGGTGTAACTACATTTGAAATACAGATACATAGTCAATATTCATAACTTCAGATACAAAAATGATACATGCATACAAATAGGATAATCACATTCAGTAAATCATAACTTTTCCACAGACACTTACATGACCCATCCTATACAAAATGCATCATAATTATGCCATAATCATATCATATAATAATATTACTAGGATGAATATGGGGAATAGTGTCACAGCCTGATCCTGTTGCTTACCAGCTCAAACTCCCAGTAAAATCAATCTGAGTTGCAAATGCATAACATCCCTCAGGAGCACATCCTTAAAAGTGACCAGCAATGTCCTGAAGGGATGAAACCTTGCCCTCACCTGCTTCTCTTTATGAATTATAAAGAAGTCTTGAAAAGATGACGCATGGGGAGCTCATTATTAAGTATTCTTCTTTTTTTCCTGCTTGTTCCTTTCCCTTAGAAGTTCAGGAACTGCCTACCCATGTCTCCCTTGGAGTCTCAATGGATGACTGGAGAACTAGGAACTTTATGAAACTGCATTTAACAAGGAACATAAATCTGAGCAATTGAGAGAGGTAGAGGTTTTTAATTTAATGCTTTTAACTTAAGTGCCTGAAAAACAAAGATCTCTTTTGTAAAGATTCAAATCACCCACTCTGCACCCTTCAGCTAAAGGCTGAAAAGAGCTCATTGTGTTTCTTTGCTCCTACAAGGAGACTTCCAAAGACAAGACAATGTATTCTATGATTAAAAAAACAGGCATACTTAAACCTTTTGGGCCTTCTTTGTACATAGTAAAATAAGCACAATTGAACACATCCCTTTTTTAATATTTCCCTTTGTTGATCACTTTTAATGGACAATAAATCAATAAACAGTGAATCAACTTTGTGTGTTAGGATTTACTAAACTGAAAGTTTATGGATGTTTTTAGATCATAAGGTTCTGTCCAAGTATACAGTAAATAAATGCTATAATAAAAATAGTAGCTACAGTAATGGCTTGTCAAGAACAGATGAACTGAGCTATAGACTGTAATAGGCTACTTTTCATAACATCTGAACATGGTTACCAGATATCATTATGAATTTCTTAATAGATTTACATTACAGGAGCAATGACATTTGTCGCTGTCCTTCTAACTCCATACCCATCAGTCACATGTTTTTACCTCAAGGATTTGTGGAGGACAGGGTTAGCTATATGAATGGCTTTCTAAATTCTCCAGCAGGTTCTGCTGTCACATTTAGTTGATGCTGTTAATGCCGATCAACGTTTCTGTTGATGTAAAGTAATCTTGCCATTGGAAGAGGTCTAATTTAGATGCAGCATATTTTCATTTGTTCTGTTTGGACATGCTATATAATCTGGTGCTGAAAAACAAATCTTGGAACAGCTTTTCTTGTCTGGACTGACAATTGCCCAAGTTGTTTTGCCTTTTGGGATACACTGTTTATAACTATCTGGAAGATTTATATTCTTTATATTCAGGTGCTATTTCAGATTAGGTTTTATGTGATAATCACTTGAGCAGACAAAGTAGTTTGTTCTTGTCTGGCTAATACTAAATAACTTTCATTGCAACCAGTCAGGAATATTATAAACTTGTAGCTTCAAGACATATCATTCATAAATGAACACTAATTGATTTATTCTGGAAATATATACATTACCTCTGAAGATATTCATTTTTAGACTTTGCATTTGCTCTCATATACATTTAATTACTGCATTACCATCATCTCAAAAGCCATAGCTGTTAGCTTCAACTGATAAAGTACACTGACATGAATAAAACAAAATTGCAGTTCCATATGTTAATATGGTTCCTTAGCTATTTAAACAATCTAAAAACATACAGAAAATAAAACATGGCTACAGATAAAATACTGAAGTACAAGTCAATTTGTTTTACTCTCAGATGTTTTGTACGATTATTGGGAATTTAAGATCAGTTCACTCTAAAGTTATGGAGCTAGAGGCTCACTGGGTGTAAATCAATTGAATCAGTGGAGCTATGCTGCTTTACACCAGCTGAGGATCTGGTCCATTGCCCATAGTTCTCATAAATGATCATTTTGCCTTGGTCTTCTGCCCAGGCTGAATTTCTCCCATGCTGAGTTTGGAGGGGTAGAGGAGGTGGGGTAGAAATAGTCATTCTGCTTCTAAAAGAAAAGGTAGTATGTCAAAATGAAAAAAAGACACAATAAGGAGGTGGTTTTGGTTTCAGATTGAATCCAGACTAGACAAATACCCTGCTGGACACAACCCAGGATTTTCCTTTCACATACATGCAAGCAAAAAACTCCCCAAAAGATTACTTTGAAATCACTTGAAATCAGTGTGAGAATAACACTGAAGTGAATAGTAGTATATAAAGTGCACACCATCATGAAGCATGCCATACTTCATCATTCTATGGCTTCCCATACTTTTTCTGCAGCTTTTTGGACTGAGCCAAATATCACAAGTTGATGTATGAATCAATGAGGGCTGCTGTCATCACTTCTGTGATATGTATAACAAAAGATACAACAATGGTGCTTTAAAGCTTACTAGCTGCATTAAATAACTAAGATTTGCATTTAGCTAAGCTCAATGTTGGCTGGATCCAGCACCCATTCAAATCTATGCAAATCACTGACTTCAGTGGGCGTTGGATCAGGCTCACTATGCAATATTTTAGCTCTTTCCTATAGAAAATGCAAGATAATACCACAAATACTGAACTAACCACATCTATTACCTTAAGCAAATAAGAGAGAAATCTACTAAAAGAAACTACAAGAGAAGGAGCGTGGTTTGTTTCACATAAGACAATATGAGATCATTAAATGGCACATATCAAGTTACATTAAAAATTGATTAAAAAAACAAAGAATAGTCACCCAATTAAAGGAGAGCTGAAGAGGTAGATCAAGTTAGAGCAGATAAAAAGTCTCATGTGTTAAGGACCTGATTCTATAAAATACTTAAGCATGTAAGCAGTCCCACTGAAATCACTGAGACCACCCATGCTTAGTTCTACATGTCCTAATGTAACTCGCTGAACTGGGGCCAAAGTTATCAAGTTAATTCAGTACCTGACTAGTAGAAAACATCACCCAGTTAATTCATGAGACTTGTTATATAGATTTATTTCTGACAATGCAATAGTTTGGTCTGGATCACAGTCTGGTCCAAATATTTTGACTCTTCCATACTTTATGGTGCCCATATTCAAAATAGTGCGTTGGAGATAGGCATGGAACATATACATCCTTGTTTAGAGCTGCCAGCACGAGCCCTAAGCATCACTTAACTTCTGTTGAATGCTGATTTTGAAGGCATAAGTGGCACAGAGGCCTAGTAGCAGCCCTCCACAAACAGATGTTTTTTTCAATGTTCCATTCAGCAAAAAGAAAAGGAGTACTTGTGGCACCTTAGAGACTAACAAATTTATTTGAGCATAAGCTTTCGTGAGCTACAGCTCACTTCATCGGATGCATTACATTCAGCATAGAAATCTTCATATAAGAAAAAATTAATGATCTTTCTGGTCCTCTCTCCAAGAGTTGCTAATGCCTGACAAACCAGGGATTGTATGTAATTCCATAAGGGAGGGGGACCACAGCCCTCCAGGAACTAAAAGTAGTGGGGGTGAAGGGTGGGGGATAATTAGGCAAATGAACTCAGGTTGAACTCAATAGGCAAATGAACCCAAGAGGTGCTATCACCTGGTGAGTCTTGCATAAACTGATTCAAACTGGACTTTCTAGAGACCAGTAAACAAAGAAAGGTTATTTATCCAAAAGTCCTGAGTTTAAACTGACTCAGAGCCTGCTTTCTGACCCAGCAAATGGACAGGACCTTCTGTCCCTCCCAGGGGGATTCCCAGTCCTTAGGGAAGAGTTCTTTTAGTGCTTTTAATATGTTTTCTCTGCAATGCTTTTACCCTAAAAATAAACATGCTTGCTTAGCAAGGGCTCTGTGGTAACTTATACCTATAGACAATTGTGTTGTTATAGCCTCTGAAGTGAAAAGTAGAGCAGGCCTGTTGAGGCAGTCTGACTTTGCTGGGGAATTCACAGGTAAGCAGGGAACTGTGGAGTCTGGAAATATCCCAGTCAGGAGAGACAGATGTGTGTGTGTGTGTGTCTGCCCAAGAGAGGTAATGACTGGAGAACCAGAAACCTAAGAGTGGGAGTCCTTGTTAGACCATGGAGAGGGAATACAGGCATAGTTGCCCTGAACTGTGATAGTTACCAGTGCAATTTAGAGCAGCCTGATAACCCACCCTTTACAATCTTCTCCATCCTGAGCTCCTTGGCAACAGCTTAGGATGTGGGTCAGACTGAAGAAAGATGTCCCCACTCATTGATATCTACAATTTACATTAAGTGGCCTTTATAAAAGAACAAAAAGCTTTTACTGAGTGAGTGAAATGTCTCATATATATTAAGAGGATAGTACTAATAGGTGCCCTTATGCACAATATCAAAAGTATCAAGCAATGTCAAGTATATAAACCAGCTCTGGTTATCAAGAAAATCAGATTTTTAAGTGTTACATGTACTTGAATTAAATTACACTAAGAAGTTGGTAACATACTAAAACAGTCTTTAAAGGTTTTGGGTTTACTAGCAAGGGCTTAAGTTTCCCCCATTCCTCCTCGTTAGTGAGAGTCCCTGGACGATCAATATTGGAACCGAATGAATCAGTTTTTAAAGCAGTGTCAGGTGGTATCCACAATTGAATTATTTATGCTATTGCGTGACAGCTATATGCATCCAAAAATATAATTTAGTACAATATTAGTAATATGAAATATAAAGGGCTTGATTTGGAAAAGTTGTTTCCAAATTAGTGCATACGATTTTGTGCCCAGAAATAATTGCCAGCATGTCTCACAGCACTTAGATCTCTACCTACCTGCCAGTCTCTGGGATAATTCTTCTCACAAATTGGGTAATACGATGTCTTGGCAATTTTGTGGGCTTATTTTATAGTTCTCTCATTACTACTTGTGGGTGCAAAAATGAAGGTCAAAAACAGAGGCTGCATCGAGGTGCTTTTTAAAAATAAGGGTCAAAATACAGATTCATAGATTCATAGATACTAAGGTCAGAAGGGACCATTCTGATCATCTAGTCTGACCTCCTGCACAATGCAGGCCACAGAATCTCACCCACCCACTCCTATGAAAAATCTCACCTATGTCTGAGCTATTGAAGTCCTCAAATCGTGGTTTAAAGACTTCAAGGAGCAGAGAAGCCTCCCTCAAGTGACCCATGCCCCATGCTACAGAGGAAGGCGAAAAACCTCCAGGGCCTCTTCCAGTCTGTCCTGGAGGAAAATTCCTTCCCGACCCCAAATATGGCGATCAGCTAAACCCTGAGCATATGGGCAAGATTCACCAGCCAGATACTACAGAAAATTCTTTCCTGGGTAATTCAGATCCCATCCATCTAATATCCCATCTCAGGGGATTAGGCCTATTTACCCATAATATTTAAAGATCAATTAATTACCAAAATTACATTATCCCATCATACCATCTCCTCCATAAACTTATTGAGTAGAATCTTAAAGCCATATAGATCTTTTGCCCCCGCAAAAATAGCACGCACAAAGATGACATAATAACCATGGACAAGTTGTCTATCATGGTCAACTCATGCTCACCTTAGTCACATTGTATTCTCAGAAACTTCAGAGGAAGCATTCATTGGTTTCATGCCTAGATAAGATATATAAAGGGGAAAAATGATCCAAGTTCATAATTATGAAAATATTTCCCCCCAAAAATAGAATGAGCATGGTGAAAGAGAAATCAGTCAGACCTCAATGAAATTCTGCTGATTTACACCAGCTGAGGATCTGACCATAAATCTTTATTTTCGGGGACTATCACACTGAGGTATCCTTGTTCTTTAGGATCATATCCATATTCCCATCTCTTCCAAGTAGAAACAGCCTTTATTTTGGGGAACAAATATCAAGACGAAGAAAGAAAATCTGTTCTGAAAAGTTTATTTTCCTGTGATTACATCTTTTTGCTCATTGCTGTACCTTTCCAAAGTTCTGGTTTTCATGGCAGTATAAATTATGCCCAGAGTCATCTGATCAGGTAAACAGTATAACTGATTAACATAATTAGGATGAAACATACCAAAGTCTGTTTGAATCATTAGGGAGTATTGTGCATGACATCACTCAGTGATACTTAGCAACTCATCTATGAAAAGAAATGGTATATGAGATCTCAGGTGGGTTTAGGTGATGTACTACATCCCAGTTTAGAGCTCGGTGCTTCATTTGTCTTACTAGAAGCCAACTTTTTTAACTTTGTTTAGTTTTACAAAGAAATTACAGTAAATGGAGATCACCATGTTGTGACTTGTATTATGATGATTTTTTATTATTATCCTCTTTTAACAAAGAGTTGCATTTAATACATAGGTAGTATTCTCCTTAGAAGGTTTAGTAACGATTTCGTGCAATCTTTCTGCATCTCAATTAAGGAGACGGCATTCAGGAAGTAAAAACAATGAAAGAGCTTTAAATGTAATAAAATATATTTTGGTTATTATACAGTTATTATGAAAAATGCAAACATTCATCTAAAAATGTATGAAAATACTACTTGCTGAAAGAAAACCTCCATATTTAGTGGGTGATCTGACATCTTAATTAGCTGCTAAAGTGTACACAAATCTAATACCTGTACAAACACAGAAAGGGAGAGAAAGTGAGTACCCTACTCTTTAAGAAAGATCAAAATGTAGGGCTTGATTGTATTTTTCAGTCCCCTTTTAGTAAGGGGCAACATATAGCTGAGCTGCCCCATGAGCAGACCGGGGAGGGAATTAATATTTATAGGGTGAAATCAGTGGGAGTTTTGTCATTGATGGGTCATAAGGTCATCAATGACAATTAGCAAAGATGGTCAAGGATGCAAACCCATGCTCTGGATGTCCCTAAAGCTCCAACGCCCAGACACTGGAACTGAGGGATGGATCATTTGAAATTGGCCTGTCCTGTTCATTCCCACTGAAGCATCTGATGCTGGCCACTGACAGAAGACAGAATAGTGGGCTAGATGGACCATTGGTCTGACCCAGTACGGCCGTTCTTATATTCCTTTGCCGTTGATGTTAATGGAGCTAGGATTTAACCCATAGAATCTCAATTCCTTGCTCTTGCTCTAAGTGAAGAAATAATCTGTTGTTGATGTATCTGGTAGCAGATTATTTCTCCCTGTGCTTCAGTTTAACTCCATTGGTCTTGCACTCTGCTCTGTGTCATAAAGGCAGGTCCACAATCTTTCCCTTACTTGTGAACCTTGTTTGATTATGATGTGAGCACACAGCGCAGCCCTTGTCATATCCACTCCTGATATAATAAATGTACAAAGAAATACACCTAGGCAAATATGTGCAGATCTCATTCTCTATTACAAGATATGGTCTATAGTACACAGCAAGATGTGCTAGACCAATACTAACACATCACCCAGATGACAGTTTGGGGTTGAGTGCCATTGAACACCAGGGTGTGCCTCTTCAATGTATGATGAAGGAATTTAGCCATGTGACTGGTAACTGTTAATGGAAGTTGCACAGCGGAAGCCCCACTCACTGCACTGAAGATTTTCTCTCATAAATATTTCCAGGTTATCGCAAAAGCAAACAAAGTGAGCATCAATCAGAGCCCTACCTGTGCTGAATAAGATCATTCTGCTCCATTATGAGAGCTGGCAGCATGCATTATTCATTGCTTATCTGATCTAGTGGTTATGCATTGGACAATGTTACACAACACATGGAGATATTGGCAAGGATTCTCTCCCCACAGCCCATCCCCTGTACAGTGCGGTGGCAGTGTAAAGGGACTGGAAATAACCCTTAGCAATTCCCCCAATGAAGGCACCGTGGAAGGATATTGTAGAGGTCTTGCACAGGATGTCTCTCAACCCTTGGTAGAGGGGGCATGCTAGGAGATAGGGTTGGGGTAGAATGTGCTTGTTGGAGTTGAATGGGGCAGGCCACAGCGCATAGCATTGCTGAGATTCTGGGTAGTGCTGCTGCCCATAGACATCCATAAATGGACTGAGTTGTTCTGTGGCCACACTGGTGCCCAGAACAGCCAGTATCAGAAAGGTATAAAGATGGCTTAAAGCAACTATAGCCCCACTTCCACCTCCAACAGATGCAGCACACAATTGCTCCTCTTAGCTCAAAACAGAATAAATTTCATTTCCTGCCCTGTCAGCAGGAAATCCTTCACACACCCTTTGTGGTCATCCCTTTGGAATTCCCTGCAGCCACTTTTGAATTTGGGCATTTTCAATCCATATCTGGACACCTGAATGAAAGGGTTCTGGTCTTTAGAAATGCTGATCAGCTGCAGCTCCTATTGGTGCTGATAGAATTTTTAGGGTGCTCTTCTTCCCTGAAACATAGACCACTTTTACATGGATGCCCAAATATGGATTTCATAGCCTATCTTGACAGGTTTCAGAGTAGCAGCCGTGTTAGTCTGTATTCGCAAAAAGAAAAGGAGTACTTGTGGCACCTTAGAGACTAACAAATTTATTAGACAATAAGCTTTCGTGAGCTACAGCTCACTTCATCGGATGCATTTGGTGGAAAAAACAGAGGAGAGATTTATATACACACACACAGAGAACATGAAACAATGGGTTTATCATACACACTGTAAGGAGAGTGATCACTTAAGATAAGCCATCACCAGCAGCAGGGGGGGGAAGGAGGAAAACCTTTCATGGTGACAAGCAAGGTTTTCCTCCTTTCCCCCCCCTGCTGCTGGTGATGGCTTATCTTAAGTGATCACTCTCCTTACAGTGTGTATGATAAACCCATTGTTTCATGTTCTCTGTGTGTGTGTATATAAATCTCTCCTCTGTTTTTTCCACCAAATGCATCCGATGAAGTGAGCTGTAGCTCACGAAAGCTTATGCTCTAATAAATTTGTTAGTCTCTAAGGTGCCACAAGTACTCCTTTTCTTATAGTCTATCTTGAGACACGTAAATTTGAATATGTTGGCCAAATCTTTAAGCTGTAAACAGTGCTGCAGATAGTCTATCAGAAATATTGACCTCATATCTGGATGCTATCATGGGATATTGCCACATTTGGCTGTTTGTCCTACAGGGTGAATGTAGGTATTCAGAAATCATACAATTTCAGCAATGCCAGTAGAGCTGGTGTTAGTCACAGATACAGATGAAGCTATTTAAGATTGCCTTTGGGTGACCATTCTAAGAAAGTAACTTCTGGAGACATCTTGAAAATGATTGAATTACTGAACCTGAAAATTACTATTGCCTGCAGCGTTTAACCAGTAACACCTCACCGTGTTGCCCTGTGCTTGTTTAAATTGCTATGTATTCCATGTCAAATTAGAAAATGGACAAGGTAGATGAAGCAAACAGTGGATAATGTGAGCAATGGAAAAAGTGACTATGAAAAAAATTGTCACCCAAATACTTCCTCTGAAATTCTTGGTAGGAAAAGCCAGGTTTTACAAATGCTACAGCTAAGCAAATCCATCTGGATAAAATGAAAATTTATCTGTACCTTGACCTAAAAACTCAAAGCAAATCTTTTATGGTGTTTCACATTCAAGTAACTTTGAAACAGAGATTGTGGGGTGTTTGTTTTTTGTTTGGTTTGTTGATTTTTGTGGGGGGGTTTTGGGTTGTTGGTTGGTTTCTATTTATTTATTTATTTATTGCCTCTGAGAGCAAGGTATTTTCTAATTCCATCAGGAACCAGAAATGGAAAGACCAAAACACCACAGAATGCCCCGGGGTGCCACTTGGGACCAAGGTACCACTGAGCCCACCTGACCCACCAGCCTAGGTTCCCTTTATACTGTACTGCTATGCAGCCTGTCAAACCCTTCCCCAGGCTTCAGACAGCACTTTACCAGCACAAAAACAGGTAGGTACACACCCAGCTGCAGCAATAAACACAGATGCTGAGATCAACTATGCATGGGAAGGCTCAGGTAAGGAACTGCCCACTTACTCAAGTGCACACACCCCTCTGGAGTATAAACCCAAAATTATACTGTCTTGCGCTGCACAGAGATCTGTACAGCGTAAACTCATGAAATTTGCCCCCTCCCTTAATTTGGAGAGGAATATACACAGCTTTCTGCTGCCAGTTATGATTTCCAAACACACTGGTTTTAGACAAAACAAAAGCAAGTTTATTTACCACAAAAGATAGATTTTAAATGATTATAAGGGATAGCAAACAGATCAAAGCAGATTACCTAGCTAATAAAACAAACATGCAATCTAAGCTTAATATACTAAAGACATTTGATATGTGTAACACATTCTCACCCTAAATGTTGTTTTAGGCATATTGCAGAGATTCTTGAAGGCAAGTTGCACTTGCTTGCTGCTTAAAATACCAGTTATTCCTTTCACAGACTAGACAACACTCTAGCCTGGGTTCAGCCTTTCTCCCCTAGTTCAGTCTTTTTGTTTCTCAGATGTTTCCAGCAGTTTTCTTTCTTGGGCAAGGAGTCAGTGAAGAAAAAAACCACGATGATGTCATCCCCTGCCTTAAATAGCTTTTGTATATGGGGGGAATCCTTTGTCTCCAAGTTTGATTCCCATACCTGGTCAATGGAAAAATACTAGTATTATCATGGAGTCCAGTACCAGATGACTTGGTCACATGCCTCTGTAAGGCCATAGCAGCCATGAGACACAGGCTGTTTGTAACGTTCTTAGGAAGGCTTCCCAGGAAGGCTCCCTGGTGGGAGATTAGCATGTTCTAAGACCTATTGTTCTCCCTAATGGCCCTTCCCAACCAGCCATGTAAACTGATTGCATTCGGTCTAGTTGGCAGTCCCCAGGTGTAAACACCTTTGTAATAGGTGTATAGACAAGATTCCTAACTTCAGATACAAAAATGATACATGCACACAAATAGGAGACTCATATTCAGTAAATCATGATCTTTTCAACGACACCTCACACGACCTATCTTGTATAAAATACATCATAGTTATGCCATAAATATATTATAACAATATCTCTCTGAAGAATATGAGGCATAATGCCACATGCCCCATTTCTAATCAGACCAGAAGCAGACTCCCAGCCCAGTTTTGACCATCTCAAGAGGCTTGCATGTAATTTAGCTTTACATCTGAATCTTTGGACCATGATCAGTATTGACTCTTTTGAGCTTCTGACTACACCAACGATGTCCACCAGTGGTTACAGACCAATCCATCTCAATTGTTTGGTTGATCCTGGAGACTCTCCCAATCGATCATGATCTCCGGCCGCTAAAAGTCTGCCGGTGCAGTGGGGCTGCCACTAAGGCAGGCTCCGTGCCTGTCTGGCTCCATGCTGCTCCCGGAAATGGCCAGCATGCCCCCACAGCCCTGGGAGGAGCGCAGAGGTCTCTGCACACTGCTCCTGCCTGCAAGCACCGCCCCGGAATGGAGAACTGTGGCCAATGGGAGCTGCAGGGATGATGCCTGCAGAGAGGGGCAGTACATGGAGCCATGTGCCCCTCCCCCCGCCTGGGGGGGGAGGGACACGTTGACCCCTTCCAGGAGTGGTGTGGGGCCGGGGCAAGTAGGGAGCTTGCCTTAGCCCCGCTGCACAGCCTCTCGGGAGCGAGCCGAGATACGAGCCACCTGACAGGACCCCACACCCTAGCCCTGAGCCCCCTCCTGGAACCAGCACCCCGTACCCCATCCTGCACCCCAACACTCTGCCCCAGCCTGGAGCCGACTCCTGGACCCAAACTCCCTCCCAGATTGCACCCCTCCCCCACTCCTACACCACATGCTTCATGCTCAGCCCGGACCTCCCTCCCACACTCCAAACTCCTCGGCCCCAGTTCAGAGCCTGCACCCCCTCCGGAACCCCACTCCCCTGCCCCAGTCCAGTGAAAGTGAGTGAGGGTGGAGGAGAGCAAGTGACAGGGAGAGGGGAGGGATGGAGTGAACAGGGCAGTGATGGAGTGAACAGTGCCTCGGGGATGGGGCAGGGTAGATCCTGGGTTGCACTTAAATTCAAAAAGTGATCTTGTACGTAAAAAGGTTGGAGACCACTGCTGTACACATTCTCACACAGACTCTCATTATTCAGAGGTGCCAAAATCGTTCGTGCATATTTGCACATCTTAGCAAGCTTTTCAATAGTCTTCAGATATATAACGTATGTGTTCATTGGATGCCATTTTTGAGATGTGTACAGTAGCTATTCATTATAAACATTCTAAGTGCTATATTATAAATTATAGGCACAGCCCTTGCAGGACTAAACACATTTTTGCATCAGTCTGAAGAATTTAATAAACCTAAACCTCTTTAGACTGGCTGATACAGTTGAAATAAAGTAGAATATGGAATGATCATTAGTACCCACCATTAACTGAAGACTTTTTTAGACATAGTCTTCGCTACAGGGGTAAGTCAACCAATTTACACTACTCCAGCTATGTGAATAAGATGTAGCTTAGGCTGACTTCCCATGGTGTCGTCACTGCGCTTTGTTGATGGGAGATGCTCTCCAGTCGACTTCCCTTACTCTTCTCAGAGAGCATTCTGCTGTTGATTTAGTGGGCACTTATCTCGGCCGGCTCCCGAGTGGCTGTGCAGCAGAGTTAATCTCCCCATAGTGAAAAGCAGCCCTTAGAGACAAACTGACAGCTGACATAAGCAGGCTCAATTCCACTGATTGCAATGGAATTGTGCCCGCTTACATCGGAAGTGAATTTGGCCATTATCATCAAATTTTCTTTTCATTTGACTCTGTAATGAAGGAAATCATTGTGATTTGGGCATTCCACTGCTGGCACAGAGTTCAATTAGAGTCTATGTGTATATTTATTTGAACTTGTGAGATCAAGTATTGAATATGGTTAATCTATTATGAGACATAAATTCAGTCACATGGTAAAGAGATTACAATGAAATTATATACACCCTCTATTAGAACTCCACTGCTAACTCGGAACAACACTCATTTATTATTATTATACATCCCAAAGTGCTTTTGGCACAGTTCTGACGCACTCAAATAACAGACATGTAATCCAAATTTATTGCCAAAGATAGATCCCCCTAGGAATGGCAAACTGTCCACTCAGTTCCTGTACTGTCAGATTCCATATTTTGCCAGCTATCCAAATGACTTTGGGCATGTTTCCAGGAAAAATATATTAGATGCATATTATAAAACACTATTTTGACCTGCACCTTTGTTTTTTTTTTTTAAAAAAAAGAGAGACACACACTCCAAACTTTTAAACAGGAATAATAGAAGACAGGCTCTAGAATTTGTGCCCTAAGAATTTGTGAAGGAAATTCAGTGATCCATCAAAGTAATCACATTTAAATACTAGGTATAAACATACAGTAAGATTCTGGAGAAAGTAGTTTGGGAGAATGAAATACCAACTCCTATACCTTTTCATTTATTTCCACTTTCCCCCACCCCTGTTTGATTTAATATTGGAAGACAGGTAAATAGATGGAGAATTGGCTGATGTATTTTTTCCATCAATTAAAAATTGCACAGCATCTGGGTCAGCCTCCATGCAAGAGACCTAATATAAATTGATTTAGTGAATCTAATTCATGTAAGATATGATTTCAATTCATTATCTGATTTCTAAAATGTAGGGCCTAAAGATCTTGTTTTCATAATCCAGGTATATGGAGGTCCTGGAAATCAGGAGGAGGGCAGGGATAGCTCAGTGGTTTGAGCATTGGCCTGGTAAACCCAGAGTTGTGAGTTCAATCCTTGAGGGGGCCATTTAGGGATCTGCAGCAAAAATTCAGGATTGGTCCTGCTTTGAGCAGGGGGTTGGACTAGATGACCTCCTGAGGTCCCTTCCAATCCTGATATTCTATGAAAAGGTGTACTATAACTTGCAAAGGATTTAAAATGTACTGTGCATGATCCTGCTGGGCACCCTGCACACCCTAGTTCAATAGAAATTGGATTGGGACCATTGTGTGAAATGTCTCCCTATCTTTTCCTTTATGAAAAGTTGTCTAATTGCATGGGTGTTCCCTAGATCACTGTATTAGTAATGGGGCCTTATTCACACAAATGAGGTCAACAGGACAACTTTGTGAATAAAGGAAATGGGATTTAGCTGCATAATCTGGATCCAATGCTCATTTAAGTAAATAGAAAGACTGCCATGAGCTTCAGTGTGCATTGGATCAGACCCTATATCAGTATCCCTTAAGACTATGTATTCTGTTATCCTTACCCTGGGAAAACTCCCATTGACGTCTATAAAGATCTTGCCTGAGCAAAGAATGCAAGATTGCACTTTATCACTAGGAGGCATATACTATTGAATAAACTACTGCTCCTTTACTTTGCGACAGAGTGAAATATAACGTGGTTGAATTTACTGAAGCTGGAAAAGTCAAATGGACTGGACTGAACAAAGTGGTTTCTGGGATTTTGTTGCTTATTCTGAATTCACTAAGGAAATTTGACAACTAAAGGATTTAAAATCATAGTACTTTTAATGAAAAAGAAAAGGAGTACTTGTGGCACCTTAGAGACTAACAAATTTATTTGAGAATAAGCTTTCGTGAGCTACAGCTCACTTCATCGGATGCATTCAGTGGAAGCTGTAGCTAACAAAAGCTTATGCTCAAATAAATTTGTTAGTTTCTAAGGTGCCACAAGTACTCCTTTTCTTTTTGCAAATACAGACTAACATGGCTGCTACACTGAAACCAGTACTTTTAATGGAATCTCTTTATAAAAAGAATAATGGAATTGGTACATAACTAATCAAATATATTGGTGCTCACAGGGGAGATTACATTGGTTCATTTGTCCTTTTGTTAGTGTTTTATACTGTCTCTATTTTAGATTTTTTTTCATTTTCTTTCCACCTTTTCTCTGAGTTTTAATAGAACAAATTCATTTAGTGTTCATTGTGAAATGGTTCTGGAATAGATTACACTGTGCTTAATTGATTGTATTTTTGTAAGACCATTTAAGTGAAATATATTTTTAGGGATTTTAGGTTTATATTGAAAATTAATAAAAAGTGTTAAAAAGAAGATAGCAAAATATTTTTAACAATACTAATGCTTCTGGATTCCATTGTTGTAATAGATCTATATATTTGTATGTTCCCCTATGCTGCTCATGGAGTTAGCATACTGATGTGACTAAGAAATACACTTGCAGCTTTCTATATAGTTTTCATATTATACTCTATTTACTTAAGATTTTTAAAAAATCAAGAAGTCTTATAAAAGTTAATTAGGTCTTTAAAAATGTGAAGTGTAATCAAAGAGTTTTGCTTCATGTCTAGTTTTCAGTGCTAGACTGTTGGCATCATATTGCATGATTAAGAGTCACTCTCCTAATTTAGCTATTAGGCAATCATTAGGCTGATTACTACATATTGACTGCTGTACTTAACTCTCTGATCATGCTACAGGAGGAAAAATTGTACCTGCAGAAATTTACCTATGACAGCTTTGCCTAACAGTTCTCAAAGCTGTTTTGCTTTTTAATATGTTTTGCCTTTCAAATTAAATTCTCACCTTGGCATTTACAAATGTAAAATCCCTGTCAGGTTGTTACAGTAGATTGTAACGTTGTGGCTGGATTTAATGCAAAAAAAACAAATATTGCTTGTGCATCCCAAACTCCCAAGGTCCATTCAGGTCATTTTTTCATACCGGAAGATAATTGGAATGAAATTCAGTTATTATATAAAGGACAGAGGAAAGATAGTCTTGTGGTTTAAGGCACTGTACTGGAACTTGGGAGACTTGAATTTAATTCCTGTCTCTCCTATGGATTTCTTGGGCATGTCACTGATCTCTCTATACCTCAGTTCCTCATCTGTAAAATAGGGATTCTAATACTGACTTTCTCTGTCTTGTTTAGTTAAAGTATAAGATCTTTGGGGCAGGATCTGTCTCTAACCATAGTTTTGTACACTGTCAAGCACAGTGGGGCCTCGATTTCAGTTGGATCCTTCAGGCACTACTGTCACACAAATGATAGTATGAAGGAGGACCTTTCCAGTGATCCATACTAAGTTCTAAAGCAAAACTGGATGATCATGGGCTCC
Organism: Dermochelys coriacea; assembly: GCF_009764565.3. Classification (NCBI taxonomy): domain Eukaryota; kingdom Metazoa; phylum Chordata; order Testudines; family Dermochelyidae; genus Dermochelys; species Dermochelys coriacea. The sequence continues at coordinate 38,652,707 of NC_050076.1, forward strand.
TGAACACTGAGCAGGTCCCTGTTTTGTGGGTTCCCTGTTAGCTTTATAAAAATCCCAGAATTTTGTAAATCCCTCAAGACTTGTCATCTGGTCAGCTAAGGCAATGAAACTGGATACAGGCTAGCTGAGTGCATGTGTGCCTACCTCAAGCACCACCACTCTACATGCCCTGCATTCTCCCACAAGGCTTTTCAGTGAGCTACCCCTCTGCTTGGGTCCTCAAGCCAGCCCTCCTCTGAATATGAAGTAAAATACACAGGGTGATGGTGAAAGAGAGAGAGGGGAGTTTCTTGGTTGAAGGAGGCACATTCTCATCTCTTCCTTATGTCCAAGCCTTCCTCTACATCCCTGTCTGATCACCAAAAAACTTTCTCAGGCTTGCCTCATCCCACAATGACCTGGTCCTGGTTTGTCATTGTGAAAATCTGGTCAACCTAGTAAAGTAACGGCTGTGACGTTACACCCCATATTCTTTATGGAAATATGCTTATGATATGGATATGACATAACTGAGGTATATTTTATTCAAGATGGGTCTAAGGTATCATTGGAAAGGTTATAATTCACTGAATGTGATTATCCAATTTGTAATCATGAATCACTTCTATATCTAAAGTTAGGAATATAGACTATGTAACAATTACAACTGTGGTTATACTTGGAGACGCCCACCAGACAGTAAGCAATCAGCCTTAATGGTCCATTAGGAAAAAGACAATGAGTCTTTGAAGATGTGGATCCCCCATTTTCCAGGAGTTCCTTCTTGTGGACATTACAAATAAATTTGGCTTCATGGTTGCTTTGATACTGCAAGATCAGGTGATAAGGTCACCTGGTAAAAAGTGTCATCTTGAACACTGCTAGTACTTTTCTACTGGAAACAAAGGCTTCCTGCCTTACGTAAATTCTATTTAAGGCTGGGGAGTAAGGAAAACAGGACTCTTCTCCATTGCCTTCCTGCCCAAGAAGAAAGACTGCTGGAAGTACCTGAAGAGAAAAAGGAACTGAGCTGTGGGAATGGCAAGGGCTGAGTCCAGGCTGAGACAGAGGAGTCTAGTCTGTAAAGAGAAATACCTGGAACTCTAAGATACAGAAACTCCGCAAATTGCCTAAAGGGTAAGAACATTTAGGGTGAGAAATTACTTCTTGAAACCAGGTTTCAGAGTAGCAGCCGTGTTAGTCTGTATTCGCAAAAAGAAAAGAAGTACTTGAGGCACCTTAGAGACTAACAAATTTGTTTGAGCATAAGCTTTCGTGAGCTACAGCTCACTTCATTAATGCATCCAATGAAGTGAGCTGTAGCTCACGAAAGCTTATGCTCAAATAAATTTGTTAGTCTCTAAGGTGCCACAAGTACTCCTTTTTTTTTCTTGAAACCAGTCTCTTAAAGATCTTAAGTTTAATATGTGTGTTTTGTTTTATTTGCTTAGTAATCTGCCTTGTTCTTTTTGCTATCCCTTATAATCACTTAATCTACCTTTTATAGTTAATAAACCTATTTTTTATTATTAAACCCAATTTGTGCAATTTCTAACTGGGGGGGAGAAGTTGTGCACATTGAGGGAGGGGGCGAATTTATGAGCTTACGTTGTATAGGTTTCTCTACAGTGCAAGACAATATTATTTTGGTGTACTTTCCAGAGGAGAGCTGCACTTGAGTGCCGGGTGATTTCCTAGCTGAGTCTTCTGATAGAGAGCTGTTTGCAGACTGTGTGGTTCTACAGCTGGTGCGTCCCTAGCTGTGTGTGTGTGTGCTGCCAGAGGCCAGTGAGCCTAATTCAGCAAAACAGGGAAAGAAAGCCCAAGTTAGTGGAGCAGTGAAATCCCAGTACATCAGGTGGTATCTCAGAAGGGGAGTCCAACCCATCAAAATGGCAATGAAAGGCATGACTCTATGACCCTTTTGCACCCCAAACTCCCACTGGAGTGAGTTTGGAGTGTACTAGGAAGAGAGGATCAGGCCTAGATTGCCATACTGTGAAAAATTATTATACTGAATTGGAAAGGAACTCCTTTGGTTTCATAGCCAGTGAAATTCCTTCTCCCCCGTGTAAAGTACTGGAGTAAATAGGCCTTCTGGAAGTGAAGTGTTCTGAAGTGTTGGACACTGCCCTTTGCCCCACTTGTGTGAGGTGTTGGGGCTGTTAGATCTTTGTCATTGCTGAGCTATTAGTTCTTCCCTGGTCTGCTCCCAACACTATCCTCTGTGCAAGTCTATGTCAGGCCATAGTGGAGCTCATCCCACTGGTAAGCACTGAGTGCATTTGCTCTCCACTGAATCTCTGCACAACTTAATTTGCTTGACTAGCAGTCTGTGCGTGAATCCATAATTAATAGCCAGATTTAATTTCTCACATATGAAAATGTGACTGCAATGCATAATCAGCTATAAATGCTTGGAAACTTAGTCACTTTCTGAAGCATTTAAAAAGATGAAATTCATATCTCCTGCAATCTTATTCTGTGTATATTATATAATACATAAAAATGCCCACACAAAACACCTTATGTAAAAAAAAATGACGTGACTATTGGTGGGATATAACATTACCTAATGTATTTTTATCATATCACCAAGTATTTTCCTTCTGAAGATAACTGATTGCACTTGATTGAAGATTCTGTTATCATTAGGAGAATACACTTTTGTTTTATAATTTCCCAAACCTGCTATAAATCCAGCTACTCACCTCTTCTCTCTGTAAAGAACTGACATCTGCCAGCAGTAGCTTCCCACACAGCAGACCTCTTTGAATATTACCTCACAAAAGTCATGTGTATGAAAAGACATGCCAGGTCAAGAAAGTAGTAGCATTTAAGTGATATCATTTCAGCCAGCAAGTTAAAATGAAGCATAGGAGAACTGCTTTGGATAAAAAAAACAACTACTTAAAACCTTCCTGCAAAATACAAACCAATACTGACCTGCTAAAGTTTGAAAAAGTTCTGCTAACTTTTGGGACATAGCTTTAATCGTTGGAATTCTGAGGGAGTGGTGATACATCAAACACATATATATGCACTGAGATCTTGCTGAGAATATCCCATGGATTGCTAGCTGTTCATTCCTAGCTCTGTAGTATGTGGGGAGACTGGCTCCTATGCAGGACTGATGTTAAGGTTAGGGGTGCCGACTCTTGGGTACCGTTGAGTCTGAATTCCAGTGTGGCTCATTTTAAGCATTAAGGAGATATATGCAAGTTAAGGTTTTTAACTTGCATATATCTCCTCCGCATCAGCAAATAGGGATGGGCTCCAGAACTGATATCTATCCCCTCCAGTACCAGTAAGTTCAGAGAAGGGAGAGGGACAGGTGCATAGACATGTTTCTATCTCTTTCCTCGGTCTTGTGCAATCTGAATGAGTAGCAGCCCTCATTGTGCTGCTTTCATAGCAGGAGCTGAGTTCACATGTGTGGGTTCTGTACTACCTGCAGGGGGTGCTGCTGGCACAGAATTCCCATGCAATAGATGTGCAGACTAACGTTTCAGAATCAGTTCACTCATACCTTTGTACTTCCTGCTTTGGGCTGGGAGTAGCACTAGAAGTATGAAAATTATTCCAGAGAACGTTTTTCTTGTGGCAGTGATGTGGCCTGGCAGATGCAGAAAACAGTAGGAGGAAAAAAAAAAAGAGTTTAGGTGCTTTGAACAAGATTCTGAACTGAAGTTTTTGCGGGGCTAGAGTCTTTCCACCGACTTCAGTGGGCTTTGAATCAGACTCTTGGCCCAGACATCTGACTCTCCTGATGTTCACCCATCACTGATTAAAATGTATATTTCCTTTAATTTTCACTTTTCCAGGTGACAATTGCTCTGAAGGAGACCTGTTTATGCACTGCTATAGATCAGAAATGCTATGCTTCTTCCAGCACATTACAGCCAAAGAGCTATGGATTTTCCATGGAGCTGACTCATAAGAGCCTTACAATTATTAAAACTTTTTGTTTTGATGTCACTTGAAGAGAAGTAAACATCAATCGGGAATTTTTTCCCTGGTAATTAATCAGTGAGCACCTTCTCTTCCCTACTCCCTTTATTTGCTTTACTTTATGTCTGCCCTATTTCTTACTAATGGTACCAGGCAGCTGTATTGCGTGGACTTCTCTGCTTTAGTAACAGAACTCTCCTCTTGGATCAATCATAGCTTTACAAATTAGAACAATCCACACTGCACTCATTTGAAATATGAAAGAGAAGGATTCTAATTTTTTATAATGCCAACTTTGCATGCATTATACAGCATGCATAATGTCCTTTAAATTAAGAAATTAGTGACATTTCCTTGATGGCTCACTTTCTTATTAGGTCACATTTGGCATAAGTCTTCCAGGCTATTTCTGATTATTCATATAATATCATCTTATATATGAGGATGGCCCATTTTCCACTAATTTCTCAAACCTGTTTTTTCTTTCTTTAATGGCATATGCCCAGCTACTGATATAAAAGAAAAAGAAAGTGTATGGGGGGGCGGGTGGTACAAACACAACTCTGCTGTACAACTGAAATGGGTAATTAAGCTCTGCTAAGCACATCGCTACAGCCCAGCTGGCACAATTAAAGAAATAGCTGATCAGTTCCAGTTATTGATTCTGCTAACATGTTTGTTCACGGTTGCTTCTTGTCTAATTAGTTTTCCTGCTTTCTTAGTCTGAAAGCATACCTTTTTGGTCACATTTGTTTTCAGGCATCAGGTAGCAGTGCTCTAGTTAGGCTGCTAGCTTCTTCATTTATTTGAATACAACTGTACTTATCCTAACATGTTTTTTAACCCCAAAATGGGACTGATCTCTCTGGGCCTTTATTGAATTTTCTATAGATGTTTGATATAATTCTACATTTATGCAAATTTCTTTATATTGTGGATATTTACCAGTCTGAAAGGGTCAAAATTAGTGGCTGTTTTGGAGATACCTGCGCACCTCTGAAATGTGGGTGTAGCTGCTGACTAGATAAGAATGACTATTTTGGACACTGAACCTGTGTTGTGATCTGTCTAAGGGGACTGCTGTGTCAGGAATTTTGTCACAAAACATATTTTCACTGATTCATCAAAACTGAAACTTTTTGCAGAAATGTATTGGTTTTGATTGACCTCCTGTTGGGAAGGTTTCTAGGTCCAGGATGGAATATTTGGCCAGAGAGAGACAGACCCCAGAATAGCCAATAGCTTGGTTCAGATTCAGTGCCGGATCCAGAACAGGGACTTGCACTTGGGTCTCTGACATCCAGGTGAGTAGCTAGCTTGGAGTAGATCTCACTTGTGGTTTTTTACACGCTCACTCACTCACTCTCATTCATTCATTTTCATTCCAATGGGGAATGAAAACAAATTTCAAAACCTCAAAATTTTACACAAGCAGAATTCTTATTTTCTGGACAGCCCTACAGCTCTGCTCGTTCTAGTGTTGCTGTGTGCTGTTAAACAGCCACCACATTTCAGCCCAGAGGTGAATGCATTTCCACGGTGAGTAGATAATGTTTGTGTATGGAGATATATAACAAACAGATCATTGCAATCTGCATTATTTTTATTTTAGGATATTTAATAACAACAAACAAGAAAGAATACACTAACGTCTCCATGACAGAATTCACAATGTAGTATTTAATGGTGATGCTGAATATTGGTGAGATAGATATTTACAATGTATGTGTCTGCACTCATGAATAATCACAATAAACACAGAAAAGCTAAAGGACTTCATACAGACTAGGACTCTTACAGATTTCTGGGTGAAGTGCATAGAAAATAAAAGGCTTAACTGTTTCGTCATTTAAAACACTGTAGGAAGAATGATCATGCACCAGAAGTGTTTTGAGAAGTGTATGACACGGACTAATAGAATAGAAAATATTATGTTACAATCATACTGTGCTTTGGAATCCTTTACAGTAAAAGCTGCTACATAAATACAGGTTTCAGAGGAGCAGCCGTGTTAGTCTGTATTCGCAAAAAGAAAAGGAGTACTTGTGGCACCTTAGAGACTAACAAATTTATTAGAGCATAAGCTTTCGTGAGCTACAGCTCACTTCATCGGATGCATTTGGTGGAAAAAACAGAGGAGAGATTTATATACACACACACAGAGAACATGAAACAATGGGTTTATCATACCCACTGTAAGGAGAGTGATCACTTAAGATAAGCCATCACCAACAGCAGGGGAGGGAAAGGGGGAAAACCTTTCATGGTGACAAGCAGGTAGGCTAATTCCAGCAGTTAACAAGAATATCAGAGGAACAGTGGGGGGTGGGGTGGGAGGGAGAAATACCATGGGGAAATAGTTTTACTTTGTGTAATGACTCATCCATTCCCAGTCTCTATTCAAGCCTAAGTTAATTGTATCCAGTTTGCAAATTAATTCCAATTCAGCAGTCTCTCGTTGGAGTCTGTTTTTGAAGCTTTTTTGTTGAAGTATAGCCACTCTTAGGTCTGTGATCGAGTGACCAGAGAGATTGACGTGTTCTCCAACTGGTTTTTGAATGTTATAATTCTTGACATCTGATTTGTGTCCATTCATTCTTTTACGTAGAGACTGTCCAGTTTGGCCAATGTACATGGCAGAGGGGCATTGCTGGCACATAATGGCATATATCACATTGGTAGATGCGCAGGTGAACGAGCCTCTGATAGTGTGGCTGATGTGATTAGGCCCTATGATGGTATCCCCTGAATAGATATGTGGACAGAGTTGGCAACGGGCTTTGTTGCAAGGATAGGTTCCTGGGTTAGTGGTTCTGTTGTGTGGTGTGTGGTTGCTGGTGAGTATTTGCTTCAGATTGGGGGGCTGTCTGTAAGCAAGGACTGGTCTGTCTCCCAAGATCTGAGAGAGCGATGGCTCGTCCTTCAGGATAGGTTGTAGATCCTTGATGATGCGTTGGAGAGGTTTTAGTTGGGGGCTGAAGGTGATGGCTAGTGGCGTTCTGTTGTTTTCTTTGTTGGGCCTGTCCTGTAGTAGGTGACTTCTGGGTACTCTTCTGGCTCTGTCAATCTGTTTCTTCACTTCAGCAGGTGGGTATTGTAGTTGTAGGAATGCATGATAGAGATCTTGTAGGTGTTTGTCTCTGTCTGAGGGGTTGGAGCAAATGCGGTTATATCGTAGCGCTTGGCTGTAGACAATGGATCGAGTGGTATGATCTGGATGAAAGCTAGAGGCATGTAGGTAGGAATAGCGGTCAGTAGGTTTCCGATATAGGGTGGTGTTTATGTGACCATTGCTTATTAGCACCGTAGTGTCCAGGAAGTGGATCTCTTGTGTGGACTGGTCCAGGCTGAGGTTGATGGTGGGATGGAAACTGTTGAAATCATGGTGGAATTCCTCAAGAGCTTCTTTTCCATGGGTCCAGATGATGAAGATGTCATCAATGTAGCGCAAGTAGAGTAGGGGCATTAGGGGACGAGAGCTGAGGAAGTGTTGTTCTAAGTCAGCCATAAAAATGTTGGCATACTGTGGGGCCATGCAGGTACCCATCGCAGTGCCGCTGATTTGAAGGTATACATTGTCACCAAATGTGAAATAGTTATGGGTCAGGACAAAGTCACAAAGTTCTGCCACCAGGTTAGCCGTGACAGTATCGGGGATACTGTTCCTGACGGCTTGTAGTCCATCTTTGTGTGGAATGTTGGTGTAGAGGGCTTCTACATCCATAGTGGCTAGGATGGTGTTTTTAGGAAGATCACCAATGGACTGTAGTTTCCTCAGGAAATCGGTGGTGTCTCGAAGATAGCTGGGAGTGCTGATAACGAAGGGCCTGAGGAGGGAGTCTACATAGCCAGACAATCCTGCTGTCAGGGTGCCAATGCCTGAGATGATGGGGCGTCCAGGATTTCCAGGTTTATGGATCTTGGGTAGCAGATAGAATACCCCAGGTCGGGGCTCCAGGGGTGTGTCCGTGCGGATTTGTTCTTGTGCTTTTTCAGGGAGTTTCTTGAGCAAATGCTGTAGTTTCTTTTGGTAACTCTCAGTGGGATCAGAGGGTAATGGCTTGTAGAAAGTGGTGTTGGTTAGCTGCCTAGTAGCCTCTTGTTCATACTCCGACCTATTCATGATGATGACAGCACCTCCTTTGTCAGCCTTCTTAATCTTTCCCTGTTTGCTGTAGAGGATGTTGATCAGGTGGTTCCGCAGTTTCCTTGAGAGTGTGTGGCACAAGCTGTCAGCATAGTCTGTGTGGTATGTAGATTGTAATGGAATTTTTACCTTCAGTCCTTTCGGTATGATGTCCATCTATTTGCATTTGGAGAGGAAGATGATGTCTGTCTGTATCTGTGCGAGTTTTTTCATGAAGTTGACAGATTTCCAGTCTATATGGCTAAATTCAGAGCCTTGCATAATCACAGATTTCAGAGTAGCAGCCGTATTAGTCTGTATTCGCAAAAAGAAAAGGAGTACTTGTGGTACCTTAGAGACTAACAAATTTATTAGAGCATAAGCTTGTTAAACTCTGAAATCTGTGATTATGCAAGGCACTGAATTTAGCCACTTCCTCGTGGCTGGACTTTACAAAAACTTGACAAGCCATTTACAAAACACACTTTGATTCTCTACAAAAGAAAAAGGACACTAAGCTATCTAAACTACTATATGCCACAAGGGGCCACAACAATGGTTCCCGTAACCCACCCAGCAATATGGTTAATCTATCCAACTATACTCTTAGCCCAGCGGAAGAATCTGTCCTATCTCGGGGCCTCTCCTTTTGCCCCTCCACCCCCACGAACATGATACAGTTCTGTGGTGA